>NC_064293.1:17048615-17151849 GCF_019186545.1 Solanum stenotomum
CGAGGGTAGGATTGAAAAAATAAAAATTTGAAATTGAAAATATTGTTAAAAACAAACTTAAATTTTTTTCTTTTTGAAGGGGGTGGGGGGCTGATGGGGGCGAGGGTAGGGGGTGGGGGTAAAAAAAATAAAAATTGAAATTAGAAATATCATTTAAAAATAACTTTTAATATTTTTTTGGGAGGGGGTGGTGGTAGGGGGTGGGGACAGGGGTGAGGGTGGGTAAAAAAATTGAATTTAAAAGCAAGTTTTAAAATTATTATTTTTTGGGGGGGCTGGTTTGAGGGTAGAGACAAAATAAATTGATTTTTTCAACGAAAAAAAATTGTAATTTGAAGTTGGAAGAGAGTTTTGAAAAATGTTTTCCTTAGGTTTTGAAGGGAAGTCATTTTCCTTAAATTTGAGAAAAAGGAGTTGATTTGGAAAACATTTAACCCAACCAAACATAAGAAAATTGAAAAACTTCATACCAAACACACCCTTAATTAGTGTCACTCATTTGTTGGTAATCACCTTTTTGTGGGTATATATACTTTTTGCAATTCTTCCTGTTCCGTATTGGTATGTGGGTTATAATTTTGTTGCATGCATTAATTAATTAATAAAACTTCTCTTCGTTGTTGGTCTGTTGTGTTTGTTGTGCTCTCCTTCTCCTCCTGTTATGTCTATGAGTAGAAGCCTCTTTCTCTTCTTGCAGCAACTATCCAAATATATTTTGTTGTATGTACACATACATTGTCATTATCGAGATCTTTTTATCCATGTTTAGAATATGCTTTGTTTTTTTATTGTCAATGTGTAAGAGCTTCGACATTAACAAAAGAATTATGTATTCTGCGTACGACTATTTCAAGTAAATTCTCTATAGTATACATTCTAAATCTAATTAAGAAAAGGAAAGATGTTTTATTGCTCCTACAAATTCTTGGGATATTTATGGATACACGAATAAGTATTAGGTTTCTCCATCTGTTAGAAAAAGCAACATCGATCTTAAGGAACGTCAATCTGATCAATCAGAAAAGTTTTAGCTTTACTAACTAATTAAGCATATTATAATGGAGAAAAAATAGTCTAATATCATATATGACCACTACCATTTTGGTGTTCTCTTGAAATACATCCAAAAGTATTCATGATCATGTCCCAACATTTACTCTGTATAGCTTATTGAAATGTGTTGAGGGAGGAAAACTACATATCGAGGGAGGGAGAGAAGACGGATGACTCATGGGCTTAACTTCATCTACATCTACAAGCATGGGACAAGCTCGATGTCATGAAACAAGCAAGCATGGGACCAACTCTGCATCACATATATAATTGTACACAAAGTTACGTAAGTTGTATTATCAACGATTTAATTTTTCTTAGCTTCTTGCACTTTAATTGCAGTCCCATGATTTGTTTCTTCAGATTCAGTAATTGGACCTTAGTTTCCTACTCTTTTGAATATAGTTTCTAGCTAAAGATTTCTACATGCATGTATGTTACTAACTGCGTGATTTGCACATGCATTGTATTTATTTGGTGAATTTTCTTAGGTTCCTTTCTTTCATTTTACTTTCAGTGGATTTCTCCTCACTACTGGCATAACAACGGATGAAGTCACCTACTTTTATTTCGAGTTCTTATGAATTTAACTCCTTTGCAATTCAAAGACATTTGATATACCTTTCAATTAGTAATTTTGGATCCTTGCTCGCTTTAATAATTACGCCTTGACTAAGCTAAGGGGGCAGAAAATAATCAAGGTCTAGAGACAGAACAACAAGCAGGCTAAACGATGGAAAGGGTTAATTTCAGATTCTCTTAAAAGTTAGAGTTTTAGTATTGGGATACAAAACTTGAAAACACTTCACCCCTAGATTTCTTTTGTTATTTTTGCAGTAGATAATTTAATCATATTTATAATAATGATTGAAAACAATTCTGAGATAAAAGGGGATGATCATAAACAAACAAAGAGATTATTGTTTTGCCCATTGTTATTGAAAGACCAACTATTTTGCAGATTTCATGGCTAATTTTGGAGAGAATCAAAAGGAGAAGATTTTCTTCACACAAATTCTTGACTCTACCAAAGCCAAAGCTCCCCTGAAGAATGACTCAGACCAAGTTCCAACTTTTAGAATTAAAACTCATGTCAAGCAGTTCACTTTTGTATAGGTTATGCTAATCCTTTTGCTTAAATTTTTCGGCCCCTAATATGTTTTTGGTGGTGTCCTCCAACATAGCTATTAGATTTTTTTTATAGTCACTAACCCTAGAATAGGGATTATTGTGTATATTGCTGAATATTCATCTTTTTTGTAACTAGGGGCTTTGAATTAAAGGTGACATTAAGGTGTCAAAATAAAGAGGCGGTGACATAAGTCTTAATTATTGAGTGTAGGTGACAATTATGTGATTAATGATTAAGGATTGTGGAGTTGCCCTCAAGTTTATAAGTTGACAGTTTGGTCCATTGAATTAAATGAGGGGTAAAAGGGTAAATGATTAAAACCTAATTTAACCAATTTTGGTGGGAACCAAAATTGGAGGGAAGCCACCAGCTGTACCAAAAGGGGGGAAATAAAACATTTTCTCCCCCGTATTCCTCTTCTTATTCTTCTTCTGCTATGGTCTTGCTATCTTCTTGCTTGGTTGCTTGCCTTTCTTCTTCCCATTCTCTTCATCTTCTTCTCCTTGTTTTCGTACATTGATGGTCTTGGCTGCTAGTCCATTTTGAGCTCTTTTCATCTTCTTGAATCAGATTTAGCTAATCTAATCAGTGGACCAGATTTTGTTCTGTATCAATTGGAATTACTTCATAAGTGATTGGGTTCACACACCATTGTTTTGGTAAGTAAATTTAACAGTTCTTTGAAATCATTCATCATGATCTGGGTAGCCACAATTTTTTCAATAATTTGCATTCGCATTTCCAACAGATGGCTATATATGTTGCAACATATGACTTATACATTTTGTCACAACATGTGATTTATGTTTCGCAACAGAATAGTTATATGTAGCAACATATGACTTACATTTCGCAACAGGATAGCCATAAGTTGCTACATATAACTTACACATGTTGCCACATGTAATTTATTTGTCACAACATATCAATTATATGTAGCAACATATGACTTACATGTCGCCACATAATATTCATATGTTGCAACAAATGACTTACACATTACTTCATTAGTACTAATTGATTTTTTAATTAATTTCTTCAGGTACAATAAATTGAGGGATTATTTGTAGGGATTGATTGTCGTGGTGAATGGGTCGAGAAGAAAAATTGATACTTTTGGCGTTGGAAGGATGGTAAGAAACGGGGAGGGTCGGTAGGGATGACTGTCAAAAGAAATATTTTGTATGATGATTTTGTGAATTTAGTCATGGAAAAATATGGATACAATTGTCAACTGAAAGATCTTGTCATGAGTTACATTCCCCATTTTTTCATAATGAGAAGGTCTTACCTTTTAAAATAACTGATCAGCCTAGTTTGGTTGTTTATTAGGGAGGAGCAGAGAGACCGTCCATATTAAGAGTCTACGTGGATGAAAATCCTATTGAGGAGGATCATAATCTAGAAGAAGACCAACAAGATATGTTAAATGATGAATTTGATGATGTGGACATGAATAATCACGATGCTGAAATTGGAAAAGATGACGTGTCGGAGTTTGAGAGCCACAATCCTCTTATACCTATTGTTGGCAGCAACATTCCATGTTCTTCGCAATCATCACGTGTGAATAATGTTCGAGATGATAAAATCGGTTTTTATAAGGGAATGACATTCAAGAACAAGGAAGAACTGGCAAATTCATTGAAAATTGCTTGCTTGAAAAAAGATTTTAGACTAAAAAAGGTGATCAATTCTCGTAATGTGTTTTCTTTTAAATGTTCATATCCGGAGTGCAATTGGTGGTTGAGGGCTGTGAAATTTACAAGTAGCGATAGGTTTGTCATTAGAATCTATGAAAAGTACCATACGTATGGTTCATAGCATCTTACAAGCCATAATTCCCATGCACGACAAAAGTCATAGGTAAGTACTTTGAAAATAGGTTTTCCAATAGTAAAGGCCCATCCACAAGAGACATGTCAAATCAACTCCGCACAGAATTAGTTATAAGGTAAGCTATTGGAAGATTTATAAAGGCATGGAGCATGCTAGTAATGTTAGGGGAACACATGAGCACAAATATGCAGTGCTTAATGCGTATCGTAATATGCTTGAAGTTGCAAATCCAGGAAGCAAGAAGACATTGTCGCTCGATGAAAATGGGAGGTTCAAGTACTTCTTTGTATCATATGCCGCTTGGATAACTGGTTTTCAAGAAATGAGAAAAGTAATAGCCGTTGATGGGACATTCTTGAGGAGCAAGTATGAAGGAGTTTTGCTCTCGGAGAATCATATATTTCTAGTGGCTTTCTGTGTTGTGGACTAGGAATGCAATGCCTCATATAAATATATTTTTCAAAATATGAGAAGCTTTGCAGATGATACTGATGAGTTGTGCATTATTTCTGATAGGCATCCAAATATTCGAAAGATGGTTTCGACTATCTACCTTGCATCTCATTATGGTTGTTGCATGAGACACACTAGGGAAAAAATTCGAAATAACTTTCACAATTCAAAGGTAGTGACCCATTTTTATAAAGCAGCAAAGGCGTACGATAGATGTGAGTTCAATGACCATTTCAATCAAATAAGAGATTTGGTACCAAAGGCGGCTGAAACTCTTGAACGTATTGGATTCCACACATGAAGCAGGGCATTTTACTCGGGAAATAAGTACATTATTGTCTATACCATCTCGTTTGATTTTATTGTAATTTTATATGTTTTGATTGAATTTTATTTTTTGTTGTGTAGATATACTATTATTACGTCAAACGTCGCGGAGTCGGTGAATTCTATGTTTGATGTTGAAAGAGAATTTCCCATTGTCGCTCTATTTGATGAAATAAAGAGGAGATTTGCACTTTTATTTTACCAGAGGCGTATGGAGCTGGTGAACTTTGCAAATAGATTTGTTCCTTCAATTGAAAAGGTCATATCAAAGTATGTCAAAGCGGGCAACAAGTTGTTGGCTCATCATATCGCTAACTACAAGTTCAGTGTCACTGGTCATGGTGATGTTTCTACGGTGGATCTACAAAGAAGAACTTGTATTTGTAGAATTTTTTACTTGGACAAAATACATTGTCCACATGCCATGGCAGCGCTTCGAGCCCAATATGGTGCCGATTTTAGAAATCAGATTTATGAGTACTCCTCTCCATATTATTCAGTGGAAAAAATACATAATGGCATATTGTGAGGACATTCACCCGGTGCCACCCGAAGATTCTTAGATTGTCCCTTTGGATGTCATAGAGAGAGAAATACCTCTTACATATGTTGATCAAAGCAAATCTGGAAGAAGGAGTTATAAGAGACGGCGTGGAGTTGGTGAATCATTTCCAACAAGAAAAATTAAGTGTTTCGTATGTAGGGACTTTGGCCACAAAAGAACTACATGCCCAAATCGAAATGCTCCATAAATGTTGTTGAATTTTAATGAATGTTCTTTTTTATTTGAGGATGATGTTCCTTATCTTCTTATCTTAATTTGAATCAACTTATGTTATGTTATGTTATTTATATAAAATGTGTGATTTATTTAATTATGTGTTGCTACTTACAACAGAATATTACATATGTCAATTATGTGTTAGATTTTACAACAAAATATTACATATGTTCCAACATATGTCAATTATGTGTTACATGTACTACAAAATAACGCATCTGTTCCAGCATATATTAATTATGTGTTAGATCTTACAACATAATATTGCATATGCTCCAATATATGTCAATTATGTGTTACAAGTACCACAGAAAACACATTTGTTCCAACATATTTCTAATAAATAACTACGTGTAAGGTGTGTGAACCATCAATCAATAATTACTGTCATTGGAACAACTTTCAAGAAAAAAATTAATTACAACTCTTCATATTTTACCCTTTTTTCCAAAAAAAAATAAGCACTTTCATTTGAAAAGTCAAAAGTTGTGTCTCTTCTCTTCTGTTCGTCTTCAGAAGTTGCACATTTTCACACATTTCATTTTCCTGGCATTATATAAGAAATCTTGAAAGAATATGAAATCTTCAAAAATGACTATGAGTATAAAAAACTACATTGAATCCCTTTCGAGGGAACTACTGTCGCGCCCCGTTCTTCGCAAAAACGGGTTTTGGTGTACGACCTAACAACTCTTTTGAGCTTTGGGTGGATTGAAGAGTCGCCACCTAACGAATTGAGGCGCGTTAGGGCACCTATCTAACCTAACTAAGTCTAGCTAAGGTCAACGAACCAGAGATCAGGTAAGGGTTCAAATTACCTCGAGGGGAAGGTGTTAGGCATCCCTCGAGGTCCACAAATGTGGATCCCGACTGTATCTCATGCAATTTATGTGGGGGTTACAAGTAGCATTTAAGGTCACTTCATTTATTATTTATGTAATTAGCATGGTGACTAGGTGATAATTATGATTAAACAATTAGGATTAATTAAATTATTTATTATTTAATTAAACATGCAAAACTAAGTGATGACATAACATTAAACAAATTAAGGAGCACTTTAATTATTTTAATTAATTAGTTAAACATGCAAGATTAAGTGATAATATAATAAATAAATGTTACACAATAAATAAAGAGATGAGCAAGGGGATAGAATTACACAAATAGATAAGCAAACAATTTTATTTTTTATTAAACTACCCCAAATAAGTATAATTATTATAAACATATAAAAGGGAGAAGGAAAGGGAGACTCTGAAAGACTTTAGGATCAGCACTCGACTTTTTTTTTATTTCGATCGGTTACTCGTAGGGACAAACAAAACCAAGGTTTGTCTTTAAGACCGAGTCGATATCATCATCTCCGTAGGGCCTAAACTACCCCTACCCCCACCACCGCATGCATTTCATATTTAAAAGGTGTCTAACGTCCCCGCTTAAGGTCCAAGAGGCATTGGACTACTATTCGGGTGGATTTAGACTAAAATAAACTCCTAATAGGCCCACCTAGATACCAAGTCAAACATGTTGGACGAGCATTTAGCACATAAAGTCTCATGTTGGCCTCTAGATTTTAATATATATGCTAACAAACACAAGTAATGTGAAAAGGTCGCATACGAGTGTGTGCGCATACAAAACATACGAGCATCAAAACAACAACAATGAGTTAAGCAAGCTAGATTATTAACGGACAGTTCTAAAAGCATGCAAATAATTATTCAACTAATTTAGTGGTAGCATCAAATTATTACAGAATGCAGATTTTAGTTATATAGCTAGGTTAATTAAGACAAATTATTTTTAAAGGAGCACATGGGCAGAAAATATTAAAAAAACTTAGCAAATTATTAATGCTGAAATTTATTTTAGTTGCAGTAGTTTAGTAGCTGCATGATCAGTGACTGATTTTAATCAGAAAAAATAAGTAACAATAGCAGGAAAAAAAAAAAAAAATATATATATATATATATTTAGAACAGTAGCATATAGTATTATTGGTGCAAAAAATTATTTTAAAAGGCAGTTCAAATGCAGAAAGTGATTAATTTGGGCATGATTTTGTCAAGATAGATTTTAAATTAAACATGCAGAGGTCGGTTCATTTATATCATGAAGCAATGGTAGAAAAGTGAACATAATGTAGAAAATACTTTCGCCAAATTTGGTCAAGAGTAGATTAAAAATAATTCAAATTTTATCATGCTGGAAATTAATAACCTATAGGCAGAATGTCTAAATGATCAATGAACTGATATTTTATTAGTAAATTAGTTAGGATTCGATTATTACATGACAGACTTGAGTTATTAAACAAACAGAAATCATTTGGGACATCGATTTTATTAGTTAAGACTTATAGACATGATTTCTAAGTAAAGAACAGGATCTACAACCTATTGATATGATTTCTACATCCGAATGATATATAGAATTACTTAGATCCTATAAGCATGATATCTAGATCAGAGAAACAAGTTATTTAACAAGCGATTATTTCATAAAAGAAAATTAGTGATGCAAATAACACAAGATGATAAGCATGTAAAAGGTTTTTCATTGTTTTATTATTATGCCGAATTTGTTTAGTAGATTAGAACCTTGCTTTATCACATGACTAAACATAAGCAAAAATGGTTGATTTTATCCATAAGCGTCAATTACTAAAAGGCGGCATGCGATAGGCAATTAACTAGTATTTAAACAAGTATCAATTTTAAATATTAACTAAACAAGATTACAACAAGTGATCAAGCAATTAACTTTTTAGTTAAGATCTAAATGAAATTACTAAAAAAAACGAACTATCGATCAATCACAATCCTATAGGCATACTTTCTAACACAAATAAATTACGATAAAAATAAACAAGTAGCATATAAATCCCCTCCCCCCCCCCACCCCCTTAGACGATCCCCCGAATATATTTTATATATAGAGAGAGTTGGAGAGTAAATAAAAAAAAACATTACAAGCCAAAAGGACAAAATCAATAATATCTACACCATTAAAATAAACTTAAACACAATAGTCTTGTCCGGAAAATTTCTTCTAGACGACTCTTCAATCATCTCTAACTTTAAATTCCAACCCTGTTAAAATGCAACGAAAATAGGAGCAGCTAATGATAACACACAAAAAAAAAAGACAATTTTAATATAGCAAAATGATAAAACTCCTGGGCACACATATAATATTAATTAATTCATGTACACAAGCAGCGTATGGACATGTAAGAATTCAAACAAGTTGTGGAGAATATATAATCACACATTGAGAAAGAAAGGGATAAGGGAACTAAAACCGGATGCTTCCTCTATTATTTCAAGCATACATAAAATACGAACAATGCAAAATTTAAACTAGTGGAAGGAAACTAACCAATTATGCAGAATTATTTATCAGCAATGATGATAAAACTTAATCAGATATTAGACCCGAACACAGCAAAACAACAACACAGAGAGGAGCCTTTATGTTTACCGGAAAACTTATTTTTTTAAAAGTAGCGAGAAGAGTGATTTTAGTATTTCAAGTATGAGCATATATGAGAGCAATATCAAAATATGAGTTCGTGTCAAAGAAAAGAACTAGGAGGTCTCTTTATATAGTGAAGGGAATGGCACATAATAAAGGAAAAGAAATAATTAAGGAGTCAATTATATCATGCTTTCCTTAAACAAAAGGAGTATAAAATCAGTCCCGTATTTATTTATTCTTTTTGCCAAATATAAACAAGTAAGAAATCTGGTTAAGCTTAAATAAGGTGAGAAAATATTCACTAACATATACTTTCCTTGTTAAGAAGGAAGCCAAAATTAGATTTTAAAATATTATTTTTTACCATATATAAACAAGTAAGAAATCTACCAATTTTAATTAAGGTAACATGATCAATTTACGGACAGATGATATGTGAAATCAAGTAAGACAAGTGATAATTGATTCAAAGGGAATGCATGATTACAGCTCAAAATACGGCAATATAATTTACCAACCGGGCAAGTAAAAATAGAGTGGCATACGGTAAGAATTAATTTCAAATTGTCAATTAGGTGACAAGTTAAACCAGCAAGAATTAGTCCAAATATAAGACAAAGAATCCAATAAAGATATCAACTAAAATCAGAATTATGGAGAAATTCAAGCAAGGAGATCTATATGTGTATATTTTATGCAGAAGGAAGGACAGTGAAGGCTTACCGATTTTGTTACATCAAGAGGGCGTAAATATATTAATCATATCCAATAAATAATTTACACCAACGGTCATTGTCACAAGAGCAATATTGATAAACAAATAATGGTATAATCACAATGATCATTATTGAAGCTAATTAAAATCTCTATCCAAATCTGCCAAAATCAGATTCAAGATGGAGGAAAATAAGCAAGAGGTACATTATGCAATTTCTTGCAATACCATTATTAATAGCAACTCTCAACTCAATCACATATAGCTTCAACATCAAAACCATATTAAACCATGGCAAAATTATACTTAAATACATACACAAGATGGAGTTCTAACATAATATACTAACAAAAATATTGCTATTAACATAGAATAGAAGCCCACATGCATCAATATTTAAGTATTAAAGGTAAAATTTTATACCAAGGACAGATCCTTATCGAAATACTTTGTGGATTCGCCAGACGTCACTTGCCGGAGCTGTTGTTCGCTGGCCAGAGCAGTATCTGCCAGAGTCGGAGCTTGCTGTTGTTGGTGGCTTCTGTGGCTGTTGGTTGCCCGCTGCTCGGAGCGGCCTTCGCCGGAGTTGTTGGCTCTGCTGGTCGCTGGTCGAAGTGCTGCCAGCGATGGAGGCTCGCTGGTGTCCTCGCCTGGAAAAGATAGGTTGTTGGTTGCTACAGCTGTCCGGTGGAGTCGATGGCTTCGCCTGGCTGCTTGGAGCAGTCGTTAATCGGAGCATTATTTCGGTTGTTGCTGCCCGGAGAAAAAGAGATGAAGCGAGGGAGAAGAGGAGAGAGGAAGAGAGGCGGAGAGAATAGGAGGAGAAGGCGGAGAGGAGAGGAGATCGGCCTCCCTCTCCTCTGATTCTTGTCGGAAACTCGCCATCGCCGGAGGAGTTGAGAGGAGAGCGGCTGATCTGTGTTGGAGAGGAAGAAGAGAGTGAAAATGAATGTTAGGTCTTTTTAGGTTAAAATAGGAAAGAGTTCAAAGAATTGATCTCATCCATTGGTTTATTTTAAGATGAGAGGCTCAGATTAAAAGGATGATATTGACGGTCAGGATTAAAAGATGAAATTTACAAATCAGATTGGATTGAGGAATTGGAATGGCTAGAATTGAAATGAAAAGGTGGCTGTAATTGCAATATAATTGAAATTGAATAGACTAGGATTGAAAGGAATTAGAATAAAACGGGCTACAATTTAAATGATTTTGAGGAAAAGGAAATGCTATCCAATTTAAATACTACAAAATTATAATTAAAATTACTTAAATTTTTAAAACATTTGAAATATTTTGAGTTTTACTAATAATTTTAAAATATTTTAATAGCATTTACAATAATTTTTATAAAGTATGCATACTAAATATATAATTTTTAGATAAAACGATTAAAATTTTAAACTCAGAATATGTTTTAAAATACGTATTTAATCGAATAGCATTCCCAAAATGGGTTAAAGGTCGGACAAAATTGGGTGTCAACAGCTGCCCCTTGGTTGCTTAGGAATGAATGATGAATTGTCGGGCAACCAACGCTGACTTAGTAGCCGATTTTGTCCGACCGACGAGAGATGTCAGTAGGATCAATTGAAATGATATAAGGTTGAAAAGGGGTACGATCGAGACTTTGGTATTAAGCCGCCTACATATCTCTAGTTATACGAGAATCAGGTCGTGTGTAGTTCTGGACTCTGGAGCAGACGAAACTCCTAAGAATTAAAAGAGCGGTGTTGTATACGAATGAGAACGATATTGGCTTGAATGGATAAGATTAGAGTAGCGAGAAAGGCATGACAGAGAGATTTCCAGTTTAAGATCGAAGAATCCCATAAGAAACGGTAAAATTAGTAGCCAAGGGTTAAATGAAAAACGGTAATATAAGTAGCAAAGAATTGATAGGGTCTTTGTTGTGGTAGATGTAAGCACGATAATCGTAGCCGAAAGGGAGATTGATCTCGCCTGCAAAATATTAGTCTTTGCAAATCTGTAGCTTATAATATTATTAGAGCAAATATATCAAACAAACGATAAAGGTAAACATAATGCCATTTCCCATATCGACAATGATGTTTGCCATAAGACTATGAAAATGATGTCTTAGGCTATAATGTTTAGGGCCATGATACGCAAAAATTATATCCTCATGTCATGAAAATGTTGTCTGCGGGCCATGAAAATGATGCCTTTAGACTATGACAACTTTGGATCATGATAAGCAGAAAGTAAATCCTTAGGCCATGATATGATGTCCGCAGGCCATGAAAAATGATGCCTTTAGACCATGACGCCTTAGGGATATGAGCAATGAGTAAAGAAAGTGTATCTGTAATTCGGGCATCTGTTGATACTTGTAGCTTGTTTGGAGTTTATTTGGACATATGCAATTCTCAAGCACAATGCAACCTCGGGCTCAATGCAATCTCGGGCAAAATGCAATATCGGACACATGCGATTCGGGCTCAATGCAATCTTGGGCACATGCAATGATGTAATTCTCGGGCACATGCAACATCGGGCACAATGCAATTTCGGGCTCAATTCAATCTCGGGCACAATGCAATCTCAGGCACATACAGATGATGTAATTCTCGGGCACATGCAGATCTCGGGCACAATACAATCTCGAGCAAAATACAATCTCGGGCACATGCAATATCGGGCATAATGCAATCTTCGGGCACAATGCAATTCTCGAGCACATGCAATGATGTAATTATCGAGCATTTGCAATATTGGGCACAATGTAATTCTCGGGCACATGCAATGATATAATTCTCGAGTACATGCAATATTGAGCATAATGCAATCTTCGGGCACATGCAATAGTTGATTGAGGGCATAAAATATCTTGGACCTTCGCCCTGTTGGAAGGGTCGAGTGTCATTTGTTGATAATTCAGAATATTGTAGCTTTGACCTTTCGTCCTATTGTAAGGAGTGGGTGCGGTTGAAAAGTTGATTTGTAGTGCTTGATATGGAGTAGTTTAATCCTTTTGTCTGATTGGAAGGGTAGGGTACCATTGATCGGCGATTGTCGAGCTCAGAATAACTTGGTCCTTCATCCTGTTGGAAGGATAGTATGCCATTTGACTAGTGATTGTCAGGCTCAAAATAACTTGGTCCTTCATCCTGTCGGAAGGATAGTATGCCATTTGACTGGCGATTTAGGCTCAGTATAGAGTAATTTGGTCATTCATCACGTCAGAAGGACAATATGTCATTTGACTGGCGATTTAGGCTCAGTATAGAGTAATTTGGTCCTTCATCACGTCGAAAGGACAATATGCCATTTGACTGGCGATTGTCGGGCTCAAAATAACTTGATCCTTCATCCTGTTGGAATGGTAATATGCCATTTGACTGGTGATTAGGATCAGTATAGATGAGTTTGGTCCTTCGCCATTGATTAGCGATTTGCCGGATATATCGGAACATTGATTCTTCAAGTAGTGTTGAAGTTACTTCTTGTATATGTACCTGTCATTTCTGCATTCAAAGAAAAATAGTTAGTTAAGGGGAGGTTGATCTGTATCCCTGATTTGGCATAGTATGCTCCTCTAATGTCTGCTAAAATGTCTTTTGAAGTTTTGTCAAAAGTTTTGAGGTCCCCTCAAAATTTTCTATCCCAGTGTAGAACTTCTGTTGTTCTGTTGTAGATTGTAGCTTGATTATTGTGAATTTTTTGAGACTCTCTCAAAAATTTTGCCACAGTCTTAATGTGTACAGAAAAATGCTCGTTTGAAGGAATTTTTGAGACCTTCTCAAAAATTCTGCCCCAGTTACTGATTTGTGAGAAGAAATGCTTTTGATGGAATTTTTTGAGTTCCTCTCAAATATTCTACCCCAGTATCGTGATTTGCAAGAAGATGTCCTTTTGATGGAATTTTTGAGACCCTCTCAAAAATTCTGCCCCAGTTAACAGTCAAAGGGGAAAATGAAAATTTTATTATGATAAGATCGAACTCCATAGGAGCGCCTACGTATCCCCTCTTAAATGGAAATCAGGTCTGACGTAGTTCTAAATACAAAGAGCAAAACTCAAGACATTAAACAGAGCATATAGCAACAACCAAAAGATAGATTCTGACCAAACTTTATTTCCCATATGCTAACATGGGTACCTTCCTTGTCAGAACTTGACGGAACATAAATGTAGAGAACTTAAGCTTAAATGACATAAGCCTTTATTGGAAAGTGCTTCAAATGACCTTCAACATGTTTTTTGTTGGGATTTCTTTGGTGCAAAGTCCTCCAAGCATATGATCTTGGTATCAATCCATTGTTGAATCTTGCCTTTCAGATCACGACATTCTTCTATGGTATGTCCTTTCATCCCTGAGTGGTAAGCGCAAACCTTAGAAGTTTCAATCCACCTTCCACGTGTGTTCATCCTTATTTCACTGACAAGGGCGATGTGACCAGCAATCCTCAACTTTTCATAGAATTTATCCATGGGCTCAGTCAAAGGAGTGTAAATTTTGATGGGCCTCTTCTCCACGTTGAATAGATTTTTGCGAATATGTTTTTGAGTGAGGGTTTTGACATTGTGAACAGGATAAGTAGGCTTTAGATATGGTAAAGGAGGCTTTTGGGATGGAGGCATTTGATATGGAGGCATTTGAAGTGGCGCACAATACCAAGGGACTTGGTGTAGAAGTGTTTGATATTGATGAGCTTGTAAGGTAGGACTCGGCATATGCGGAGTAGTATATAGAGGTCTAGAAGTATAATCATGATGTTGAGGAGGATATGGATAATTTGGAAAGTGGGTGTTCCTTGGGGGCATTTGAATGGAGTTTGGTAGATTTTGAGAAGTGGGGTAAGTTGGTGGAGGATTATCTTGGAGAGTGGCTTGACTTGTGACAGGTGACTTATCCATGTTTGTCTCCAGAGTGGGATTGACAGAGAGTAACAACTTGGCCCACTCGCACATATCCGACATCTCTTCTTCTAATCCTTTATTTTCTTTTTCAGGCTTGAGACCAACTCGTCTGAAGGATGCTTCTTTTCAATAGTCTTACTCATAACCTTCTCATTAGTCGTTTTCCTCTTCCCTTTGTGGTTCTCATTTGGAAGAGAAGGAAGAGCTTCCTTTGATCGCGTATGGTAAACCATGGTCTACAGATCAACCGTTGGGGAAGGGTAAAAAGTCAAAACAAAAGAAAACCCAAGTTAGAGCGTTACATTAATTGAGATAGCAAGCACACTGCTTTAAGATAAACGCCCTAAATGCAAGGAGCCTCATTGAGCCAAAGGTAGGCCTAAGACGACATATAAGTGATGCACAATAATTATTTCAAGCTTTATTTGCCAATTGGAGTTTAGAGTTAGAGAAAAAAAATGATCTTTATTTATTATAAAATTCAAACAATACATCATAATTGAAAAACGAAAAACTGAAATAAACTAAGGGAAAGGGGGTAACAATGGGAAAGTCATCCTAAATTCTGAAAATCTTGAAGATATCGGTTCCAAGAGCTTGGCGCCAATTGACTTCTTGTACAGGGAGTGACTTTATTCTTGATCTTCAACACGTTGCGTGCCCATATGTTTTCCCTTTCATCAGTGAGCCCATAGTATCATTCATCACTCACATCTCTGTCTTTGACCTCCTTTAGGATCCATATGTAATACTCACGTATGCATAAGGCATGTCGTGCACCCATAGGAATGGTTAACACTCGCTCCCATATTTGAAGTATGATGTGGACTTTGGGTTTATCTAATCCAAATTCATACTTAAACTGTTCCATATCAGACCGGAGTGGTATTACCTGAGTTCGCCCAAATTGGCGGAGTACTCAAAGAGGAGTGTATAGTTGTACGCCTTCTAAGCCAATGAGCTCAATGAAGTATCGGTCGTCGCCTCTTACTATTGCATGAGGGGAGGACAACCAATTGAGCTTCCATTAGATGCGGTAGCTCTCGAGCTCTGTCAAGAATATCTGCCAGTCTACGAATCCTACAGGGGCAGTGAAAACTACCATTCTTCTTGGATGATTATCAATCTTGTTGCCATAACCATGAAAAATGTCTACCACATCAGACCGTAGGTAGAAGTGTTCAATAGCCCATAATTGCATCAAAATGTTGCATCCCTCGAAAAACATTCGACTATCGAGGCATGCTGACAGACTCCTCATTATTTCCGCTAAGATCATGGGTACTAGGGTTTTCCTAGGTTTGCCCTCTCTTTAGGCTAAATCTCGAACCACATAACTCAAGCGTGTGTCAATCCTTCCCCTTATCTTAGAAAAAACCAGGGATCCTAATAGGGCAATGACAAAGGCATTTAGGTGATATGTTTCCCATTCCTCGACGGAGCATTCAAACTCATCAATAAAAGAGTAATAACAATTATCTCGGCCAAAGCGTAAATACAAAAAGTCGAAATGAATCCACCCAAGATCTAGAGAAGGCAATGTTGGATTTGACTTCATTCCCAGACTTTTTAGAAACTCCCTATATGGTACTATCATTTCACACTCGTGGTATGGCATGTCAATGAAACCACTTACCTCCTCAATCGTTGGTGCCAAGTCGAAATCCACAAATTTGAAGACCATCCGCACAGGGTCCCAAAATTCTAGCAAGGCCCTCTTCAAGTGAGGGTTTGGTATGACAAAGATGAGGTAAGTAAGACCGCCCAATAACTGTCGAATCTCTCTTTCACGGTCTCTCTTGATATCCATCCACCAGTTCCTTAGCTTGTAGTTTACCTCTACAACCATTTGCGGATTTGGGGAGTTGAAAATGTCCATGACTCTGCAAACAAAACAACAAACGATTTCTAAACTCCATTTTGGCAAATTTGGCTTAATTTAACTATTATGACCACATTGACACATAATTATGCAATTTGTCTAAAGGGTGTTGGGGCCCTTTAGACGATAAGGTGGCTACTAATCATGCGGATTGACACCAAGGGTCAAACCACCTAAGGCTTATGCAGCATGTATAACCTAAGTACACTTTCTAAAAGTTGGCTTAACACGGACTTGAAAGGAGTTCTATGCGAGAAGGCTCGTTGTTTCCCGGTAGTAAGACTATCCGTTCCGTCCACGCATATGCCGACTCTCTATAATTGGGTGTTTGAAGAGAATTGGAGTAGTTGTGAGAGGTGCAAAGGCACAACATCACGGTAACAAAATAAAAAAAGAAGAGAATCCCAATTGGGGGAAGTATGAGCGGAATGTCAGTTTATCAAAGCGGTAACATATAGACAATTTTAAGGAAAGCAGTAAATAAATAAATAAAAAAATATAAGCATGCAAACACATAAATAAATTAAGCAAATAAGGGAAGGGGATAAGGTTTAAACATGGAATACACAAATAAGGGAAAAGGGAAAACATGTTAATAATCAAATAAGGGAGAGGGAAATGGACTAAACACGGAAATAACAATATTTAAGGAAAGCGAGTAAACAAGGAAAGTAAAAATAATTAATTAGACATGGCAATAACCAAACAATGAAATGACAGATAAAGTAAACCCCACATAAGCACGAAACACGTAATGGTTAGAACCTAATATCTCCAGCAGAGTCACCATTCTGTCGCGCCCCGTTCTTCTAAAAAACGGGTTTTGGTACACAACCTAACAACTCTTTTGGGCTTTGGGTGGATTGAAGAGTCGCCACCTAACGAATTGAGGCGCGTTAGGGCACTTATCTAACCTAACTAAGTCTAGCTAAGGTCAACAAACCAGAGATCGAGCAAGGTTCAAATTACCTCGAGGGGAAGATGTTAGGCATCCCTCGAGGTCCACAAATATGGATTTCGGTCGTATCTCATGCAATTTATGTGGGAGTTACAAGTAGCATTTAATGTCACTTCATTTATTATTTATGTAATTAGCATGGTGACTAGGTGATAATTATGATTAAACAATTAGGATTAATTAAATTATTTATTATTTAATTAAACATGCAAAACTAAGTGATGACATAACATTAAACAAATTAAGGAGCACTTTAATTATTTTAATTAATTAGTTCAACATGCAAGACTAAGTGATAATATAATAAATAAATGTTACACAATAAATAAAGAGATGAGCGAGGGAATAGAAATTACACAAATAGATAAGCAAATAATTTATTTTTTATTAAACTACCCTAAATAAGTATAATTATTATAAACATATAAAAGGGAGAAGGAAAGGGAGACTGAAGAACTTTAGGATCAGCACTCGACTTTTTTTTTATTTCGGTCGGTTACTCGTAGGGACAGACAAAACCAAGATTTGTCTTTAAGACCGAGTCGATGTCATCATCTCCGTAGGGCCTAAACTACCCCTACCCCACCACCGCATGCATTTCGTCTCTAAAAGGTTCCTAACGTCCCCGCTTAAGGTCCAAGAGGCATTGGACTACTATTCGGGTGGATTTAGACTAAAATAAACTCTTAATAGGCCCACCTAGACAACAAGTCAAACATGTTGGACGATCATTTAGCACATAAAGTCTCATGTTGGCCTCTAGATTTTAATATACATGCTAACAAACACAAGTAATATGTCACGCCCCGAGCTACCCCCGAGACGCGGACACGGGACCTAGGACCACAAGTGATCCCAAGCTAACCCTGCTGGCATGATCATGAGCATACTAAAGATAATAAACTGATGCGAAAGTTAAATCATAAATAAATCTGAAAAGATGGGGAATACCCATATACTATAACTGAATCTATCAAATCTGAGAGCTTAATACAAAAGAAATATCAAACTCAAAATACTAAGCTGAATCTAACTATGTCTGAAATAGGCCTCTAAACTGACTAGAAATGTTGGGACATGCCCCAACTAGATCTAGCAAAACTGAAACTAAAAACTAAAAGTGATAAAGATAAACATGTCACTAGTCCTCGAAGAATGAGGACTCACCACTGATGCTGCTGAACTGAAGACCGGGAACCGATCTAAGCGTGATCCGAATACTGAGAACCTGAACCTACATCACGAGAAGATGTAGTGCACGTATGCGTCAGTACTTGAAAGGCATTGAGCATGCAGGATAGAGTAAAGCTGAAATAACATATAACTTAACAAAGCAATGAAATAATCTGAACATGATATAGATACTGAAAATACTAAATACTGAGATAACTGATGCAATGACCAAATTTATAACATGCTGAGACTGAATACTGACTGTACTGAAATATGGTCAATGCAAAAAAGTCTGACTGAACTGTGGGAGCTACTAATAACCGACATAAAACCACATGAGCTAAATGTGGAGTCCGATGTATACGCCCCATCGAGAGGACCCAATATACCCTGCCAGAGGTATAGAGACATGCTGGCGTGATCACTAAACTGATGTTGCCCACAGAAGGGACTTACACCTACGTGGCTCGTAGTTCTGGGACTATATGAGTACGCTGAACCCTAGTCCAACTCGATATTATGCTACTCCCAATGAATTAAGTAATTAATACATTATGACTGAATTTCTGTAAGTTACTAGATAGCTCGAACTGAACATGCAAACTGAGAATGCAACAATTAATCTGATAATGATGCATTCATAAACTGAGGCATGTATAACTGAATACTGAAATATCTGACCTAGCATGTATAATTCAAGAACTAAAGAAATACATAGCTAGGGTTCTGAAATTCATGCGATAAACTGAGCAATAACATGATAATCTAATTTGGAACATTTAAATAATTAATTCATGATGATCAGTTCAAATTCTAGAAACCCTAGGTCTGTTCATAATTATGGAATCAAGAATCTGACTGAATTCTAGGGACCTAATGGGCGAAAGGAACCCACTAGTGAAATCCCACATACCTGGTGACGAATTTCACGGAGAAATCTTTCGATTTTGGGGCTGGAACTGAAGGAAACTTGTTGCGTTCTTGAACTAGGGTTCTTGACCTTTTTCTCCTTTCTTGCTTCTAATTTTCTAAGTTTTGATTAATGATTTTGACTAAGGTAAGTTCTAGTTATGTTTCTAGGCTTAAACTGACTAAAACCTCATGATTTAGGGTTTAAACGACGTATCTTAGGGGTTAAACGAAATAGAAAAAGACCAAAAGACACCTGACTTAACTGTTGTCGGAGTGATCGACGGATTGGACTGACGGGCCGTCATTCAATCGACGGTCCGTAGATTGGGTCCGTCGATCGAGTCTGCCCGACAGGGCTTCACTAAAATAAGCATAAATTTTTACTCGGAGGTCAGAATTTTAGCAAACTCGGTGGCGTTGAAAAGATAATTCAATTATCTATCTAACCATAGGTCATGGGACACATAATTCATTTTGTGCTAAGAGTTATGACCATCTGAAGTTGAACCATCAACAATTTTCAGCTAACTGGCTGCTAATCCTCATCTACGGTCAGACCTACGGACCATGGATCGATTGACGAGTGTGCGTTAAAAAATATTAATGACGTGGCCGAATTATAATTGGCCATCTGTAAAAAATGGTTTTGCAAAACCACCGTTAAAAAATAATGGCATGAATGAGCCTTTTCTTAAAACGGTAATGGCATAGATGAGCCAAACTTTTAACGGATGGCATAAATGAGCCTTTTTTGAAAGTTCGATGGCATATTTGAGCCTTTTCCCTTTTTTTATAGATCTTGCTCCATCATTTATTGTTTTCATTTGTTCTAAGAGTTATATTGAAATATTGTTGGATGATGTGATTTTTATTATTATTTTAGTTTTTGTTTTGTTGTTGGACACATTTAAGTTAGGTTAATTTCTAGATTCGTTCATTTTGAGATTTTGCCGATAATTAATTTGATTTTCTAATCTGATTTATCAATTCTAGTGGTTTTTTTTTTTTTTGTTTTTTTTTATTCTTCATTTTTCATATATTGCCGTTTACCTTTTCTAGTTGTTAATGACTTTTAGATTTGATTTACTTATTTTATATTGTTTGTTGTTATTTTGGTAGTACATTACTGTTGGTTATTATTATTATTAGTAGTAGCAGTAGTAGTCTTGTTACTATATTGTTACTGTTGGTGTTGTTATGGTTGATATTATTATTAATATGTTTATCCTTTTGTTTAAAGTTAATCTTAGACACTTTGTGCTTTATTCATATATATTTTATTTGTTAAAAATGGCTAATGATAAAATCTGTTCGTCAATTTTGGAGGCCTTCCCATTATTAAAGGCGGAAATTTAGTTTAAATTTATATATTTTATTTGTTAAAAATGGCCAATGATAAAATCTCTCCGTCGGTTTTGGAGGCCTCCCCATTTTAAAAGACGAAAATTTAGTTTAAGTTTATATAAGTTTTATGTTAAAATTGGCCAATGAAAAAATCTCTCCGTTGGTTTTAGAGGTCTTCCCATTTTAAAAGACGGAATTTTAGTTTAAATTTATATATTTTATTTGTTAAAAATGGCCAATGAAAAAATCTCTTCGTCGATTTTAGAGGCCTTCCCATTTTAAAAGATAGAATTTTAGTTTAAGTTTATATATTTTATTTGTTAAAAATGGCCAATGAGAAAATCTTTCCGTCGATTTTGGAGGCCTTCACATTGTAAAAAACGGAAATTTAGTTTAAGTTCATGTATTTTGTTTGTTCAAAATGGCCGATGAAGAAATTATCGTCGATTTCCAAGGCCTTCCATGTTAATAAGACGGATGTTTATTTTTAAGTTATTGTTTAATTCATTTATTTTTAGTCATATTTATTTAGTACTAACACTTTTACTAAGTGTTTTTACAGGTATCTCGAAGTCGCTTCTCATCGAAGTCATTCGAATAAAGTTCGAATACTATATTCATTATTATGTATATTGTTGACGATAGACAAATATTAGGTCATTTCTCATATTACTTGTTTGTTTTATTACTTGAGTATATTGCATGTTTGTTATATTTGTATACTATATTTACCTCCTTCTCAATTTGAAAAAAATTAATTCAGTCGGGACCCACAGTTGTGGATTTCGAATGATGCCTAACACCTTTCCTTCGAAATAACTTGAACCCCTTACCTAGAATCTTGGTTTCGTAGATCACTTAATGGTTTCCTAGCTTTTTCCTAAAATTAGGTGGCGACTCCTTTAAAATTCGTTTATTCTTAAAATTCTTTCAAAATTCAATTAACTGATTATTTTTTTTGAATCACCGCGACGTTTCTTTCTATTTGAATAAAGTAGGGATGTAATCACCAAACATAAGCTTGGGGAATTCTCTGTATAGATAATTTCTAGCATAACCGTCATTCTCGCGAGGAGTTTGTTTGATGGATGGGCCTAGTAATGAGTACTACTAATAGATATCATAATCCAATACAAATTGTATCACAATTTTAATATAAATTGTTCATATGATATACTTTTTTTAAAACCAAATAATACTAAAGGATTGCATTGAATCATTTCCTCTTAAAGGGTAAAATCATCCACTTTAAATTCATTATTTGCCCAAAAAAAAACACAAACAAATTAAACATGAATTCCCAACAGTAACAATCCAAACATAAGATGCACACTACTAAAAAAAAAAACACGAATTTCCAACGAAACCCATTGGAAATATTTTGCCCAAACAAATTAAACATGAATTACCAACTGCAGCAATTCAAACATAAGATGCTTACTACTAAAAAAAAACACGAATTCCCAACGAAACCAATTGGAAAGGGTGGACATTTCCGGCAAATGTTCTATCAGAAATCCCATATATACTAACGGTATTCTGATAGGAACGGAAATTCACAATTAGCATATCAAACACCGCAATAAGTCTTGAAAACATCACTGGGAGGAGCTCCATAGCCAGCTTCTGAGGAAACATACCCAAATAATCCAAGAATTTCAAATGGCTTGAAGAGTAAAGGGTGTTCTTCATCCACCAGTTCTTTTGGTGCCTCGACGAAGTGACCTGGTTTTGATAATGAAAATAATTGAATGGAGAGTCTATCACTTTCTCCGGCCATTGTTACTCTGTGGACAGGAGAATGCAATCGACCATTTGTCCATGCCTGTATAAATATCAAGATAGACACGGTAATATTTTTGGTGAGTAGAGCAACATATATACGGTCAACAAACTAATACCAAGATTCATTTTCAGTTTTGTATGAAAATATTGAACATGTAATTTCAATAACCTGAGTTTGTTGGACTCTTCAAGATATCATTCAATATGTCAAATTCTTCAAAAATATGCATTTTGGTATAAGAGTTGTATATGATTATGAAAGCGTTAAGTATTATTGATACAATGTGTGGTATTTGTACATGAACAAGTATAGAAGATAAAGAAGTCTATGGAACGTGAGAGACCTAAAGAGAAGAGAAATAACTACGTATATGACTCAAACATACTAACGTACTAGGACTCTATATCCTTATCCTTATCATGCCCCCTCAACATCGGCTCAATTTGCTTGAGACCGATGTTGCTAACAAGGTGGACAAAGGACCTTTTGGGAAGTGCTTTAGTTAAGGCATCTGCTAGTTGAGCTCCTGTTGGAATGTGATGAACTGAAATTTTTCCACTTTCCACTTGGTCACGGACAAAATGAAAGTCAATTGTGACATGTTTCATTCGACTGTGAAAGACTGGATTACGGCATAGGTAAGTGACACCAATGTTATCGCAAAAGACCTTAGGGGGACAAGGCAGCTTGACCCGAAGTTCTTGCAGTAGGTTGGTTAGCCAATTTAGCTCAGCTACAGCACTTGCTACAGCCCTGTATTCTGCTTCTGTTGAAGATCTGGCAACAATGCGTTGCTTGTTGGAGCACCAACTGATTGGATTCTTTCCAAGAAAAATAACGTAGGCTGAAGTGGAGTGTCTAGTATCGGGAATACCACCCCAATCTGCATCTGAGTATGCAAGTAACTGAGAAGAGTCACCACGTTTGAAGTGAAGTCCATAGGTTATGGTTCCTTTTAGATAACGAAGAATCCTCTTTGTTGCTTGCCAATGCTTAGTAGATGGAGAGTGTTGGAATTGAGCGAGCTTGTTTACCGCAAAGCATATATCAGGCCGTGTGAAAGTGAGGTATTGCAATGAGCCAATGACCTGCCTATAAAGTGTAGCGTCTGCCGAAGGAGAACCGTCATCCAAGGATAAAATTTCACTTGTGGACAGAGGAGTGCTCACACTGTTTGCATCCAGCATATTGAACTTGCTGAGTATGTCCGCAATGAAGCTACTTTGTGTGAGAGTCAATCCATGATCATGCTGGATAACTTCAACCCCTAGAAAAAAATGTAAAAGACCAAGATCCTTAATGGAAAATCTATCACCCAACAACTTAATTGTTGCATAAACTTGCGAGTTGTTAGAGCCTGTAACAACAATATCATCAACATAGATCATAACAATAATGAGAGAGTTAGGAGACCATTTGATGAATAAAGAATCATCAGATTTGGAACGAGAAAAGCCACATGATAAGAGGAACGTCTTTATTTCAGTATACCATACGCGTGGTGCCTGGCGAAGTCCATAGATAGACTTGTGTAGTTTACACACGTGATTAGGGAATCGGGGATCTACAAATCCAGGTGGTTGTTGCATGAAGACGACATCATGTAGAGTACCCTGTAAAAAGGCATTGTTTACGTCAAGTTGACGCAACGGCCATTTAAGAGACACAGCTAGGGACAAGATGAGGCGAATAGTTGTGGTTTTAATAACTGGACTGAATGTGGAATGGAAGTCAATTCCAGGACGCTGATGAAATCCTTTTGCCACTAATCTAGCTTTGTAACGCTCTATGGATCCATCAGGCTTGTGTTTGACACGAAACACCCATTTGCACCCAACTACGTTTTGAGAGGGACTAGATGGAACTAATGACCAAGTTTTATTTTTAAGTAAAGCGATGTGTTCTTCTGTCATAGCAGCCTGCCATTCGGGATATTTGGATGCTTGACTAAATGTATTTGGGGTAAGCGGAAGGTGTTTTACTGTGGAGGTTGCAAGGTAATCAAAAATCACTTTGGGTTTGAAAATATTATTTTGAGACCTAGTGACCATTCGATTTGATGGTGTATTAGGAGTTGGTTGTGGAGATGAATATGGACTGTTATTTTGAGAAGGAGAAAAAGACACAGAATGTGTAGGAGGACTTACAGTGGAGCCGGTTGGCACGTCATCTTGATGGCCCTGAGTGTGCGATCCACGAGTAGACATGGAGTTGACCAAATCAGTAGTAGCAGGAATTGGAATTGGGTCTGCAACAATAAGAGGTGAAAGAGATTGTGAGGAAGAGGAAGAGTCGGAGGGGTCATCTGGACACAACCATTTTTCCATGTGCGAGACTTGTGGACGAGAGAACTGAGGATAATTGGTTGTGAATGGAAAAATATGTTCAACGAATACAACATGCCTAGAGATATAGATTTTTAAAGTGGCAAGGTCTAGGCAAGCATAACTATTGGTGGCAGCGGAATATCCCATGAACACACAAGGATTAGACTTAGGATCAAGTTTGGTTGACGTGTAGGGCTTTAACCATGGATAACAAAGACAACCAAAAACCCTTAGTTTAAGAGGGTTTGGGGTAGTGTTAAAGAGACACTGAAATGGAGATTTAAGACCAAGAAGTGGAGTTGGCAGCCTGTTAATGAGGTAGACTGCAGATTGGAATGCGAGAGACCAAAATTTAAGAGGGACAGAAGCATGGTGAAGAAGAGTTAAAGCGGTGTCCACAACGTGGCGATGTTTTCTTTCGGCAGTGCCAACTAGTTGGGGAGTGTATGGAGGACTTATAAGATGCTGGATCCCAAAATTCAAGAGAGTTGATTTAAGGCCAATGTATTCACCTCCCCCGTCAGTGTATAACGTTTTTATTCTCAATTGAAATTGGTTTTGAACCATTTGAACATAATTAATGAAAATGCCCTTAACGTCTGATTTGGATTTGAGAGGAAACAACCAAGTATATTTCGTGAAATGGTCAACAAAAATAACATAGAATCTAAAATTATCAAAAGAGATAGTTGGAGAGGGACCCCAAACATCTGAGTAAACAACATCAAAAGGCCTAGAACTTGTAATTGAATTGCGACCAAATGGTAGACGATGACTCTTATTGCATAAACAGGAATTACAAAATGTAAAAGACTCGGCATGGTTCACTGGTAGGTTGAAAGAAGAGACACAAGCTTTGGTAATACGAGGTTGAGGATGGCCAAGACGAGCATGCCATAAATGCAATGATGGAGTTGTTGATGCAACAAAATGTGCTTGAGGACGAGGTGTGACTGATTTGGTCATGTCCGTAGGCCACTCATAAAGATCACCATTACTCTTGCCTTGAAGAAGACATGCCCCCGTGCTCAAATCCTTCACAACAAAAGAAAAAGGAAAAAATTCAATGGAAGTTAGATTTTGCCTACAAAATTGAGCAACCGAAATCAACTTCTTTTTTATAAATGGAGAACAAAGAACATTTTTTAAAAGAAAGTTGGCAACAAGATTAGGAGAAGATAAAGTAGTGTGACCAATATGAGTGATAGGAATTCTTTTACCATCACCAACAATTATCGCATCTGTTCCAGAGAACTCAGTTGGAGTCTGAAGAGAGTGAGAGTTGTTTGTAATATGATGCGACGCTCCGGAATCCACAACCCAAGGGCTTGGAGAATTGGAAGCATAAGACTGACGGTTGACGAAATTAGCATATGCTTCAGTAGCACTGTGTGATTTGGACCTACATACCTTTGCAATGTGACCAAACTTATCACAAAGTTGACATTGGACTCGTTGATTGTTGCTTTTGGTGGTATTCTGTTGGGTGAATGAATTGTTATTTGGGGCAGAGAATTGATTACGAGAGTTGTAGGAACCTGATGGAGGAGTGTTCCTACGATTGGAAGAGTTAGGCTGTCTATTTTTGGGACCATTATTGGTGGAATGCTGATGAAATTGAGCAGTGATCATGGGTGTGTCGACCTTAGGTTCTGAGTGTTTGATGAACATCTCTTGTGCAAGGAGTTTATCAAAAAGTTCTTCGAATGTGATAGGATTATCACGAGCTCTTATTGCTGCAGATAACTCCTTGTACTCAGGACCTAGACCACTCAAGACCTTAATGACAAGTTCCTCGCTGTTAACGGGTGAACCACTGCAGGCCAAATCATCTGCAATGGACTTGATTTCTTTCATATAATCACTGATTGAACGTGCGTCTCGTTTGACATTCGCCAGAGTATCGCGCAAACTGAAAATTCTTGAGTGCGATTTGCTCGCATAAGTTGTTTGGAGAATATCCCAAGCTTCTTTGGCAGTGGATGCATGGGCAATGAGGGGAGCGATTGTAGCGTCAACGGATGCCATAATGGCATTGCGAACAAGACTGTCTTGTCGCTGCCACAATCTCAAGTTGGGGTTAGGGATTTGGGTATTGTCTTTGTCCATAATGTGCGCAGTTGGGATGGGAAGTGAACCATCAACAAAAGTAAGAAGATCGTAGCCAAACAATAGAGTGGTAACTTGGGATTTCCAAGTTGGATAATTTGCACTTCCTGTTAGCTTGAAGGATAGCTGAGACGCAGGGTTAAAAGAGATCAATTGAGAGGGCTGAACGACACCCCCTTGATTGAGAGAGACTGCTGGAGAGTTAGGAGAGGAGGAAGTGTTTGAATCTGGAAAAAAAAGAAGACGATCAGATATACTCGTCAGAGTGTTTAGGAGGCTCTTGATACCATATAAGAGTTGTATATGATTATGAAAGCGTTAAGTATTATTGATACAATGTGTGGTATTTATACATGAACAAGTATAGAAGATAAAGAAGTCTATGGAACGTGAGAGACCTAAAGAGAAGAGAAATAACTACGTATATGACTCAAACATACTAACGTACTAGGACTCTATATCCTTATCCTTATCATTTGGAAAATAATTCAACACTAATGGGATAACATCTTTAGAGATCCGAGAAATATAGATAGATTCCAACAAATATCTAAATTCTTTTTCAAATTCCAATAAACTATAAATATGCATTTTGGAAAATAGTGGGACACCATTTTTAGAGATTCGAAAAAACATAAAGTTCCAACAAATAACAAAATTGATTTTTCAGATTTGTGTAGTTCAAAATTTATTATCAATTCTGCATGAAGAAATTCAACATGTTGTTCCAACTTTAGATTTATTCTTCACAAACATCTCTAATCCTCTGAAACCTATGCTTTTTTGAAGAATCCAAAAAGGTGTAACAATATTTTTAAAAAATTCAAACCAACAAGGTAATAACACTAGCTAGCTAAAGACTTACTTTGAAGGAATCACCAGCCAAAACAACACAAGAATTTGGTGAAATATTCACATCAATCCACTCTCCATTTTTGTTGATTTGCAATCCATTGACTTGATTTTGTGATATAAAAGTCAAGAAGGTACCATCTGTGTGGCCACCCAATCCAGCAGTTTTATTATTTCCATCTCCACTAATAATTGATGATCCCTTATAATGTGTAAATCTAAATAGGAAATAATTGGTATTCAACAATTCATCAATGTGATTTTTTAATCCCAAATTCTCCGAAATCATCCTTTTCAACATCTCATCCAATTCCACAAGTGGATTAGAATAAGATTTTACCAAATCGCTGCAAATATTAATGTCAGTATAAACGTATAAAGAAGGTTGTCAAACAATCGAACTGCTAAAAAAAATTTAGTTGAATTTTGTTTTTCTAAAAGAAAAACTGAGAAATCAGCTAATCAAACAATCGAACTACTAAAAATTTCTAATTTTAGACCTTTTGAACACTTCCACTAGAGCAAAATTTAATTAAACATAATGATAATAAGAAAATAAAAAAAGAAAGAAAAAATTGAAGTAAACATACCAGAAATGGTGATTACCCTGAGGCCAAAAGATATTAGCAAAAGTTTCAAGACTTTGAGGATTAAGCAAATCAGGAATACACAAACTCTCATACAATGGCAATTGTGGAATCATCCCCATATACCCATGCATTGGTTTTTCTGAGATATTTTTCAATTTGGTTTCTAAAGGAAATTCAAATATTTCTTTTGAAATACCAAGCATTCCATCTTTAATTTCATTTGGAACTTTATATATGGCTTCAAAACAACCATATTCTTGTAAAGCTTCAAAAACTTGAATTTTTGTAGATTCCCATAGTGGAGTGTTTGGTTTTAGCTCTTCAAGATTGGAAAAATCTATGGTGGGAACTTTAACTGATTTGGTAGATGCCATTGATGAAATACTTTTTAGAATATGAGCAAAGAGAAAAAAAGAAAGAAGAAACGCTTCAAAGTTTTTAGTACTTTAAAAATGAGGAAATATGTGGTCTATATATAATGGGAAATGGGTGTGAACTATTTCATCATGTGAACAAATATCAAGATTTTTACACCTTCCCTTCAACAATATTCCATTTGCTTTTAAATTACTCCTTCTGTTTCACAAAGAATGACCTCCTTTTCTTTTTAGTCAGTTTCAAAAATATAACCTCTTTCCTTTTTTGGTAACATTTTACTTTTTGCTTTCCACGTGACATGTTTAAGACCACAAGATTAAGGGCAATTTTATACATTTGACATAACTTTAATTTATGACCACAAGATTCAAAAGTCTTCTTTAATTTCTTAAACTTTGTGTCAAGTCAAACCAGATCAATCTTTTTGAAACAGATGAAGTAACATATTTATTAAAAATACAGTATTTGACATAGTGGATTTAATAATTTATCACTATTAATTATAAAATAGAGAAAACAAAAAATTTAAATTTTTAAGAAGTTCTATCTTTTTCAAATTAATTAATCGATAGTATAACAGGGAAAAATTTATTCTTTTTTGATTTGTCAAAATCCACAAGTGAAAAGGGAAAATTGGACAAATAGGGATTGATGGAGTAGTTGTTCACTATATTATTTTGAGATGTTCAATAATACTTGTCAATTTTATGAAATTAATGAATAATTTTACATTTAATTACTAGATTTATCCTTATTATTAATTATAATTTTTTTCCAAGATTTATTATATTCAAAATATGATATATTAAAATTATTTTTTTATTTATAATTTCTTATAAGTAAGTCAAGTGAATATTAAATAAATATTGTTGGACAGTAGCAATACTATTTCATGTGTCACAAAAGTAGACGGTTTTATGTCTATTTCTAGTCAATAACTTAAGCGTGTTATATTGGACGCGTGTACTTGATGTTGCTTAATTACGTGCTTCACTTGAATTTTCCATTTTCAATGTAAAATCACTAAATCAGTCTGTAGAATTCTATTTTAATAAAGTAAAAATTCTGTAAATAATTATTTGTATGTTTTTTTTTATATCTCTCTTTTTATTTGTCTCTTTTGAAAAATTAAGAAATGATAATTTTTTATCTATTATACTCTCAATTAATTAATTTAAAAAAGGAAAAACTTCTTGAAAGTTTCATATGAACAAATATTAAAATTTCTACTCCTTTCGTTTAATAATAGTTGTCTACTATATTATTTTAAAATGTTCAATAATACTTGATCCTTTTATGAAATTGACGAATAATTTTACACTTAATTCCTAATTTCTCCTTATTATTCCCTCTGTTCAACAATAATTGTTCACTATTAACTTGACACACTCTTTAAGAAACTATAAATAGAAAGGTAATTTTATTATATCACCCTTTGAAAGTGGAATGACCTGAGAGGCTCATGTACTTGTATTTGTTTGTCAGTTGAACCCTTATACTCGTTACTTTACCAAATGAACCCTTAAATTTGATGAAACTCTATTTTTTAAATCCCTCTGATCATTGACCGAGCTTATGTAGCATTAAAATGGCTGAGTTGGACAAACGCGTGACCACACGCGTTTTGAAGCAAGTGAATACAATATTTTTATTTTAAAAATCTCAAAATTATAAAACAAAACAATAATAATAAATTTAAAAAATAATCAAAAACCCCTTCTTCTTCGGCCCACCCAACCCATCGCCACCCCCACCCCTTCTCTCTTCTTATTCTTCTTCAGCCTGGGATCGGAATCGGGACGGACCGGAACCGGAACCGAACCGGAACCGAGACAGACCGGAACCGAACCGGAATCGAGACAGATCGGAATCGGTAATTCTAGAAAAAAATTAGTGTACCCGTCTCGGACCGGTACCGGACCGGAAACCGGGTCCCAACTATTATAATTAAAAAAAATTATTAAAATTAAAAAATTAGGAACATTATTCAAATAATATTAAAACTCATATAATTTTATTAGAAGAAAAAAATTTATACTTTTAAAGTTTTAAATACAAACTTTCAAACTTTAAAAGTATAAAAGTTTAAATTTCACAATTTAAATCTTTGAAAATTTAAATTCAAACTTTAAAACTATAAAACTATAAAAGTTTAAATTTCACACTTTAAAAGTTTGAAAATTTAAATTCAAACGTTAAAACTATAAAAGTTTAAATTTCACCCTTTAAAAGTTTGAAAATTTAAATTCAAAGTTCAAACTTTAAAACTATAAAAAGTTTAAATTTCACACTTTAGAAGTTTGAAAATTTAAATTTAAATTTCAAACTTTAAAACTATAAAACTATAAAAGCTTAAATTTCACACTTTAAATTTTAAAAATTTGAAAATTTAAATTCAAACTTTAAAACTATAAAACTATAAAAGTTTAAATTTCACACTTTAAATTTTAAAAGTTTGAAAATTTAAAGTCAAAGTTTAAAACTATAAAAGTTTAAATTTCACACTTTAAATTTTAAAAGTTTTGAAAATTTACATTCAAATTTTAAAACTATAAAAGTTTAAATTTCACACTTTAAAAGTTCGAAAATTTAAAACTATAAAAGTTTAAATTTCACACTTTAAAAGTTAAATTTGAAGACAATAATAAAAAAAAAAATTAAGGCGAATAGACTATACTTTTATTAATATTAATTAAATAGTACAAGTTGAGTTACAAAATATTAGTAGAGTATTAAAAAATCTAATCTACACAGCCACCTTCTAGGAAGGGTTCTGTTTGAATTAGACCTCGAATTATTATACTCATACTAATAGACATTTAAATTTAATAGTTCATGCTACCAAGGAAATCTTTTTTTTAAATCATTTAACATTTCTCTAGTAACATACTCTGGAGTTGGTTGATTAGCTAGTTCTTTCATTACATCAATGCAGTTATCACTAAAATCTTGCATTATTTCATCAACGTCATTTTCAAATTTGATCGGTAATGGTGGACAACCATAACTCCTTCTCTCGCCATTAATCCAATCTCTAAATAGTACGGATATCTCCAAGCTATCTGCTGCTAATGAATATCTATGCTCTCCAATTTGAAATCTTGCTGCACTAAAACCGCCTTCCGAAGCTACTGAAGCTGCTTGAATAGCTAACACATCTCGAGCAACCGGTTGAAGTTTTGGAAATCTCTGGCCGCGATTGCTCCACCATTCTAGAAGATCAATAGTAGTAGGTTCTGTATTTTGATTAATATATGCATCAAAATCATTTCTATCATATCATCAATATCATCTTCATTATTATATCTACTCCTAGAACTTTGAGACTCTTCGTTATGTACTACATTCATTATATTAGAATTATACAAGTCGTACAATTTTCTAGCTTCAATTTTTATACTATCTTTAACATCTTGACAACTAGGTGTTTCATCATCTTCACTATTAATACCCAAATTAAAATATATTTTATCAACCATTCGTGATGCACCTTCATCTTTGTAATGTGGGTTTAGCAAACAAGCAGTTAAATAAATTTGAGGAATATGAATAAAATATTTTTAAAATTTTTCAATCATTTTCTTAACAGATTCTTCAAATCTTGGTTTATTTTTGAATTTATAAAATTTATAGAAATAGCACAAATATTAGGTAAAACAGAGCAAATAGTTGGATAATAAAGTGCATATATTTTTTTTGTAGTTAAATAAAAAACTTTTAAGAATTCTAAAAGTTCTTTTATGTCATTCCAATCATTATCATCAAGTCTATATGTCATATTTGAATTATGAGCATTCCAAACCATTTGTAAAGGTTTCCTATATTCATAAGCAACTTCAAGCATTTCAAATAAAGAATTTCATCTAGTACACACTAATTTTGGAATTTTTCTAGGTGGAATATTAAATTCACGACAACGATTTTTAAAATCTCTACGTCTAGACTTAACTTGACATTAAAAATAAAATGACATGCAGTTTCAACTTTTCTGCAACCACAATCATACATTGCTATACCATCTCTAACAATCAAATTATATATGTGTGCAGCACACCTAATATGAAAACCATCAATATAAATAGGGCAAAGAGACGGTTTTAGTATTTCAACAGCAGTTCTATTATTAGAAGCATTATCTAATGTGACACTACTTATTTTATCACAAATTTCATAGTTTTGTAAAACATCTATAATTGTTTGAGCTATATAACTACCGGTTTTATGCATTTCACAACATTTATAACCTAAAATTCTTTTTTGCAAAGTCCAATTTTCATCAATCCAATGCGCAGTAATAGTGAAATAATCATTACCATTTACACTACGACCCATATCAGAAGTAATAGCTATTTTACAATGGTTATAATAAAATAAACAACGAAGATACTGAAAATGTTGAGCTTGATAATCAAAGATATCCTTTTTAATTGTATTTCTAGTAAAACCTTTAAAATGTGGATTATACACAATTTGAATATAATGAATAAAATCGGTATTTTCAGCAAACCTAAATGGCAAACCCATAACAACAATCATTTTAGCTAATTCTTCAAGATCTTTTTCTCTACTATATGACCGTTGTATACTAGAACCAGAAACATTAGAAGGATTTAATTGTGTTTGGATCATATTAGAGCCCTCTACTCCTACATTTTTAGGAAGAGTGGTACCATTCTTTTTAGCTTCGGCTACAACTTTAGCATGCAAAAATTCATTTTTACAACATGACATTAAATGATTACTCAAATGTCCCATCTCACCCTATTTTCCTACAGTTTTATGATTCATTCTATGTTTACATTTATTACAAATAACTTGTGTTTTATCTTCACTCTGAGTCATAAATTGCCAAACAACTGATTTTTGGCGCGTTCTACCTTAGTCCTAGGATGCACGGGGGGAACGGGAGCAGGACAACGAAAGGGAGAGGGAGCCGGGGAAGAGGGATTGGGAGTGGGACTAGTAGCTGACGGCGGCTCAGTTTCATCATCATCATATTCTTCAGCATTATTATCAAAACTATCAATATAATCATTAACATTATCATGTTCATCATCTTCATGAAATTCCTCAAAAAAATTACCAAACCTTCTTTATAAATGTTCATGATAAGGATCTAATCCACTATTACTATCAATATTAAAAACAGTTTCATCAACATGCGTATAATCATCCATATTTATTCTTAATTGAGAAGTTTTTTTAGTTTTAGATTGAGAAGTACTACCGGTTTTTTTTATTTTTCTTGGATTTTGAGCTCCATAAATTAGTGACCAAATCATCTATGGTTGTTTTACCCTTGTCAACATTGTTTTTACCTGAATTCATATTCAAATATTTTTAAGTGAGTAAATTATATATAATACGAAAATGTAATGCAAAATTTTAAACAAATAAATAACTAAATAAGTAGAGACTAGAGACTAATTACTCACAAAATAAATAATTAAATGCAAACAAATATATAACTAAATGAAAAGTGAGTTGGAACGAATGTACCAAACGTCTACTTAAAAAAGTAGACGTGTATGACCGGAAGCCGAAAATTGAAAGTTGAATTTTGAAGCTCAAATTTCCAAAGACCAAATTCGTAATTTTAACAAGAATAAGAGAATTTAGGGAGTAGAGAGTAGAAGATATTTTTGTGAGTGAAAAGAATGAAAGATTAGGGGTATTTATAGTTAAAAAAAAGGATGAAAATGTAGTTTTAAGAAGGTTGGGGTATTAAAAAAAGTTTGGGGGGTAGGGAGGTGTAAAGGGGAGTTATGGGGGTGAAAGAGCCGTTGGTGGAGCCCAAAACCCGTTGCCCAACGGCTATAATTTAAAATTTAAGATTAAAAAAAAAAAAACTGAACGAACTGGACCGAAACCGGGACTAACCGGACGGGGACAGACCGGTAAATCCCAGTTTTCGTCCCGTTACCCCTCTCGGACCGGCACAATACCGGATCGAACCGGTACTATCCAGAATCGAGACGGAGCCGGTAACGGACCGGAACCGGTACCGCTACCTCCCGATTCCGTTGCCAGCCTTACTTCAGCCCAGCCCCACCTTTTTCCTCTTCTTTTCAGCCCCAGACCCCCCCCCCACCCACCCCCTTTTCTTTTCTTCTTCTTTGACTACATCACCATAATCATAATAAAAAGCTTTTGTTAAAAAAATATCTCATTCACCTTTTTAAAAATTTTATTTTTCAAGATCTATTGCTTGAATTTACTTATTATATTTTTTTTCTATTTGAAATTTTCTTGATATATCTTTTTACCAAATCTAAATAAATAGAACCCAAAAGTATGTGTAAGAGCTAATTATAATCAATCACATTTTTTCATTGAGAAAAATTTTGAGTGTGAAGAAGACGAAAAATGGTGATTTGTATGAGCTATTTATTACTCATTCCTTTTGAATTTGTTAAATTTTGATCTGACACATAGTTTACGAAAGTAAATTAGATTTTGAGAAAAAACATTAAGTGATACTTGAAGTTGTCCCAGATTTTCAAAAAGACACCTTAACTTTGCGTGCGTCCTATTACCCCACAAAACATTCAAAATCACAATAAATACACATTTTTTACACAATATTTCCACTTTGGACAAAAATATCCTTCGAATGTGCAATTTCTTAAAAACAAAAACTCAGACCCATTATTGATGTATTGAAGGATGCTTTGGTAATTTCCTATGATGAATTTGTTTTGTTTGTTTCTTTTAAATTTATTTTACTATACTAAATAATTCTATAAAATATTATGAATCAGGAGAATTAATTACTTAAATATTTAAAAGATATAAAAATATATAAAAGATCTGATTGACTCTTCAAATTTTACCGGTGACAATAAATTGGGACAAATGAAATAATATATATTATTTGAAAATTTCTTAGAAAGTACTATAAATTACAGTAATTAACAACTAGAAATATTTCAAAGACAAAAAAAAAATTGATTAAATCTCAAAAATTTTTTAGGACTACATAAATTGAGAAAAAAGAAATGACCTCTACTATTTGAAAATGGCGTAAAAGTATTACAAATCATACAATAAGAATTAACAATTTAAAATTTTAAAAGACTTTAAAACTTATTCTATTTCCACTTTGGACAAAAATATCCTCCCAATATGCATATTTTTTAAAACAAAAAGTGGGACCCATTATTGATGTATTCAAGGATGCTTTGGTAATTTTACTATGATGAATTCGTTTTGTTTGTTGTTTATTTTTTTTTAAAATAATTGTATAAAATATTATAAGTCACAATAATTATTTACTTAGATATTCAAAAGATATAAAAATATGTAAAAGATCTGATTAACTCTTCAAATTTTATCGGTGACACATAAATTCGACAAATGAAATAATATATATTATTTGAAAATTACTTAGAAAGTACAATAATTTACAGTAATTAACAATAGAATATTTTAAAGACAAAAAACATTGATTGAATGTCCAAATTTTATTAGTACCACATAAATTGAGAAAGAAGAAATAACCTTTATTATTTCAAAATTGCGTAAAAGATATTACAAATCATACAACAATAATTACCAATTTAGAATGTTAAAAGACAATTTTTTTTTTACCATAGTAAACAATAATTAAAAATTTAAACTATTTTAAATTAATATTAAAGTTTGATTAACTCTTTAATTTTGTCTTTGTCACATAAATTGAAACAAAAAAGATACATATTGGGCCCGTGCTAGCACAGGCTCCGATGTCTAGTATATATATATATGACAATTAAAATTGTCAGAACAAGTACGAAAAAAATTACTACCACACAAAAAAAAATGCAAGAATAAGTGAAAAGAAAATACTACTATACATTTGTTATTTTCTCATCCATCTTTTTAGTTACTAGTTTCAAGACACATACGTTGCACGTGTGTTCCAATTCTGCTAGCATATTTTTTAAAAAAATAATAAGATGATATTAAACATGTGTGGAAAGAGTAATATAAATTTGAAGAAGAAAAGTACAAATTGAATTTGACAAATAATTAGGTTACTTAAATGACTTAATTGTTCAATACAAAATATTAAGGATTGCCTAAACTTAGAAAAAACAATTAAATTTAGTTATATAGGTGCAATGTGTAATCAAATAATAAATATGTGGCTGTTTGTACAACTACGACATGACATGATAAAATATAAGTTGTACAAAAATTTCCAAAATTAATGTTAGTACAAATAGCTCTAAAGAATCTTATCCCAAATTAAGCACAAATACAATACGTATAAACATTTTAAAGTGTAAGCATATTACTAAGTAACTAACCCTTTTTTAAGTAATACAATTGTAGGAATAATTTTATAAAGCTAGTATCCTAAATCAGCATTTTAAACCATCATAGCATACAATTAAAAAGTAATTATTTATATGGAAGAAAATAAATATCAACCTCAGTACCATATTCTTACTATTCTAGGAGAAAAGGATGATATTGTATTCTTATGTAAATATGTCATATTTCTATGATTATTGTGAAGTTGAGAGTGTGATGAAATGGAGCATAATTATCCTATTTATCACTCTTTTGTAACTAAAATTTTATGTAAAAATTCATGTTAAATGTGAGTCCTTATTTATAATTCATAAGAATGTGAATGGTCAAATTTACATTTTTTAAACGTAGGAGCAAAAAAGTCTACTATAAGGTTGATTATCATAACCATTACTTAGTATTTATTAAGAATACATTAATAAATCAAATACACTCCGACATTCCTTATTCTCCTAATCCATTATTGCATTTAAAGTAAATAATGCATCATCAACTTGGAATTAAGGGCAAAATGATAATTCAATTTTGAGGTTAGGATCTTCCTATATATATATATATATATATATATATATATATGATTAGACTTTCTCTCTTTCTTTATCATAAGTATCTGAAATCCAATGTAATATAGTACACTATCTCCTATCATCTAAAATAGTCATTTTACATCTATAAAAAAATAATATTATATTTGGATTAACACTAAAATTATAAGCCTGCAATTTACTAAAAGATCAGTAACAATGTATACATATATCATTTTCTTTTCAAGATCTTTGAGGGTAAACTCCTCTCTGTATGACGTTATCGTCATCTATCAGAAAGTCAAAATCATTAATGTTCAAGCAGAATAAAAGAGATTCTACTACATTATTCCTAAAAAATACCTCAAAAGATTCTTACCTCTATTTTGTAATTTTTATAGTGTTAGGTGATTTAGCCTCCGACTCAATCTACAAGTATTTTTATCCACATCTTAAAATACATAAAATTTGCATTAAAAAAACTAACTTATAATTAGCACGTCAAAAATCTCACCATTGGATTAGTTAGAGAAGAGCTAAAGACGGAAGTGCAAAAAAGAATTGTGTAATAGAGCAAAAATATCAAAAAACTGTTAAAAGGGAACAAAAAGAAAAACAAAAAAACTACCTAATTTTGGAATGAGGAGACGAAAATTAACTCTAAATAAATAAGTATTGAGTGTTTAAATTGTCAGTAGCGTTTTTTTGATAAAGTTGTGATGAACTTTTATTGTTAATTTCTACAAAAATCACATAATTAGTAGCTCTTAATTATTTTAATTAAGAAGAATACATAAAGATAAAGCTTTTTGTCTACCCTTTGAATCACAAGAAATAAGAAATAAAAAATAAGAAACAAAAAATTAATAGCTATTAAATACGGTGATGGTTAGACTACTAAACTAATTTTGCCTTTTGGTGATTCATTATAATTTGATAAAAATAATTATTATAATAAAATGGTGTATTTTTTGAATGTTTTTATAATTTTGTACATGAATATGAAGAAAATTGTTCATGATTAAAGGATAAAAACATCCTACAATTTGTAATGGACATTTTGATAATTGAACTTTTCAATTTATAATTTTTCCACTTTTAGAATAGAAATATAATATATGCACCAATTGAAAATTCAGAAATTGATATAATAGAAAATGAAAATTATGTTTCGTAGATTTTAGTACAATGAATTTGAGTTTACTATTATATTATTATTCTATAGATAATATTTATTATTAAAAATAATATTAATATAATAATAACTCTTCTTAGAGACTTTTAAAATGTAAAATAATTGATAAGTAAAAAAAATAGAAAAAATAAAGGCAACCAGAAAAAAAAAAGTTTTGCTAGTTCATAAGGTGTTGTGTAAACATTTTCACCCAAAACAATAAAATGAAAACGATAATTCTGTAATGAAATAACTATTACCAGGAGAAAGGAAAGAAATTATTACCAGAAGAAAGGAAATAAATTATTTATTGTCAGTACTTTAATCGTATATGTAACACCCCAGAAAATTTTTGAGCTAAGACCCGAACCTTTCTTCGTAGTGAGTGAGATTTTTGCAAGGAATTAAAAATTTCTTAAGTGTTAAGGTCATTAGATGTAGCACCTTGAGTTCCAAAAAGAATTAAATTGGAATTTTGCAAGTTAAGTTAAGTATGAGTTTTGGGTCGACTTCAAACAACCATAACTCCTAGCTCAAGATAAGTTAGGTGTTCTACCAGATACCGTAGGAAAGATCTTTGAATTATCTTTCCAACACCTCCGAGTTTGCTAAGTTTCGAGGTCGGATGAGTGAGATATGGCCTTTTGAAGATAGGTTGTCCAGTTAAGGAAAGTTAGACGAAAATAAAGAGGGGTATTTTTGTCTTTTCCTTACCCAATCAGATTTAATTCATTTTTGGTAATATTTTAAGGGTCTAATCCTATTAGGTTCAGTTTTATAATCCTAAAATACGCCTAGGGTTTTAGTTGAGAATTCAAGAAGAGAAAAGAGGAGAAAAGAGAAAGGATGAAAGCGTTCCTCGAGATTCTTGCATCTTGTTGCGGATTTTCGCCATGGGTTTAATCCTAAGAGGTATGTAAGCTTCCATAGTGTTGGGTTCTTTCACCCACACGCCAATCATGATTTATTCAGCGTAATTTCGTTCTTGAAATTTAAAGATTAGAGTTCATGATGAGTTCTTGATAAGTGTTCTTGAAGTTTCATTAAGTTTTAATGTAAGATTCTGCTTGGGTCAACTTTAAACGACCATATCTCTTAAAATATAAAGAGTTACGTGAGCCATAACCTATCCAATTAAAGGTATTTGAATCTACTTTCCAACGCCACCAATTTCGCGTCAATCCAATTTCTGAGTAAAAAGTTATAACTATTTTAGTAACCTATACAGTGCTGTTACGAATTAGCCGACGGGAAAATATTAAAAAAAGTCGTTTTTGTCTTTTTAACTCCAAGAAAACCATAAACGAATTTCTTGACTAATAAAAGGCTCAAAACAATCAGATTTTCATCGTCACTAATGAAAATCATAATTCTTGGTCATAGAGATTTCAAGAAAACTAATTCAAGAATCTCAAGAAAGGTTTTCTTGATTGTTTACCTTCAAGCTAGGGTTTCAAGGCTTCTAATCAAGTTCTTCTTCAAGATTCTTCAAGAATCTTTTTCTTCTAGGTATGTAAGGCTATCACAGTGTTGGACTAGTTCGTCCTCACGCCCTACATCTACGTTTAAATCAGTAAAAGAAGAATCTAGGATTTTTCCCCTAGATTTGAATATTCTTGAGATAAGTTGATTTTGAGTTCTTGAGTTCGTGTTTCTTTTAAAAGTTCTATTCCTAATTATCGAATTATTATATTGTTATTGAGATCCTCCATAAACATGAGATCATGAACCTTGAATCCATAAATTCAAATTCAAGGAAAGTCAAGAGCCAAGTCTAGGAAGTTCTTAGAGTCTTTTCAAGAAGACTTTTGCAAAATGCTTTTAACTTTGTTTTAAGACTTAAAGATCAAGTTGAGTAAAGAGTAAAGAGTAAAAGGTTGAAGTCCTTTTCTTCAAAAAGTATATGGGGACTAAGTATTCCAAAGAGTTTATAAATGTTTTCACATTTAAATAAGAACGGAAACTGAGATTTTCAAAGAGCTTTCGGGCTAGTTTTCAAAAAAGAGTATTCGCTTTCTAAATGAAGCAAGAGAGGAAACTGAGATTTCCAAGGTAGCCTTTGAGCTAAGTTTTTGAGCAATTATCTCAAATCAGCAGAAAGAAGTAAGTTTTTAAAAGATAAAGAGCTAGTATATTTTGGGAGTAGTATTGAGCACCGATATGGGGGAGAGTTCAGATAACTCACAGCCCCCATAAACCATGTAGCCATCATGGGTAGAAAAGTGTCATACTTTTTAAATGAATCCTTTTCGCATAGACTAGTGGATCCACTTAGTGAGTTAGCTTCCTATATCACGGCAAGGTATAGGATGGGCCTCGGCAGCGTGAGGTAAAGCGTTGTATCATCACTATCGTTCTTAAGTGATGGTTGTCAGTTAGAGAAACTCCCACAGCAATAGTAGCATGGTTCCTCAAGGGGTTCTGCTTAGTGTGAATGGGGGTATGTGACTTCATTCATGCATTGCATAAGTAGACTTTGAGAGGGAGCATGGTTTGTCTTTTTATGATATTATGATTATGAATTGACATCATATTTTCAACAATTTTTCTTTATATTGCACTTGTTTTAAACTTCTTTATAATGAAATGAGTTCAGTTATATTGAGTTGAGTTGAGCCAGGTAAGTTCTTCAGATTCTTTCAAGCTTATGTTAGGCTTTAGAATTCCCCTTACATGCTCGTACATTCCACGTACTGAGCCATTTGGCCTGCATCTTTTCACGATGCAGCACATGTATTCAGGATCATCAACAAGAGATTCGTTGATACATCCGAGAGTTCGAGTTAGCTATGGTGAGCCTCCTTATTTTTCGGAGGATTTCATTTATTTTTCAGTTTAGTCAGGATGTCAAGGGTCTTGTCTCGACTTCCATCTTTATCAGTTAGAGGCTTCGTAGATAGTCAGTATAATTAAGAAGTGTATATTATTCATTTATTTTATTACATGTTTTAAAGACTTAAGTGCCTACAATACTAAAAAAACAGTGAATACCGACCTAAAAATTTCCGACCTCAAATGGAGGTCGGTAATTTCTGACCTCCGGAGGTCGGTATTTACAAGTAGTCGGTTTTTATGCGAAATAAAGCGGGAAAACCAAATTCTGACCTCTGGACGTCAGAATTTTTCCCGAAAAAAATGAATTACAATAAAAACCGACCTCTTGATGTCGGTATTAAACAAATAAATAAATAACAATATTTTTTTTCTCAATTAAATATAAAAAATAAAATTGAGAAATATTTTAGGTAATACCGGCTACCGTATATCGGTAAAATTAAATAGTATGAAAAATAAATTATAAATACCGACCTCATAAGGTCGGTATTTGATACCAACATCAAGAGGTCGGTTTTTATTGGAATTCATTTTTCTGGGAAAAATTCCGACCTCCTGAGGTCAAAATTTTTTCTCAATTAAATATTTTAGGTTGTGTAAAATAAAAAACAAAAAAAATTATAATACCGACTTCCGAATGTCGGTAAAATTAAATAGTATGAAATAAAAATACCGACCTCATGAGGTCGGTATTTTTATTTTATCTAATTACTTTTAAAAGCGACATCCGGAGGTCGGTTTGTTTAAATGTTCCTACTAAATTTTCATCTTACACCTATAATTAATTGTTTACAATCTTGTATACTTTTATAAATAAAAAGTTTGAAACTACGTTGATATGAAATTTTTATGCAAAATAAAGCAAGAAAACCAAATTCCAACCTCAGGAGGTCGGAATTTTTCCCAGAAAATGAATTACAATAAAAACCAACCTCTTGATTTTGGTATTAGTTTATATTTTGATTTAATTTTATTTAAATCATCTTGCGGAGGACGATTTTGTGTAAAATAAAAAACAAAAAAATTATAATACCGACTTCTGAAAGTCGGTAAAATTAAATAGTATGTAATAAACTAATATTTTAAATAAATCGTCCTCCGAATGACGGTTTTATACAAGTTAAAAAATAATTTAATATAAAATATCAACCTCCCACTGTCAATATTATTTAATTAACATGATTACTTTTATTTATCTTAAAATTTAATGTGATACCGACCTCATGACGTCGGTATTTTTTATTAAATCTAATTACTTTTAATAAAAGCGACATCCGGAGGTTGGTTTCTTTAAAATATTCCTATTAATAATCATAATTTTTCTATTGTGCATAATACTAAAATTTCATTTTACACCTACAATTAATTGTTCAAAAAGTGTAACAATTTTGTATACTTTTATAAATAAAAAGTTAGAATTCGTGGAATAAATAAAAAAATATCTATAATCCATATTTAGAGTATGAAACTACGCTGATATGAATTAGGAGATAATTATACTTATATTTCTAGAGTAATGTACAAATTCTATCCGTCAATCGTCTAATGATGAACTTAATAACTCATGTCATGATGTAGAGATGAAGAGCTAACATATAATCCATTCGAGTATGAAATGCGAGATAGTATTATTATACACGTTCGATCTAGTTGAATGGATGTCAAGTGTAGTTATCACCTCCTAATTATGATGACATATTGAGGATACTTCATCGGAGTTTGAAATACGTTGATTAATTATATACTCCTTGAGTAGTTTAACAAATCAAGTCTTATATACTAGTGGTTTAGATATAAAATACATTATCAATTAAAGAAATACCGATGATCAACTCAAGGAGATTTATATATTAAATTTGATATTGATAAACTTTTGTTGATCAATAAAATTAAATTTATATAATTAGGAGTTATATAATTTAAATTTATAAAATTAACTTAATCGATAAATTAAATTATGTTATATATATGTGTGTGTGTGTGTGTGTGTTTAATTAATAAAATCAACCTCAAGAGGTGAGTTTATATTAAAATAAATTAAAAAATTAACTTGATCGATAAGTTTATATATATATATAAATGTGTGTGTTTAATTAATAAAATCAACTTCAAGAGGTGAGTTTAAATTAAAATAAATTAAAAAATTAACGTGATCGATAAATTAAATTATGTTATATATATATATATAATAAAATCAACCTCTAGAGGTGAGTTTATATTAAAAAAAATTAAAAAATTAACTTGATCGATAAATTAAATTTATGAAATTAAACTTCTGTTGATCGTGTAGTTATATATATATATATATTTGTGTGTGTGTGTGTGTGTTTTTAATTAATAAAATCAACCTCAAAGATGTGAGTTTATATTATATTAAATTAAAAAATTAACTTGATCGATAAATTAAATTTATGAAATTAAACTATTGTTGATCGTGTAGTTATATATATATATAGTGTGTGTGTGTGTGTGTTTAATTAATAAAATCAACCCCAAGAGGTGAGTTTACATTAAAATAAATTACAGATAGTTTTGTTCAAATTCACCTCAATTCCTAAGACCTCATCTTTTAATCCCAACCATCGATCTCACCCTTTAAATATCAGCCTCCCATCTCAATTTTAATCAACGACTCGGATTAGACATCTCGTACCTTTCTATTCTAAACAAAAGAACCCAAAACCCTAAGACAATTCATTCTTCTTCTAATTCCCAAAGAAAAGAGCAACGCCGCTCTTTCTCTTCTCCTCCCTTCCAGCGAAGCCGCTCCGGCAAGGCCGCCAGAGGCGGCGACGTACCTCTTCCTCTCCCCTCTCTCCTCTTCTCTTTCCCTCCTATCTTCAGTCGCTCTTCCCCTTCCCCTCTCTCGCTTCTCGCAATAGCCACTCCACCGACGAAGACCACCAAGCAGCAGCTCCAGCTGTTGTACAGTAGCAACCCACAAAGCCACTGCGAAAAAGCAGCAGCAACCAGGCATTGCCCCTCTTCTCCAACGTTGCTGCTCCAGCAGCTGCCAACACTCTCCTCTCCGGCGAAGAAATTGACAACGCCAGCAACAACTAACATCTTTGGTCAACGACAATAGGCAACAAAATTATGGTGTCATTCTTCTTTCTTCTTTGTGAATGCTCATGCGTTAATGTCTTCCCTTTTTTATTTGCATGTTTGTTAATATGATTATACAGATTTAAGCTTTTTACTTGTCTGATTTTATTATGTAATTTTTGTCCTTAGATTCTAAATTTTATTAATTTACTGCACACATAGAAATTTGAATAGATCATTATGTTTTTGGTGTTTCTATTTCTTCATTGTCGTATATTTTATTTTATTTGATAATAAGCGTGTTTTTCTAACTATGGTGATTTCAGCGATATCTTTATCCTTGGGTATTTTGTAAATATTGAATTCGGGTCATTTATGAATCAGACAATTCCTTTTAAAATTTTTGGTAAACATGAGAAAGATATGGATGCTCTTTACAAGAAGCCAAAGGTAGATAGAACTCCCATCATTTGAAAGGGGTTTAAAGTCCAATTGTGAAACTCTTAGAATCTGTATAATCATGTTAAGCATAATTACCAACACTAATTGATCCTATTGATGACAAAATTGATTTTCTTGTAAGATCAATTTGTGTTCATCTAGTATTGATATTAAGCTTTAATTTAGGAATAATGTGTTTGTTAAGCATAAGTATCAACACTAGTTGATCCTATTGATGACAAAATTGATTTTCTTGCAAGATCGATTTGTGTCCATCTAGTGTAGATATTAAGCTTTAATTTAGGAACAATGTGTTTGTTAAGCATAAGCACCAACACTAGTTGATCCTATTGATGACAAAATTGATTTTCTTACAAGATCAATTTATGTCCATCTAGTGTTGACACTTAACTTTAAATTTAAGAATTATGTGTTTGTTAGAAATAAGTTCAAATAAAGTTTAATTAACCCTTAGCTAGTTTGACTCATTATTTAAAATAATGTGATTTAGTTGGTGGATTTAAGTCAAAATTAGTTAGAGTTAAAAAGTTTCTTAGTTCTTGAAATAAGTTCAAATAAATAATGTGGTTTAGTTGGTGAATTTAGTTGTTGGAATTAAGTCAAAACTAGTTAGAGTTAAAGTTGTTTAAATAAGTTCAAATAAATAATATGGTTTAGTTGATGGATCTAGTTGTTGGAAGTCAAAACATGATTGAGTTAAAGTTGTTTCGTTGTTTAAATAAGTTCAAATAAATAATGTGGTTTTGTTAGTAGATTTAGTTGTTGGAATTAAGTCAAAACTAGTTAAAGCTAAAGTTGTTTAAAAAAGTTCAAATAAATAATATGGTTTAGTTGTTGGAATTAAGTCAAAACTAGTTAGTTTAAGTTGTTTGAATAATTTCCAATAAGTAATGTGGTTTAGTTGGTGGATTTAGTTGTTGGAATTAAGTCAAAACTAGTTAGAGTTAAAAAGTTTTTTAGTTGTTGAAATAAGTTCAAATAAATAATGTGGTTTAGTTGGTGGATTTAGTTGTTGGAATTAAGTCAAAACTAGTACTGATACTTAGCTTTAATTTTCTGATAACTTGTTTGTGTCCATCGAGTGTTTGTTTTAAACAAGTACCAACACTAGTTGATCCTATTGATGACAAAATTGATTTTCTTGCAATATCGATTTGTGTTCATCTAGTGTTGACACTTCGCTTTAATTTAGGAATAATGTGTTTGTTAAGCATAAGTACCAACACTAGTTGATCCAATTGATGAAAAAATTAATTTTCTTGCAAGATCAATTTGTGTCCATCTACTGTTGACACTTAGCTTTAAATTTAGAAATAATATATTTGTTATGCATAAGTACCAACACTAGTTGATCCTATTAATGACAAAATTAATTTTCTTGCAAGATCGATTTGTGTCCATCTAGTGTTGACACGTAACTTTAATTTAGGAATAATGTGTTTGTTAAGCATAAGTACCAACACTAGTTGATCCTATTGATGCCAAAATTGATTTTTTTGCAAGATTGATTTGTGTCCATCTAGTGTTGACACTTGGCTTTAAATTTAGAAATAATATATTTGTTAAGCATAAGTACCAACACTAGTTGATCCTATTGATGACAAAATTGATTTTCTTGCAAGATTGATTTGTGTCCATCTAGTGTTGAAACTTAGCTCAATTAATGACAAGTAGCTCATGAGTCATGGTAAAGAATCCTTAGAATTGCAGAGTTTGATACATAGAGAAGAGTTCAATATCACAAGTTATAGTTCAATGTAAGCCTCTTACATCGATTTTTAAGTAATGTAGGTAGATATTCTGAAACATGTGGTTTAGTTGGTGAAATTAAGTCAAAACTAATGTAGTTAAAGTTAAAAAGTTGTTAAGTTGTTTAAATAAGTTAAAATAAATAACGTGGTTTAGTTGGTGGATGTAGTTATTGGAATTAAGTCAAAACTAAACTAGTAAAAGTTGTTAAGTTGTTTAAAGAAGTTAAGATAAATAATGTGGTTTAGTTGGTGGATTTAGTTGTTGGAATTAAGTCAAAACTAAACTAGTTAAAGTTAAAAAGTTGTTAAGTTGTTTAAATAAGTTAAAATAAATAATGTGATTTAGTTAGTGAATTTAGTTGTTCGAATTAAGTCAAAACTAAACTAGTGAAAATTGTTAAGTTGTTTAAACAAGTTAAGATAAGTAATGTGGTTCTGTTGGTGGATTTAGTTGTTGGAATTAAGTCAAAACTAGACTAGTTAAAGTTGTTAAGTTGTTTAAATAAGTTAAAATAAATAATGTCGTTTAGTTGGTGGATTTAGTTGTTGGAATTAAGTCAAAACTAAACTGGTTAAAGTTAAAAAGTTGTTAAGTTGTTTAAATAAGTTAAAATAAATATATCAAAACTAGTTAGACTTAGAAAGTTGTTAAGTTGTTTAAATAAGTTCAAATGTTATTTAGCTGTTGGTGTTGTAATATATACACCTATTAAGAGATTAGTGTACTCTTCTTTCTACTAACATTGCTTTTAATTTACTAACCATATATAGGTCTACAATTTAGAAAATGCCGCCACATTTGATCAATTTTTCAAGGATATTTCTTGGGGACCGATTACAGTTCACACAATGTCTCAATATAACGTAAATGGTTTTAAATTTGCCACAGAGAAATACTCAAAGAATAAGAAAACTAATAATAGTGGTGTTTGGGTTAAAGGTGATGATGGGGATCAAAATGAGAATGTTGATTATTTTGGCGTCATATAGGAGATTCTAGAGTTGGAGTATTCGGGTTGGCTAATCAAAAGAATAGTACTTTTTCAATGCAAGTGGTTTGATCCAACTTCAAAAGGTACGAGGGAGCTTAAGCAGCATAATATCATTGAAGTCAAGCACACTAGGAAGTATGAGGCTTATGATCCTTTTATTATTGCACAAAATGCTAAGCAAGTGTACTATGCCCCCTATCCGTTGCGTGGGGATAAATCTGATTGGTGGGTTGTAATCAAAACAAAACTGATGGGGCGAGTGGAAGTTGAAAATGAATTGGATGTTGCATATCAAAATGAAATATCGAGTGTTCATCAAGTAGTGGATGCTGAGTTAGAAATATCAAGTGTTCATCAAGTAGTGGATGCTGAGTTGACATTTTAGACTTCTATATTTTTGGAATTGTTTGATCGTATTTTAGTTTATTTTGAAGTTGGATGAAGTTTATTTTGAAATAGTTTAATGTATATGTTGAAAAGATTGTGTTGTTTTGGTTGGATGAAGTTTATTTTGAAATAGTTTAATGTATATGTTGAAAATATTGTGTTGTTTTGGTTGGATGAAGTTTATTTGGAATTATTTGGGTTGTTTTGGTATAAATATGCAGGTGGGCAACTAAAATTGCAACAATTAGCTGCCAGTTTTGTAGCAGAAAATCGACCTCCGGAGGTCAGAATTTCAAAAATAAAAAAAATAAAAATACCGACCTCCGGAGGTCAGAATTTCAAAAATAAAAAAATAAAAATACCGACTTCCGAAGATCAGAATTTCAAAACTAAAAAATAAAAATACCGACCTCCGGAAGTCAGAATTTCAAAAAGACAAAAATATAAATACCGACCTCCGGAGGTCAGAATTTCAAAAATGCAAAAATAAAAATATCGACCTCCGGAAGTCAGAATTTCAAAAGGACAAAAATATAAATATCGACCTCCGGAGGTCAGAATTTCAAAACTGCAACAATAAAAATACCGACCTCCAGAGGTCAGAATTTCAAAAATATAAAAATAAAATACCGACCTCCGGAGGTCAGAATCTCAAAAATAAGAAAATAAGAATACTGACCTCCTGAGGTCAAAATCTCAAAAATGAAAAATAAAAATACCGACCTCCAGAGGTCGGAATTCAAAAATTAAAAAATTAACAAATACCGACATCCGGATGTCAATATTCCAAAATATGAGAAATAAATATTCTGACCTCAGGAAGTCGGAAATAATAATAAAAAAATAAACAAATATATAAAACTGACCTCAGGAAGTCGAAAAATAAAATAATGAATTTTTCGACTTAAAATAAAAACTGACCTCGAGAGGTCAGTAAATACCGACCTCCAGAGGTCGGTATTGAATAGCGACCAAGCTTTTTCCGACCTAAGCTGGGATGTCGGTTTTAGGTCGGTATTTCAGGAAATATCGACCTCCGGAGGTCGGTATTCACTGTTTTTTTAGTAGTGCTATTTTATGGCGAGTTGAATATATTATTTTTATTCTAAGTTGTTCATTTGAGTTAAAGTTTCAAAAGTTGAGTTTATTGAATTTTATTTCAGTTTTAAGCTTTTACATGCTTAAGTTAGTCTTCCGCTTGTAGTCAGCCTTGATGAGGGTTCGCTTGGGGACCAACAATGGTTCTTGAGTGCCGGCCACGTCCAGGGTGTAGACTTGGATCGTGACAGTTTAGAACCTGCACAAATAAAAAAATATAATCACATGGTGCTTCAAAGTTAAGTGGACAAAACATTATTCCAAAAAATCTGAATACAAGAAAAGAATACAACCACATATATAGATGTTCACGAAGAACAAAAAAAAAAAACAAGAGAAAACAGCGAGCAATAATATAAAAAATTCTTTCAATTTTAAGATATTGATAATAAACAAATGCAAAAGTTGATCAATATTAAAGAACAAATCTTTCATATAGTTATATTACCTAGGTTATCTCTATGGAAGACGTATAGTTATATATCAATATAGTCGTTGAATTCTTAGAGAAGACATGGTTCTTTATTAAAAAGTTATGACCTTTGGACTTCTTTTTACTTAAATTCCAAAAAAAAAAAAAAAGATCTAAAAAGGGTAAAATGGAAATCTAACTTTGAAGTTAGGAGCTTCCTACTTTTATATATATTTGATTTTAGTATCGATACTCATTTCATAGCATGTTATTAGTGCGAGGCTCCAATTTTTCAATTGCCTTTTTTTTTTGCTCAGTAAGTGTACGACCTCCTCTAAGTGACTGCCCTTCTATTTAAGCACAACTCTCATCAACTAAAACTCTTTTGTTTTAAAGTTCTATTTTAAGTGAAAATCCTTCAAATCAAACTCTTTTATTCTTTTGTATTGTAGTTTTCAATTCAACATACTCTTGTATTCATATTTATATGTCGTTCTTATTAAAAATAGATGTACTTTAATACTTGTCATTTCATAAAATAAATGTATAAATGACACTATTTTTTCTGTTTTACCCTTGAGAGTTATTAGCCTTGAAAATATGAAATTGACCAACATTAGAAAACTTAATGATTAATTAATGTCCATTGGTCAATTTAATTAATCAACATTATGGGTATTTTTAGAAAAGTTATAATTTAAAAGTGTCCTTTAATTTTAACTTCTTAATTATTTTTTTAATATTTATTTGATTTTCTTCACTTATTTTGATATTCGTTCAAAATTAACTTATTTTAAACACAAGACATTTGGAATTAAATTTGAAATCAAATCAAAACGAAAGACAAAGAAAATAAAAAAACGATAGAAAAATAAAAGAGAAAAAAGTGAATGAAGGTAAAAAAAAAAAAAAGTTTCGATACAAGGTAAAAAAAATGTGTATTAACTGTCCAAAGTATATGGCCTCTACAACACAATTAATTGCCTCATAACAATGATTTCTCTTATGATCGATTTTCTATACAAACTAGTTCTTTGTGTCGGGCAATTTAGAGCAATGTTTGTTTCATTTTTATGTCGTTTGTTGTCTAGTACTGTTGGCTTCAAAAATTTAATCAAACTCATTTTCAATCCACTAATATCTTATCTGACCGGCCTATTGTAATACTTATGGCGTTTTAATTAATTTTTCTTTTTGTTTTTTGTTTTAATCTTTCAAAATTTTCAAGTGTGTTACATTGGAAATTCGAAAAAAGAAAAATAACACTTTAAAATTTTATATAATTAAATCGTACGTGTATATAAAAGTTTAAAACTAATAGTATTATATATTTTGGACCTATAATTTTTAAAATTTATCGGTCCAGTGTTAAGAGCTAAAAGTTTAAATCAATTAAATTTATATATTAAATGCATCTTTTGATAACAGTGCACCCATCCTTCCGAAATCCTGGATACGCATCTGCGAGGAGTCTCGCCTTTTAAAACCTGCATATAATCAACCAGATGGATCTCAAATTTAATACTTCAAAAGCAAGAGTAAAAAGAAGAGAAACAAAGACTGTTTTTAACTTTCTCTTATAGTACTAATAATAACATTTATTTATGGTACATCACAATTGCTAAAAGATCATAACACAATTTATTTAAATAAAAAAGAGAGTGTATTACACACATCATGATGAAAGTGTAATAAAAGAGAGATGTGTATTTCTCAAACTAGCAAGTGATAGCTTAGGTATGAAACTCACTTTCTCAATAGTTTAGGTATAAAACTCAAACAAAGAAGGGGCAACAGGTAAGGCTTAAAAAAAAGTCCTTCGCCTTAGGCCCCCAATTTTAGGGGACCCCATTTTTTAGTTAATTAGGTAGGATTAATTTATTTTAAAATAATATTAGAACTAAGACAATAAATGCAAAGGCCCCATTTTTTAGTTAATTAGGAAGGATTAAATTAAAAAGAATAAATTGTTAGAAATAAGACAATAAATGCAAAACGGCTCAATGAAGTGATAGTATGATAGATATGACTATGACTTTTTAACTTTCCAATAAAAAGTTGTGTACTTTTTTTTTAATGTACAATTAATCTTTTTTTTTTACCTTATTTTTTTTTCTAATTTTATTTTTATATATTCTATCCTCCTCTCTTCTATTTGTTTTCACTTTGTCTTTTCTAATCTTACATCTCTCTCTTATTCAAAGTTTAAAAAATTACTTGTTCTATTAATAGTTTATATTTTAAATTTGGAGAAAACTATATTTATATGTCGTCTTTATTAAAAATAGATGTCCTTTAATACTTGTTATTTCATAAAATTAATGTATAAATGACACTATTTTTCCTGTTTTACCCTTGAGATTTATTAGCTTTGAAAATATGAAATTGACCAACATTAGAAAACTTAATGATTAATTAATGTCCACTGGTCAATTTAATTAATCAACATTATGGGTATTTTTAGAAAATTTATAATTTAAATGTGTCCTTTAATTTTAACTTTATAATTATTTTTTTAATATTTATTTGATTTTCTTCACTTATTTTGATATTCGTTCAAAATTAACTTATTTAAAGCACAAGACATTTGGAATTAAATTTGAAATCAAATCAAAACGAAAGACAAAGAAAATAAAAAAACTACATAAAAATAAAAGAGAAAAAAGTGAATGAAGTTAAAAAAAAAAGTTTCGATACAAGGTAAAAAAAATGTGTATTAACTTAATTTATAGACAAGATAAAGAAAATAAGGATATTTTTTAAAAAAAATTCTTTAAGAAAAAAATATTTTTTGAAAAAAATAAAATAAAATATTTTTAAAAGAAAATAATATTTACACACGTGGTAGGCGAGTCTGTAAAAGACAACCAACTTGGATAGTTGAAGGTACCACGTCGACATAAAAGGTGCAAAAAAAAAATGGAAAAAATGCATTCTGTGGGATAATAAAACCCTAGTTAACTTTAGATGTATCTCTGAAATTTCGATCACAGTTTAAGAAGTATAAAAAATATAAGAATTAAAAAGAGGCTGTAACTTCGTCCGTACATCGGCGGCTTAGGATTCTCAGTAAGGGGCCTGCCTTGTTGGACCACATAAAATAGTTGGCCACTTCCATTATATATTCACCTACTATTCCGACTAAGACGTACTACACGTTTTTTTTTTTTTGTTGAAAGATGAAAAGTACTATTTGTTTATACTAACTTTATCTCATTTTATATGATATTGTTTAACTTGATATTATATTATAAGAAAATTAAATTTATAATTTATAATTTAATATAATTTTGATATTTATATAAATATATATTATTTAATTAAAAATTAAATAGAAATATATATTTATAGTTTATATTACTTTAGAAGCATGAAGGTATTTAGAGTTTTACTATCTCGAGTTTTAGATTTCTTTTCCTCCATTCTGTGGCCACTTGAGGCAGAGCAGTGTAATGACCCGAAATGTCATTTTTGGAAATTTAGAATATTTGTTTAATTAGAGTGAATTAGTTGGTGGTTAATAGACAATGCCATAATTTATTTAATACTTATACTACTTAACCCATATTAAAATAAATTAATAGGGTTCGTCACTTTTAGCACAAAATTATTTTCGAATGAAAATGAATTAGGTCGGCGGAATACCTCCTGGCGCCGTCACATAAGAACGATTCATTGAGGTAATAACTTTAAATTAGATATTGTTGTATACGATTACTTCATTTCTAATTAAGGGATAGCCATGTTGTTATTATTATATTATTATTATTGGTTGGAGAAAGAGTATCATTAAAATGTGAATATTGAATTGACATCCCTGTGTTGTTCGTAGTTAAAGGAAAAAAAATATAGGATTATAAGTGATAATGCAATAATTAGTTGACCATTATAGATATGTCATTGGTTATTTTTTTTGAGAAGTTATTGTTGGTGTTCCCTTTGGCAGTATGCCAAGATTTCCAGTGGAATAGTGATACGCCGTCAATGGCCATTTCGGGATAATTGTTGGATAATTATTGTAATTAATCATTGGGAAAACTAAAGTGATAAAAAGAAAGCGTGTGGGTATAATTTCTGCATAATCGTTACTATTTTGGTGGGTTGTATTCATCTTGGAAATATTTTTATAGGATGATTTAGTTTTCGATTTATGATATAGGAGAAGTTGGAACTTAATCCTAAGCTTGAAACTTGGAAAATATGAGAGTTGACGTGTTAATTGGCATCGAACTTAGGAATTTGATTATAAATTTGAGTAAGTTCTGTGTCTAGACTAGACACATAGTAATATGAGTGTTGTTAGTTTTGAAATCTTATTATGATTATTTATTTGAATAGATTTTATGGATTTGAAAGCTCAACGAAAGTGGAAGACTCAAGTCCCGAAGTGATTGTTGATTAATTGAGGTAAGTGGATTTCTAAACCCTTGTTAAGTGTATGGAATTCATGTATTTCCTTGTAATATGTGTTTAGGGTAATGAGGCTTGGTGATGGGTTGACTTGTCCACATTGATTAATTCTAATGATGAAAAAGGGATAATAAAAGGCAATGTGATCAATTGTTTGTGTGATGTGTTGAGAATTGTTTGAAAGGCTTGTTGAATCATTGTTGATGTTGTATCCTGATTGTCTTGTTGTGAATTGTGCAATGTTATGAAAATGGTCATCTCCTCATTATTTGTGTGAACATGTCATTTGTATTGTTCTGAGACATGGTTGTGACAAGTGTTTTGTGCATTGTGAAAGAATAAGAAAATAAAGAGGATGTACCATTTCGAGGGATGTATCGCGCGCCGCGATGATACTATATTTCGAGGGACGTGTCGCGCGCCGCGACGGATACTATATTTCGAGGGACGTATCGCGCGCCGCGATGATTACTATTATCGAGGGTCGTATCGCGCGCCGCGATGGATGTATGGACAAATATGTCCCCCATGGGTCCCGGACTGAGAGACAACGGGTGTGTATCACTAGGTCAGACATGCATCACTATACTTGACATTGCATTTCATTGCATTGCACTTATTTATTATTGGTGAACTTGATCTTGTATGTTGCTGATCTTGTGAGTGCCTTTCTATGGAACTTGTGACTGATGAATATTGAGCTTGTTGTTGAAGGTATGAAATTGTTAGTGTTGTTGTTGAGGATATGGTAAATTGTTAGAGTGTTGTGTTGAGCTAGGTGCTTTGTAAATTGTGAACTGTTAGGTTGGGCTGGTTTTATACAAATTGTAGTTGTGAAGGTTCAGTTGGGGTGTAAGGAGTACTTGTATTCTATCCCCTTAACTCGTGTTTAGAGGTTTACTTGCTGAGTACCGTGTGGTTTGGTACTCACCCATTGCTTCTACAATTTTTTGTAAGTTACGAGCCTGGATTTTTGTGGTACTTGTTATTCTCTTCTTTTCCGAGGCCTCTGGGAGATTTGTGAGGTAGTTGGTTGTCTTCTCAACGATCCTTCTTACTCCTGTTTATGATCTTGTTCTACTCTAGAAACAATGTCATATGAGATTTGTATTTTTCTTTTGATTCAATCGTAATATTTTAGAGGCATGTACACGTGACAACCAGATTTTGGGGGTATATTTGAGTTTATTATAAAAATTTCCGCATTTTATTGTAATAGTTGAGTTTTAGGCTGACTTGTCTTGGTGGGTTAAGACGAGTGCCAGCAAATCCATTTTTGGGTCGTGACAAGCAGAGTGGAACCACTTGTTTCTTCATTAATTGTTTACTGTTTAGGACAAAAAGTGGAGCATCGACTTTCAAAGCAAAATCTTCTCTTATAGATTTGGAATTTCGCTTCTTCCTAATATAATTTCAACAACAAAATACATTTCAATGATATGTTTTGAATAACTTTCTGTTCGTCCAAAGTTTATGGCCTCTACAACACAATTAATTGCCTCATAACAATGATTTCTCTTATGATCGATTTTTTCTAGACAAATTATTTCTTTGTGTCGGGCAATTTAGAGCAATGTTCGTTTCATTTTTATGTCGTTTGTTGTCTAGTACTGTTGGCTTCAAAAATTTAATCAAACTCATTTTCAATCCACTAATATCTTATCTGACCGGCCTATTGTAATACTTATGGCGTTTTAATTAATTTTTCTTTTTGTTTTTTGTTTTAATCTTTCAAAATTTTCAAGCGTGTTACATTGGAAATTAGAAAAAAGAAAAATAGCACTTTAAAATTTTGTATAGGGAAAAGGGTCAAAAATACCCCTCAACTTTGGTTTATTGTTTGACTACGCCCTCGCCGTTAAAATGAAGTTATTTTTACCCCTCCCGTTACTAATTTCACCAAATTTACCCCTCAATTGGATGGAAAACCCAAATCAATTAAAATTACCCAATTTCAATTAAATAACCCAATTTTTTCTCTTTTTAATCCGAACCCGACCCATTATACCAAATTAAAACCCCAAATCAAGCTCTTGCAATCCCCATTCATTTTCTCCGTTTTCTGGCGAAACACCACCAAAACAGCCTCCAAACGACCACCTGAAACCACCACTAAAAACCCCCAAGAACCAGAAACGACATCAAGCAAAAAACATTAACAACAAACCCATTTTCCTCTACTTTCCATTGACGACAACAAGATCTTTCTTCTCCATTTCCGGCAAGTTTCAAGCAGGAACAACATTAAGCAAACCACCCACCGTTGGAATCATTCAAACAGCCGTGAAACCGACTTGAAACAGCTCTCAAACACCACTCTCTCCACGCCAAAATCCAGTGGTAAAACCACACTTCAGCCCACCAGAACCCAGACCTCCATCACCCAAGCTAAAACAACCAGCAAATGACCACCAGACCACCATTTCTCCGACCTCCAAACAACCAACCAACAAAACCCCGACCAAAACCCCATCGGAAAACAACTAAAGCACCGCTAACAGATCAAACCAACAACACAATCAGGCGAGAATCAAGGCTCGANCTATGTGGCTTGTATAAGACTCCTTCGGGGTCGAGTACGCCTTGTTACGACTTGGGGGTGCTCCTGGGTCGTGACAGATGGGTTTAGGGTTCTAATTTGATATAAATGGGTCGGTTTGGATTAAAAGAGAAAATCGGGTCATTTACTTGAAATTGGGTAATTTTAGTTGATTTTGATTTTTCATCCAATTGAGGGCAAAGGGTCAAAAATACCCCTCAACTTTGGACGGGTCGGGCATTGGGTTTAAAATGGGGAATGGGTCTTTTTTTTAAATTTGGGTTAAACTGAGTCAATTTGGGGTTTTCCATCCAATTGAGGGGTAAATTTGGTGAAATTAGTAACGGGAGGGGTAAAAATAACTTCATTTTAACGGCGAGGGCGTAGTCAAACAATAAACCAAAGTTGAGGGGTATTTTTGACCCCTTTCCCTTTTATATAACTAAATCGTATGTGTATATAAAAGTTTAAAACTAATAGTATTATATATTTTAGACCTATAATTTTTAAAATTTATCGGTTCAATATTAAGAGCTAAAAGTTTAAATCAATCAAATTTATATATTAAATGCATCTTTTGATAACAGTGCACCTATCCTTCCGAAATCCTGGATACACATCTGCAAGGAGTCTCACCATTTAAAACCTGCTTATAATCAACGAGATGGATCTCAAATACTTCATAACCAAGAGTAAAAAGAAGAGAAACAAAGAATTTTTTAACTCTCTCTTATAGTACTAATAATAACATTTATTTATGGTATATCACAATTGCTAAAAGATCATAACACAATTTATTTAAATAAAAGAGAGAGTGTATTACACACATCATGATGAAAGTGTAATAAAATAGAGATGTGTATTTCTCAAACTAACAAGTAATACCTTAGGTACGAAACTCATTCTTTCAATAGTTTAGGTATGAAACTCAAACAAAGAAGGGGCGACTGGTAAGTCTTAAAAAAAAGTCCTTGGCCTTAGACCCCAATTTTAGGGGACCCCATTTTTTAGTTAATTAGGTAGGAATAAATTTTTTTTAAAAAAAATATTAGAACTAAGACAATAAATGCAAAGGCCCCATTTTTTTAGTTAATTAGGAAGGATTAAATTAAAAAGAATAAATTGTTAGAACTAAGACAATAAATGCAAAACGGCTCATTGAAGTGATAGTATGATAGATATGACTATGACTTTTTAACTTTTCAATAAAAATTTGTGTACTTTTTTTTTAATGTACAATTAATCTTTTTTTTTTACTTTACTTTTTTTTCAAATTTTTATTTATATATTCTATCCTCCTCCCTTCTATTTCTTCTCACTTTGTCTTTTCTAATCTTACATCTCTCTCTTATTCAAAGCTTCAAAAATTACTTGTTCTATTAATAGTTTATATTTTAAATTTGGAGAAAACTATATTTATATGTCATCTTTATTAAAAATAGATGTACTTGAATACTTGTTATTTCATAAAATTAATGTATAATGACACTAATTTTTTTGTTTTACCCTTGAGAGTTATTAGCTTTGAAAATATGAAATTGACCAACATTAGAAAACTTAATGATTAATTAATGTCCATTGGTCAATTTAATTAATCAACATTATGGGTATTTTTAGAAAATTTCTAATTTAAATGTGTCCTTTAATTTTAACTTTTTAATTTTTTTTTATATTTATTTGATTTTCTTCACTTATTTTGATATTCGTCCAAAATTAACTTATTTAAAACACAAGACATTTGGAATTAAATTTGAAATCAAATCAAAACGAAAGACAAAGAAAATAAAAAAACTACATAAAAATAAAAGAGAAAAAGGTGAATGAAGATAAAAAAAAAAAAGTTTCGATACAAGGTAAAAAAAATGTGTATTAACTTAATTTATATACAAGATAAAGAAAATAAGGATATTTTTTTTAAAAAAATAATTTTTTTTAAAAATAAAATAAAATATTTTTAAAAGAAAATAATATTTACACGCGAGATATGCGAGTCTATAAAAGACAACCAACTTGAATAGTTGAAGATACCACATCAACATAAAAGGTGCAAAAAAAAAAGGAAAAAATGCGTTCTGTGGGATAATAAAACCCTAGTGTAAAAATTAGGCAACTCACATAGTATAAGAAGGAAATTACTTCCTATCCCTACTCTTTCATTAATTACAAAAAATCCCTTTTTTAGTGTCTTTCGGATACATAATATAGCAGCGCAGATACTTTAATTAATAAAGGGCGGATACTTAAATTATTAAGTTGTTGGCACGGATACTTTAATTAATAACGGGCGGACACTTAAATTAACGGGCGGATGCATAATATAGCAGCGCAGATACTTTAATTAATAACGGGCAGATACTTAAACTAATAAAGTATCCGGTTAAGTTGAATTGGGGGAAAATAAGGAATTTTTGTATTTCAGTAAAAGAATAGGAAAATATTGAGAATAGGTAAAGTAATATTATGTACTTAAGTAATTTGTCCATTATATAATCACCTACTAAGGGGCCTGCCTTGTTGGACCACATAAAATAGTTGGCCACTTCCTATTATATATTCACCTACTATTCCGTACTACACTTTTTTTTTTTTGTTGAAAGATGAAAAGTACTATTTGTTTATACTAACTTTATCTCATTTTATATGATATCGTTTAACTTGATATTATATTATAAGAAAATTAAATTTATAATTTATAATTTAATATATTTTTGATATTTATATAAATATATATTATTGAATTAAAAATTAAATAGAAATATATATTTATAGTTTATATTACTTTAGAAGCATGAAGGTATTTAGAATTTTACTATCTCGAGTTTTAGATTTCTTTTCCTCCATTCTGCGGCCACTTGAGGCAGAGCAGAGTGGAGCCACTTGTTTCTTCATTAATTGTTTACTGTTTAGGACAAAAAGTGGAGCATCGACTTTCGAAGCAAAATCTTCTCTTATAGATTTGGAATTTCGCTTCTTCCTAATTTAATTTCAACAACAAAATACATTTCAATGATATGTTTTGAATAACTTTCTGTTAGTCCAAAGTTTATGGCCTCTACAACACAATTAATTGCCTCATAACAATGATTTCTCTTATGATCGATTTTTTCTAGACAAACTATTTCTTTGTGTCGGGCAATTTAGAGCAATGTTCGTTTCATTTTTATGTCGTTTGTTGTCTAGTACTGTTGGCTTCAAAAATTTAATCAAACTCATTTTCAATCCACTAATATCTTATCTAACCGGCCTATTGTAATACTTATGGCGTTTTAATTAATTTTTCTTTTTGTTTTTTGTTTTAATCTTTCAAAATTTTCAAGCGTGTTACATTGGAAATTAGAAAAAAGAAAAATAGCACTTTAAAATTTTATATAATTAAATCGTATGTGTATATAAAAGTTTAAAACTAATAGTTTTATATTTTTTAGACCTATAATTTTTAAAATTTATCGGTTCAGTATTAAGAGCTAAAAGTTTAAATCAATCAAATTTATATATTAAATGCATCTGTTGATAACAGTGCACCCATTCTTCCGAAATCCTGGATATGCATCAGCAAGGAGTCTCACCATTTAAAACCTGCCTATAATCAACGAGATGGATCTCAAATACTTCAAAAGCAAGAGTAAAAAGAAGAGAAACAAAGACTCTTTTTAACTCTCTTATAGTACTAATAATAAAATTTATTTATGGTATATCACAATTGCTAAAAGATCATAACACAATTTATTTAAATAAAAGAGAGAGTGTATTACACACATCATGATGAAAGTGTAATAAAAGTGAGATGTGTATTTCTAAAACTAGCAAGTGATAGCTTAGGTACGGAACTCATTCTCTCAATAGTTTAGGTATGAAACTCAAACAAAGCAAGGGCAACTGGTAAGGCTTAAAAAAAAGTCCTTGGCCTTAGACCCCAATTTTACGGGACCCCATTTTTTAGTTAATTAGGTAGGATTAAATTTTTTTTTAAAAAAATAATAGAACTAAGACAATAAATGCAAACGCCCCATTTTTTAGTTAATTAGGAAGGATTATATTAAAAAGAATAAATTGTTAGAACTAAGACAATAAATGCAAAACGGCTCATTGAAGTGATAGTATGATAGATATGACTATGACTTTTTAACTTTTCAATAAAAAGTTGTGTACTTTTTTTTTAATTTACAATTAATCTTTTTTTTTTACTTTACTTTTTTTTCAAATTTTTATTTATATATTCTATCCTCCTCCCTTCCATTTCTTCTCACTTTGTCTTTTCTAATCTTACATCTCTCTCATATTCAAAGGTTAAAAAATTACTTGTTCTATTAATAGTTTATATTTTAAATTTGAAGAAAACTATATTTATATGTCATCTTTATTAAAAATAGATGTACTTGAATACTTGTTATTTCATAAAATTAATGTATAATGACACTATTTATTTTGTTTTACCCTTGAGAGTTATTAGCTTTGAAAATATGAAATTGACTAACATTAGAAAACTTAATGATTAATTAATGTCCATTGGTCAATTTAATTAATCAACATTATGGGTATTTTTAGAAAATTTATAATTTAAATGTGTCCTTTAATTTTAACTTTTTAATTTTTTTTTTATATTTATTTGATTTTCTTCACTTATTTTGATATTCGTCAAAAATTAACTTATTTAAAACACAAGACATTTGGAATTAAATTTGAAATCAAATCAAAACGAAAGACAAAGAAAATAAAAAAACTACATAAAAATAAAAGAGAAAAAAGTGAATGAAGATAAAAAAAAAAAGTTTCGATACAAGGTAAAAAAAATGTGTATTAACTTAATTTATGTACAAGATAAAGAAAATAAGGATATTTTTTTAAAAAAAATAATTTTTTTTAAAAATAAAATAAAATATTTTTAAAAGAAAATAATATTTACACACGAGATAGGCGAGTCTATAAAAGACAACCAACTTGGATAGTTGAATGTACCACATCAACATAAAAGGTGCAAAAAAAAAAAGGGAAAAAATGCGTTCTGTGGGATAATAAAACCCTAGTGTAAAAATTAGGCAAATCACATAGTATAAGAAGGAAATTACTTCTATCCCTACTCTTTCATTAATTACAAAAAATCCCTTTTTTAGTGTCTTTCGGATACATAATATAGCAGCGCAGATACTTTAATTAATAAAGGGCGGATACTTAAATTATTAAGTTGTTGGCACGGATACTTTAATTAATAACGGGCGGACACTTAAATTAACGGGCGGATGCATAATATAGCAGCGCAAATACTTTAATTAATAACGGGCAAATACTTAAACTAATAAAGTATCCGATTAAGTTGAATTGGGGGAAAATAAGGAATTTTTGTATTTTAGTAAAAGAGTAGGAAAATATTGAGAATAGGTAAAATAATATTATGTACTTAAGTAATTTGTCCATTATATAATCACCTACTAAGGGGCCTGCCTTGTTGGACCACATAAAATAGTTGGCCACTTCCTATTATATATTCACCTACTATTCCGTACTACACGTTTTTTTTTTTTGTTGAAAGATGAAAAGTACTATTTGTTTATACTAACTTTATCTCATTTTATATGATATCGTTTAACTTGATATTATATTATAAGAAAATTAAATTTATAATTTATAATTTAATATATTTTTGATATTTATATAAATATATATTATTGAATTAAAAATTAAATAGAAATATATATTTATAGTTTATATTACTTTAGAAGCATGAAGGTATTTAGAATTTTACTATCTCGAGTTTTAGATTTCTTTTCCTCCATTTTGCGGCCACTTGAGGCAGAGCAGAGTGGAGCCACTTGTTTCTTCATTAATTGTTTACTGTTTAGGACAAAAAGTGGAGCATCGACTTTCGAAGCAAAATCTTCTCTTATAGATTTGGAATTTCGCTTCTTCCTAATTTAATTTCAACAACAAAATACATTTCAATGATATGTTTTGAATAACTTTCTGTTAGTCCAAAGTTTATGGCCTCTACAACACAATTAATTGCCTCATAACAATGATTTCTCTTATGATCGATTTTTTCTAGACAAACTATTTCTTTGTGTCGGGCAATTTAGAGCAATGTTCGTTTCATTTTTATGTCGTTTGTTGTCTAGTACTGTTGGCTTCAAAAATTTAATCAAACTCATTTTCAATCCACTAATATCTTATCTGACCGGCCTATTGTAATACTTCTGGCGTTTTAATTAATTTTTCTTTTTGTTTTTTGTTTTAATCTGTCAAAATTTTCAAGTGTGTTACATTGGAAATTAGAAAAAAAGAAAAATAACACTTTAAAATTTTATATAATTAAATCGTATTTGTATATAAAAGTTTAAAACTAATAGTATTATATATTTTAGACCTATAATTTTTAAAATTTATCGGTTCAGTATTAAGAGCTAAAAGTTTAAATCAATCAAATTTATATATTAAATGCATCTTTTGATAACAGTGCACCCATTCTTCCGAAATCCTGGATATGCATCTGCAGGGAGTCTCGCCATTTAAAACCTGCATATAATCAACGAGATGGATCTCAAATACTTCAAAAGCAAGAGTAATAAGAAGAGAAACAAAGACTGTTTTTAACTCTCTCCTATAGTACTAATAATAAAATTTATTTATGGTACATCACAATTGCTAAATGATCATAACACAATTTATTTAAATAAGAGAGAGAGTGTATTACACACATCATGATGAAAGTGTAATAAAAGAGAGATGTGTATTTCTCAAACTAGCAAGTGATAGCTTAGGTATGAAACTCATTCTCTCAATAGTTTAGGGTATGAAACTCAAACAAAGCAGGGGCAACTGGTAATGCTTAAAAAAAAGTCCTTGGCCTTAGGCCCCAATTTTAGGGGACCCCATTTTTTAGTTAATTGGGTAGGATTAATTTTTTTTAAAAAAATATTAGAACTAAGACATTAAATGCAAAGGCCCCATTTTTTAGTTAATTAGGAACGATTAAATTAAAAAGAATAAATTGTTAGAACTAAGACAATATATGCAAAACGACTCAATGAAGTGATAGTATGATAGATATGACTATGACTTTTTAACTTTCCAATAAAAAGTTGTGTACTTTTTTTTTTTAATGTACAAGTTATCTTCTCTTTTTTTTTACCTTATTTTTTTTTTCTAATTTTATTTTTATATATTCTATCCTCCTCCATTTTATTTCTTCTCACTTTGTCTTTTCTAATCTTACATCTCTCTCTTATTCAATGCTTAAAAAATTACTTGTTCTATTCATAGTTTATATTTTAAATTTGGAGAAAATTATATTTATATGTCGTCTTTATTAAAAATAGATGTACTTGAATACTTGTTATTTCATAAAATTAATGTGTAAATGACACTATTTTTTTTTGTTTTACCCTTGAGAGTTATTAGCTTTGAAAATATGAAATTGACCAACATTAGAAAACTTAATGATTAATTAATGTCCATTGGTCAATTTAATTAATCAACATTATGGGTATTTTTAGAAAATTTCTAATTTAAATGTGTCCTTTAATTTTAACTTTTTAATTTTTTTTTATATTTATTTGATTTTCTTCACTTATTTTGATATTCGTCCAAAATTAACTTATTTAAAACACAAGACATTTGGAATTAAATTTGAAATCAAATCAAAACGAAAGACAAAGAAAATAAAAAAACTACATAAAAATAAAAGAGAAAAAAGTGAATGAAGATAAAAAAAAAAAGTTTCGATACAAGGTAAAAAAAATGTGTATTAACTTAATTTATATACAAGATAAAGAAAATAAGGATATTTTTTTAAAAAAAATAATTTTTTTTAAAAATAAAATAAAATATTTTTAAAAGAAAATAATATTTACACACGAGATAGGCGAGTCTATAAAAGACAACCAACTTGGATAGTTGAAGGTACCACATCAACATAAAAGGTGCAAAAAAAAAAAGGGAAAAAATGCGTTCTGTGGGATAATAAAACCCTAGTGTAAAAATTAGGCAAATCACATAGTATAAGAAGGAAATTACTTCTATCCCTACTCTTTCATTAATTACAAAAAATCCCTTTTTTAGTGTCTTTCGGATACATAATATAGCAGCGCAGATACTTTAATTAATAAAGGGCGGATACTTAAATTATTAAGTTGTTGGCACGGATACTTTAATTAATAACGGGCGGACACTTAAATTAACGGGCGGATGCATAATATAGCAGCGCAAATACTTTAATTAATAACGGGCAAATACTTAAACTAATAAAGTATCCGGTTAAGTTGAATTGGGGGAAAATAAGGAATTTTTGTATTTTAGTAAAAGAGTAGGAAAATATTGAGAATAGGTAAAATAATATTATGTACTTAAGTAATTTGTCCATTATATAATCACCTACTAAGGGGCCTGCCTTGTTGGACCACATAAAATAGTTGGCCACTTCCTATTATATATTCACCTACTATTCCGTACTACACGTTTTTTTTTTTTGTTGAAAGATGAAAAGTACTATTTGTTTATACTAACTTTATCTCATTTTATATGATATCGTTTAACTTGATATTATATTATAAGAAAATTAAATTTATAATTTATAATTTAATATATTTTTGATATTTATATAAATATATATTATTGAATTAAAAATTAAATAGAAATATATATTTATAGTTTATATTACTTTAGAAGCATGAAGGTATTTAGAATTTTACTATCTCGAGTTTTAGATTTCTTTTCCTCCATTCTGCGGCCACTTGAGGCAGAGCAGAGTGGAGCCACTTGTTTCTTCATTAATTGTTTACTGTTTAGGACAAAAAGTGGAGCATCGACTTTCGAAGCAAAATCTTCTCTTATAGATTTGGAATTTCGCTTCTTCCTAATTTAATTTCAACAACAAAATACATTTCAATGATATGTTTTGAATAACTTTCTGTTAGTCCAAAGTTTATGGCCTCTACAACACAATTAATTGCCTCATAACAATGATTTCTCTTATGATCGATTTTTTCTAGACAAACTATTTCTTTGTGTCGGGTAATTTAGAGCAATGTTCGTTTCATTTTTATGTCGTTTGTTGTCTAGTACTGTTGGCTTCAAAAATTTAATCAAACTCATTTTCAATCCACTAATATCTTATCTGATCGGCCTATTGTAATACTTATGGCGTTTTAATTAATTTTTCTTTTTGTTTTTTGTTTTAATCTTTCAAAATTTTCAAGTGTGTTACATTGGAAATTAGAAAAAAGAAAAATAGCACTTTAAACTTTTATATAATTAAATCGTATGTGTATATAAAAGTTTAAAACTAATAGTATTATATATTTTAGACCTATAATTTTTAAAATTTATCGGTTCAGTATTAAGAGCTAAAAGTTTAAATCAATCAAATTTATATATTAAATGCATCTTTTGATAACAGTGCACCCATTCTTCCGAAATCCTGGATATGCATCAGCAAGGAGTCTCACCATTTAAAACCTGCATATAATCAACGAGATGGATCTCAAATACTTCAAAAGCAAGAGTAAAAAGAAGAGAAACAAAGACTGTTTTTAACTCTCTCTTATAGTACTAATAATAAAAGTTATTTATGGTACATCACAATTGCTAAAAGATCATAACACAATTTATTTAAATAAAAGAGAGAGTGTATTACACACATCATGATGAAAGTGTAATAAAAGAGAGATGTGTATTTCTCAAACTAATAAGTGATAACTTAGGTACGAAACTCATTCTCTCAATAGTTTAGGTATGAAACTCAAACAAAGCAAGGGCAACTGGTAAGGCTTAAAAAAAAGTCCTTGGCCTTAGACCCCAATTTTAGGGGACCCCATTTTTTAGTTAATTAGGTAGGATTAAATTTTTTTTTAAAAAAATATTAGAACTAAGACAATAAATGCAAATGCCCCATTTTTTAGTTAATTAGGAAGGATTATATTAAAAAGAATAAATTGTTAGAACTAAGACAATAAATGCAAAACGGCTCATTGAAGTGATAGTATGATAGATATGACTATGACTTTTTAACTTTTCAATAAAAAGTTGTGTACTTTTTTTTTAATTTACAATTAATCTTTTTTTTTTACTTTACTTTTTTTTCAAATTTTTATTTATATATTCTATCCTCCTCCCTTTTATTTGTTCTCACTTTGTCTTTTCTAATCTTACATCTCTCTCTTATTCAATGCTTAAAAAATTACTTGTTCTATTAATAGTTTATATTTTAAATTTGGAGAAAACTATGTTGTAGCAGCCCGATTCATTTTCGGAAATTAGGTCTTCATAGCTTTTGAATTCGGTAATATCAATCTGATTTCTACTATTATTTTTGTTTTGTGTCTTATGTTTATTATATTTTTTATTTGATATTGTAAATAGTGTTTAAAATATTTGTTAGATTTTAATATGTCAACTAGAAAATATGAATCCGGTCATTCAAAACTTAAAAGAAAAAGAAAAGTCGATAACTTGATAAAATCTCAAAAAGGTGCTCTTGATAAATTTTTGGAAAACAATGTTAAAATTAAATCAAAAAAGGTAGGGGAATGCTCTTAAGAAGAACAAGTTACTAACTTAGTTGAAGTTGAGTTAGATAATGATATAAACCAAAAAGAAGAAGGAGAGGAAATTAGTGAAAAGGCGGATGTAGATTCCCAAGAAAATCAAGAACTTATAAATGAATTAAATAATCATACTCCTAATAATATCTATGATCCTAGTCAATGGAATATTGTTGATACAAAGTTAAGAGACTTATTAGTAGAAAAGGGACCAATTAGAATTACCAACACATGTTTTCCAAAGGATAAATTTTTACGGCACTTTTCTACTACATATTATTTTCAAAAGTTGGCAAATGGAGAAAGACATGAAAGAAGACGGTTAGTTTATTCCAAAGATTTGAATAAGGTATTTTGTTTTTGTTGTAAGTTATTTAATACTACCTTTAATGCAAAGAATAATAAATTAGCTAATGAAGGTAGTAGAGATTGGAAAAATCTTACTACTAAGCTTAGAACTCATGAAACAACTAACCAACATATTATTTATATGAGTTCATGGATTGATTTAGAATTTAGATTGCGTAATAATAAAACAATCGATAAAAACATTCAAGACCAAATTAATAGAGATAGAGAACATTGAAAAAATGTATTGTCAAGAATTATTTCCGTCATAAAAACTCTTGGAAGAAATAATTTGGCGTTTAGGGGGGAAAAATGAAAAAATCTATCAAAAAATAACGGAAACTTCTTGAGTCTTATTGAAATGATTGCAGAATTTGATCCAATTATGCAAGAATATATTCGACGAATCAAACATGATGAAATTCATAATCATTATCTTGGACATAATATACAAAATGAATTAATAAATTTATTGGCAAGTGAAATTAAGAACAAGATTATTGAAAAAGTTATAAAAACAAAGTATTTCTCTATCATACTTGATTGCACGCTAGATACAAGTCATCAAGACCAAATGTCTTTTATAATACGGAGTGTAGATATTTCGGCAACTCCAATAAATGTAACCACCGAATATTTCTTAGAATTCTTAAAAATAGATGATACAAGTGGAAAAGGTCTTTTTGAAGTTATTTTAGATGAAATAAAATGTATTGGACTTGATATTGATAATTCAAGAGGACAAGGATATGATAATGGTTCTAATATGAAAGGAAAACACCAAGGAGTGCAAAAAAGACTTCTTGATATAAATCCTAGATCATTTTATACACCATGTGGTTGTCATAATCTAAATTTGGTACTTTGTGATATGGTTAATTCTTGTACGAAAGCTATATCATTCTTTGGAGTGGTACAACGTATATATTCACTTTTTTCTTCGTCGTAAGCGGTGGAAAATTTTAAAAGATAGTGTACCTAGTTTAACTCTTAAATCATTGTCACAAACATGGTGGAAAAGTCATATTGAAAGTGTTAAAGCAATAAGGTTTCAAACTCCACAAATAAGAGATGCTTTATTTAAATTAGAAGAAGTTAGCAATATAATATTTTTTAACGCATACATCGAACTCGGCTCCCCTTCAGTTTGTCCAGTGGGCTTCTAATCTGGTTACATTTGTTTCCTTTTAATAAAAGGGTCAATAATTATTAATTAAGATAATTTCTTCATAGTACCCTTATGGCTAAATACCAATTTCGCAAGATATAAAATGAATTCGGAAATATTAATTCTTTGTTTTCGTTTTTGTTTTACTGGGAATTTTTTGGGAATATTGCTAAATTCAGGACTCCACCATTGATACAAGCTCCATAGGAGCATCTTTCATAATGTGGATCAATTTAGAGAAAATGAAAACTGTTGTTTATTGAAGACGTCAGTATGTATTTATATACAATGATGTGGCTAAAATAACTAACCTACTCAACTAATTAGTTATGTAACAAACTAACAGAATCAATAACTAACATGCTGACTCAGCATATAATTAGGCATTAGCTAAGATCTTAACACCCCCCCTCAAGTTGGAAGTGTACTTCTTACATCCAACTTGTTAAGAATAGCGGAATGTTTAATCCCTATCAATGCTTTGGTCAAGACATCTGCGAGTTGGTCTGAAGTAGTGACATGATGCAGAGTCATGAGGCCATCATGGAGCTTGTCCCTTACAAAGTGACAATCTACTTCTATGTGTTTGGTTCTTTCGTGGAACACGGGGTTCCTGGCAATGTGAAGAGCTGACTGACTGTCACAGAATACTGCATAAGGTGTTGAGGTCGGCACTACAAGTTCCTCTAAAAGTCTGTTCAACCACACTAGTTCACCAACAACCTTCCGCAAAGACCTGTACTCTGCTTCAGCTGAGGATAATGACACAGTTTTTTGTTTCTTGGATTTCCAGCTTATTGGAGTGTTTCCCAACAGCACAATGTACCCTGAGACTGATCTCCTAGAGTCTGGGCATGCTGCCCAGTCAGAATCACAGTAAGCTCTTACTGTGCAGTCATGACTGTTGGACATAAAAATCCCAAGTGTGGGATCCCTCTTGATGTACCTTAGTAGATGAAAAGCTGCATGTAAGTGAGGTTCTCTGGGATCTCGTAGAAACTGGCTTAGATGCTGCACTGCATAGGATATGTCCAACCTTGTGTTAGTGAGAAAATTCAGCTTCCCCACCAATTTTCTATAAAAAGTAGGATCTGATAGGACAGTCCCCACCTTGGCCTGTAACTTCACAGTTGGATCAAGGGGGGAAGAAGAACTAGGACAATGCAAGCAATCAAACGCTTTCAAAAGGTCTAGAGCAAACTTTCTCTGTGAAATCAGAACCCCATCCTTTTTGTATAACACCTCAAGGCCTAAGAAGTAATGCAACCTTCCCAAATCTTTGATTTTAAATTGGTCATGTAAAAACCTCTTGAGTGAATCTATTTCTGCAGAGTCAGTTCCTGTGAGGATAACATCATCCACATATACAGCGACAAATACAGTTGAGTTGTTGGACTTCTGGTAAAATAGGGAGTAATCATTAATAGAATGAGTGTAGCCTCTAGAATACAAGGCAACAATCAACTTTTCATACCATTGTCTGCTGGCTTGTTTAAGGCCGTAGAGTGATTTATTCAGCCTGCAAACCAGACCTAGTGCATCAACCATTAAACCAGGGGGTGCCTCCATGTAGACTTCCTCATGCAAATCTCCATGAAGAAAGGCATTGTTGACATCGAGTTGAGAAATATTCCAACCTCTTTTCACAGCAGTGGCAATTAAGGATCTTACTGTTGTCATCTTCACAACGGGCGAGAAGGTTTCCACATAATCAATTCCTGCTTGTTGAGTATAACCCTTGACAACTAACCTTGCTTTGAATCTCTCAATGCTTCCATCTGCCTTATGTTTCACCTTATATACCCATTTACAGCCTATGGCTCTCTTCCCCACAGGGAGTGGCAATAAGTCCCAAGTATGATTTGCATGTAATGCCTCAAATTCTTGAGTCATGGCTGCTTGCCAAGCAGGATTAATAGCTGCTTCTTCATAGGTCAGTGGTTCACAATCATGACATACATTTTGTAACAAAAACTGACTATCAGGAGAAAGAGCATCAGGGGTGATATGGTGGTTGTTGGAGAATAAGGCATGTAAGGATAGGGAATGGGTATGCTGTTTAGGTATATTAGTGAGGCAGTGATAGTCATTCAGATATACAGGTGCCTGATGAGTTCTACTTGATTTTCTTGTGAAAATAGGGTCCTCAACAGTGTGAGCTATAAGAGTATTGACAGCAGGTTGTAAAGCAGTATCAAGTGATGATCTAGTATCCATAACACTTACACTTTCATGATCATTTGAATAAGGTACAGTTACATATGTGTCCTCACAGTCAAGATGAGGATTAAGGGGTATAAGAGAACTAGAAGGAATGTAATGTAATGATTTGGAGACAGAATCAAAGGATGCACCTTTGGGTGCAGATGCAAAGGGAAAAACAGTTTCATGAAACACCACATCTCTAGAGACATGAATTTTTCTGGTGGTTAGGCTCAATACTTTGTAACCTTTTGTTCCAAAAGGATACCCTACAAAGATGTGAGGTGTAGTTCTAGGCTCAAAATTGTCTCTATGAACCTTTGGTATTGTGGGATAACAAAGACAACCAAAGCTTTCTAAAGCTGAATATTGAGGTTTTCTTTGGTATAAAACTTCAAAAGGACATTTCCCATGTAAGGAGCTAGAGGGTAACCTATTTATGATATGAGGCTGTTAGGATGCACTCTCCCCAATATTTCTGGGGTAAGTGAGACTGAAACATCAAGGCTCTGGCTGTTTCTAACAGATATTTGTGTTTTCTTTCAACTACACCATTTTGCTGTGGTGTGTATGGACAAGACCTTTGGTGAATTATGCCTTTGGATTGGAAATAGAGAGTGGCTTCATTGTTTATGAACTCTAAGCCATTGTCTGACCTAATGGACTTTAGGGATGTGTTAAATTGGTTTTCAACCAAGGAAAGGAAAGCTTTGATCACTTGAAGAGCATTACTCTTGCAACTCAAAAGATGTGTCCATGTGGATCTGCTACAGTCATCCACCAAGGTAATAAAATACTTGTGATTATCATGTGTGGTAGTATTGTAGGGTCCCCAGAGATCCACATGCAGAAGTTCAAACAATTTAGTGAAATGAGTAGTGCTCTTGGGAAAGGGTAATCTGGTCTGCCTAAACATAGGACAAATTGGACAGACAAACGGTTGTTTGGTTTTAAAATTTGCAGGTATTGAATCTATGGCTTTCATCTTTGCAAAAGGTGCATGACCAAGCTTGTTGTGCCACAACAAATCTTCATTATCTCTAGAGAACAAAACTGAATTCAAGACAATGTGCTCATTATTATTATGAGAATTGGAGCCAATTACAGGTGAATGTAAAAGACATGAATGAGATGAGTATGTAGAATTCTCTATTACATAATTGGAAATGGTAAAACAAGAAGTATTAGCAGCTTTCCTAGCACTGTTATCCATCAAGCATCTTGAGCACAAGAAATATAAACCATCCCTGCACTTACCAATCTCCTGAGGCCTCTTCATTGAAGGGGCCTGCAATAGACAAGTAGTGTCAGTGAATGTTACAATGCCTTTTAAAGGAACAGTAAGAGAATGTATGAAGATGAGATTTAATTTGAAAGAAGGCACATATAATACATTATACAATGTGATCTTAGGTGTAAGTGTTACATCTCCTAGCTCAGTCACTTTTACTTTATATCCATTTGGTAGGCTTATCAAAATAAGGATATGGTAAAGGTCTAATGTTTGTCAAGAAGGATTTGTGAAAAGTCATGTGGTTCGATGCCCCCGAATCTAGGATCCACAAGTCAGATTTTGATTCAAAATGTTTGCATGAAAATTTACCAACATCAATAGAGGAAGTACAAACTACGTTACCTGCAAAGTTCACAGAACCATTACCCATATCAGGACTATCTGGAACTGCTCCAGCATTGTTCACTTGGAAGTGATGCAGCATTGTCATAACATTGTGGTATTGCTCCCTTGACAAACTTACATTGTCATCTGTATCCTTCTTCATTTGATAGTCCCCTTCATTGAACAACGAGTCAACTGGCGTACCATGAACATTCCCTGCAACTCGTTTGTAATTGTAGTTGGGATTAGAGTTGTATGCCTGTGTGTTTCTATTGAAATGTGGATTTTTAGTATGCTGAGCTGGTGGATTCTGCTTGTTATGTTTAGTCTGATTGTTTTGGGGGTATCCATGAAGCTTATAACAGTTCTTTACTGTGTGTCTTGTTCTTTTGCAGTAATCGCAAAACAATTGAGATTTGTCCACATAATTTCCTGCAGATGAGCGTCCTGTATTACTGGTGGATCCATGATTGAAATTTCTGGACCCTGAAAAACTAACATTAAGTGAAACAAAGTCCATAGTCATCACATTATGTGGTTTGAACTCTCGTTGCTTTTCCTCTTGAATCAGAATTGAGAAAGCTTGAGCCATGGAAGGTAAGGGATTCAACATAAGAATACTCCCTCTTACAGCAGTGTATACCTCATTTAATCCTATGAGGAACTGTATTAGACGACGATCCTGTTCAGCTTTATGCACATTTTCTTTTGCTCCACATGAACACACACAAGTACAATGATTCTTAGTGCAGAGATTGTTGAGTTCTTCCCACAATTTCTTCATCTTAGTATAGTATGCAGTGATGTCAAGAGTTCCTTGAGTCAGATCGTTGATTTCCTTCTGGATCTGATATAGTTTTGCCCCATTCGTCTGATCATATCGATCTTCAAGCTCCTTCCAGAGCTCCATCGAATCGTTGACATATTCCACACTGTCCGAAATTTCCTTGGACAGAGAATTGAGAATCCACGATGTAACTATGTCATCACAACGTTCCCAGTGCCGGAATTGGATGTAATTGATTTCAGTTTTCTTACATTCGCCATTTACAAAACCTAATTTGTTCTTCGCCGAGAGTGCTCGGAGTACACTCCGTCGCCATGATCCATAACCTCCTCCGTCAAAAGGAATTGGAACGAGTGCTGCGCCAGGGTTATCTGAAGGATGCAAGTACAACGGATTGTTCGAATCAATCAAGCTGGGTCCACCTGCTGTAACATTGGTAGCAGCAGTTGATGTCGATTCATCGATCGCCATGAGAATCAAACAAGAGTAGAAGCTAAAAGAAAGGAAATCCAACAATGGCAACAAAGGCCAGAGAAAAGAGGAATTGATGTGGCAACAAAAGCCAGAGAGCCAGAGAAAAGAGGAATTAATGCGAAGATGAAATCCCCTGTCGAATCTTCACCTACGCTCTGATACCATGTCAAATCCAGGACTCCACCATTGATACAAGCTCCATAGGAGCATCTTTCATAATGTGGATCAATTTAGAGAAAATGAAAACTGTTGTTTATTGAAGACGTCAGTATGTATTTATATACAATGATGTGGCTAAACTAACTAACCTACTCAACTAATTAGTTATGTAACAAACTAACAGAATCAACAACTAACATGCTGACTCAGCATATAATTAGGCATTAGCTAAGATCTTAAGAAATATGATCATTATCAACTTATGTATGTACTACACTTTTTTTTTTGTCTCACATTAATGAACAACTATACTAATAAGAATGTATAAAACACAATGCACTTTAATTTAGTTAAGGAGTTGATCGATATATATATATATATATAACTTTAGAAGCAGAAAAGTAGAGTTTCACTATATCGAGTTTCAGATTTCTTTCCTCTATTATGCGGCCGCCTTAAGGCAGAGCAAAGTGGAACCACTTGTTTCTTCATTAATTGTAACAATGTTGGTGTTCAATTCAACAAATGATATTCTTCATCTATTATCTCCTTAATTTATTTAGAGAATTAAATTTTTGAAAATGGTAGAACCTCTTTAATGAGTAAATTGATTTTGAAATTCTATTAATTAATATGAGTAAAATGATAAACTCACTAAATCAATTATTATTTTCTTAATAAGTGTGTCAAATAAAAAAGGGAGAAGGGTCAAAAATACCCCTCAATTTTGTTTTATTGGTTGACTAAACCCTTACCGTTAAAACGAATTTAGTTTTACCCCTGTCGTCTACAAACTCATCATTTGTACCCTCCAAACTAACGGTTTCCCCAAATCAATTCCAAATTCTCAACTTCGACCCGAATTATCCCTTTAAAAATAAATTATCAATTAAATCCGACCCATAACCATTTAATCTGATCTTACATACCAAATGTATAAAAAAAAAGTAATGAATTCACCAAAACCCATTTCAATTCCTAATGAACAAATAAATTTCCAGCCATTAATGAGCTTTTAAGAAGCAATGTTAGGAGCAAAAGCAGAGGAAGAAGACATGCCAGCCTTATGTTCATACACAAAAATAAGAACAATATTGCTATTGAAATAATCCAATAACCTTCTTCCCCAAAAGTCACTTGTATAGATATATTCACTAGTTCTTCAAATCCGCCGCACACGACGGCGAAAAGGCAGTACTAGGCGGTCGAATTCCACCAGAAAACAACAACAAGAAAGAAACTAAAAAGTTCATGCTGCTGCAATTTTGGGTGGGAATTATCTAATTACACAAATTCAGATCTGTGATTTCAGTGTGAAGAAATGGGTGTGATGTTTTCGATTTGGGTATTTTGGGGAAGAAGTTGAAATTATTTATTTTTCGAAGTTGGAACTCGCTTGTAAAATCCGAAAATCAAACTCAAGCTCCAAGCTCCATTAATGGCTATGAAGTTTCCATGGTTGGTTCTTCAAGTTTCAGGCTCCAATTCAAAAACTAGTACCCTTAGAAGCTTTTAACAATGGCTTTGAAAATATTTACAGAATGAGTAACACTATAACAAATTCAATGACAAGGGAGAAATCCATTCTTTTTAGTTTTGGTGGACTCAACAAGATTGAGAAAATTGAAAATTAAATTAAATTTTGTTTATAATGGTGGTGGGTTTTATATGGGTCGGATCAGATTAGAAAAGAATTTCATTCTAAATGAGTTTTAAATGGGTAATTCGGGTCGAAATTGAGAATTTGAGATTGATTTGGGGCAAATCGTTAATTTGGAGGGTACATATGATAAGTTTGTAGACGGCAGGGGTAAAACTAAATTCGTTTTAACGGTAAGGGTTTAGTCAACCAATAAAACAAAGTTGAGGGGTATTTTTGACCCTTTTCCCAATAAAAAATGAACAAATAAATAGAGACAAAAGAAGTAAAAGATAAAGCCAAGCTACACGCTTTATGTGAAAGATGAAAAAGTACTATTTGTGCATACTTAGGGTCTGTTTGGATTGACTTTTGGCTTATTTTGGCTTTAAAATAAGTGATTATAAGCACTTTTTAACTTTACCCAAATACTTCAAAACTATTTAAAAGCACCTAAAATAAGTCAATCCAAACGGACACTTATTCCATCTAATAAGACATAACTCATACTCCCTTAGACTATGACAGAAATACAGACACACCTAAACTGAACTAGTGTCATATTATCCCTAAACTAATTTAAAATGGAATAAATGCACCACAAACGCAAGTGATGAGTGCACAAATTGGACACATGCTATTTTTTTATTGTTAACTTTACTAGGATTCGTACCCGCATTTTGCGCGGATATTTTTAAATGTCATAATGATTAAATTAAAAGTAATTTATGAAATCTATTTAGTATATAACTTTTTTGTTATAATATTATTCTAATAGTTATGATTAACTACATTTTTTATGTTACGATATATTTATGTTAAGCTATTATAAAGGTTTTTTTCTTATAAAAAATCAAATTTCAACTCTCCACATGAAATATTTAATTTAATACCATAAAAGTAAAAAAAAAAAAAATTTAAATGTTTTATATATGTATAATTCAAAACCACAAATTTCAAAAATATTATTTACTGATTTTAATTCAAGTCAAATTATTAATGGAAAATTTATTAAATTTTAATTATTAATTATTATTTAATATTTAATAAAAATATAAAAATAGAATTTAATATATAATTAATTAAATACATTTCATATTTATTATTGAAATTAATTAAATACACATAGTGAAGCAATTCCTTGATTTTACATATAAGTAATTTCTTTTATTAAATTACATTTTATTTATGCACTTGAAACAACCAAACAAACTAAATACAATAAATAAAAGAAATAAAAAAACTTTATATAACACAATAATTTATTTTTACGATAAAAAGAAGTCAATTGGTCCTAGTTATAATGTCTGAATATATTTATTTATTTTATAAAAAAAATATACATCAGATATATTTGTTTTGTATGTTTGAAACTTTTATTTTTATTTTAAAATTTTTAATTATCTTTGTTGATTCAATGATAAATTTCATTTTATAGTAATTGTATTTTTCTCTCCTATTAGATATATAAATAGAATAATAATAGATATTCTCCCCCTAATAATAAAGATGGATGATTGAAAATATTAAAAATAAATAAATTTTTAATTTTAAATTAATTCCTTTCAAAATTAATATATTTACGTAATAATATGTATTATTCATATCCATAGACCATAATTGAATAATCCACTTATATGTTGCTTGAACCTTTAGTTTTTTTAAACAAATATCCATTTTTATTTTTATAATTATTTAATATTAAAAAATATAATTAATTTTTCATGTAAATTATTTTGAGTGGAGATAAATGAATTATAATGTGCCTATAATTTAGGAGAAGAGATTGTACACTTCTAGGAGTAATTGATTCTTTTTTCCTGAAAAGGTAGTTATTAATCAATTACCTTAATTTTTGAAATTCATCATAAATTTAGTGCACACAAATTGAAAACTTGTTTCAATAATTTTTAAAATTAATTACAATAACAATTGGAGGTAAATTAATTAATGTAATCATTATAGGAGACAAAAATTAATCTTGTAGTAGCTATTAATAAGTGGTAAAACAATGTGATTTACTCTATTGTAGTAAATTCTATTTAGTGAGTATACAGATAATTTTTTTTTTTTACGTAATAGAATTTTTTTATTATATTAAATTTTTGTTAATCTGTTAGTAGAGTTTATGAATAAGTGAAATGTAATGGAACGTTTTAAAATAGCCTATTAATTTTAGAAAATGAAATAACCATGGTAATATTGTTAGTTACTCACTTTTATATTTATGTTTTATTTAAATTAAAAAATTTAAGTTTCTTAAATTTGGAATTTTAAAACACATCATTCAAATTTTTGATGTTAAAATTTTTATCTTTATATTTTTTAGAGTAATATAATTTTGTTTATTATATAATATTTTTTCAATCATGAACTTTAAAATTTTAAAAGTGTCTATATCACATTAATTTTAAGTAACTAAATGGTAATATCACATTAGCTTTAAGTAATTCTTTTAAGTTTTTAAATTTTAGTTTCAAATTTAATATAATTACAAATAATTAATTATTTTAGTTAATAATAATTATTGTTTCTTTTGTGGTGCTGACATGTAGAGCTTTCATCTCTCCTATATTTATATTATTATTATACTTGTGTGTTGCACATATATTTTTAAAATGTAATAATTTTTTAATTTTAAAATAACTGATATAATACTTATGAATGAATTATTATTGAGTAACAAAATTGCATGTATAATCATATGTAATGTTTTGAATTTATATAAATATTTGATGCGATTAAATTTTTTACCCAAATCTATATGCATTGAAGATATGTTTTAAAGATACCAAACATTATTCTAACAATTTCTCTTTCTCCTAGTATAACAAAGATAAATAGCATATGTGGCATGTGCTGAATTGATATTTGTGCTAATTAAATAAAATTTAAATTCATAGATTAAATTTGATCCTAGTATTAAAAAAATATATCTTATCTAAACTAAAATATAGTTTGCAAATCATATTCCAACCTCTTTAAAATACTCCTTTCTAATTCAATCCTACAAAATAAGACGATTTTAATTTAACCAAATATAAAAATATAAAATAAAAATACAAACAGAAAAGAATTTCAATAACCAATAAAAATATTATATTATATTTTAAAAAATATGCATATTCTAGAATGTAATGAAAGTGTAATAAGATGAAGAAAAAAGAAGTTTCATGATTAGATATCCGACTATTTTTTGAAAAGGGACCCTTTTAAAAATAATAATTAAATAATGATGATCTAAATATAAATAGGAATATCATTAACCAAAAACAACAATAACATTACACAACTCACATGTTTTAAATTTTTATCTTTTAATTAACTCATATTTTCATAAATAAAAGAAAAAAAACTAACAACTCACATGTTTTAAAACTGAGCAAACTGAATGTTATATTTAAAATAAATTTTGAACTCACAACTTTCACATTTAAAACAAATTAACAGTTATATTTAACATTCTTCTTCTTATTATTGATTGCATTATTAAGAAATTAGTAAAAATGCTGATTATTTATTTTGAAATAAATACAAAATTTTAAAATAATTAAATGAATGTAAGTTTTAAAATAATTAAATAAAGATACATTTTTAAGATTAAAAAAAAAAAGAACATAAACATTTTATTCCTAATCCTACAAACGATCTGTGTTACTTTTTCTTTAAAACATTTTAAAATTTAAATTGAAAAAAACTAACTACCACAAATAGAATTATTTAAAAATTGAAAATTTTATGGTGCTGACACGTGTCACTTTTTCTTCTCCTATTGTATATAGATAAATAATTAGTTAGTACACATATTTATTGATATTAAAACTTATATATATTTAATTATTTTTATTTCTTTCTTTGTAAAATATTTATTTTAATTTCTTTTCACTTTTAATTATATTTAGAAAATTATGTGTATTTTTTTTAAAAAAAAAAATTAAAAGTGTCCTTTAATTTTAACTTTTTAATTATTTTTTTATGTTTATTTGATTTTCTTCACTTATTTTGATATTCGTTCAAAATTAATCTATTTTAAATACAAGACATTTGGAATTAAATTTGAAATCAAATCAAAACGAAAGACAAAGAAAGTAAAATCAATAGAAAAACAAAAGAGAAAAAAGTGAATGAAGGTAAAAAAAAAAAAAAAGTTTCGAAACAAGGTGAAAAAAAAAAAGTGTATTAACTTAATTTAAATACAAGATAAAGAAAATAAGGATATTGTAATTATCCATATATCGTTGTATTTTCTCTTCCCTCCTAAGTAGGTTACTAAGAGGACCTCATTTTTTTTCTTCATAATAACATGATTTCTTCCATAATTTTATAGGTGAATCGAGAGAACTAACTGGGATTTGACACTTTTGATTAGGATTTTCACATATCTACTACTTATATATAAGTGGTAATAAACAGACATGAGACATGTTGTACATACATTGTAGGATCGATTTTTAGACGTTTTGAGATTTTGACACAAAGCCCAATTATTTTTTGCTTAATTCAAATAGCAGCCCATGTATTGCTTTTTTATGTTTTGATTTTGCCCTGGATTTGATCTTTTATTATATAATTGCCTGCAGATAATTTCGTAAATATTGCAAAACCAAAGGATGATTCTATTTAAAAAGGCACCAATAGTGATGTCAGAGAGTACATCTGCCAAGTCCCTTAACTTTTCCACAATTGTGGTCCCATGTGCTTTATCCTTTATTCATAGACATATTTTCTCTCTCTCTCTTTATAAAAATTCTATATTCACAATTTAGCTTTTGTTAATTAAAAAAAAAAAATCACAATAACTTTTTGTTAATAAAAACAATCTTAAAAAATCGTCCACTTTAATGTATATAATATTTTTGTAGTACATGAGATATTGAAGACAATTGTAAATTAATATAATTTTAGTAGTTAATATTTAATAATTAACAACATTTGATTGACTCTTAAAAATAATAAAATAAAATTTTTTTAAAAAAATTTAAAAGGAAAAATAATATTTACACATGTGGTAGGCGTGTGTGTAAAACACAACCAACTTGGATGGTTGAAGGTGCCACATCAACATAAAAAGTGCACAAAAATGAAAAAATGTATTCTGGGGTAATAGAACCCTTGTTAAGTTTAGATGTATCTCTGAGATTTCGATCATAGTCTAGAAAGAGGCGATAACTTTGTCCGTACATCAGTGGCTTAGGTTCCTCACTAAGGGGCCTGCCTTGTCGCACCACATAAAATAGTTATCCACTTCCAATTATATATTCACCTACTATTCCGACTAAGACGTACTACACGTTTTTTTTTTTTTGAAAGATGAAAAGTATATTTCAAAGCAAAATCTTCTCTTATAGATTTGGAATTTGGCTTCTTCCTCATTTTATTTCAACAACAAATACATTTCATTTCATGATTTGTTTTGAATAACTTTCTCTCAGTCCAAAGTTTGTGGCCTATACAACACAATTAATTGCATCATAACAATGATTTCTTTTATGATCGATTTTTCTAGACAAACTGTCTCTTTGTGTAATGAAATTTAGAGCAATGTCCATTTCATTTTTATGTCGTTTGTCGTCTAGTACTGTTGGCTTCAAAAATTTAATCCAACTTATTTTTAATCTACTCACATCTTATCTGACCGGCCTATTGTAAGCACTAGTGTTGAGCCAGATTATTGTGCCAGTGACACTTGTATATCGTATTTACCTTCTTGGAACAACAAGGACGAGGCTCCCTTTTTATTACATGGTCAACCCATCAGGGGCGTATCTAGAGGGGTTCTGTGGGTTCATGTGAATCCATGCTCCCCTCTAGATCATATATAGTAGTGATAAATAGCACTTTAAAATTTTATATAATTAAATCGTATGTATATATAAAAGTTTAAAATTAATAGTATTATATATTTTGGACCTATAATTTTTAAAATTTATCGGTTCGGTGTGAAGAGCTAAAAGTTTAAATCAATCAAATTTATATGTTAAATGCATCTTTTGATAGCAGCGCATCCATCCTTTCGAAATTCTGGATACGCTACATCTACGAGGAGTCTTGCCATTTAAAACATGCATATAATCAACGAGATGGATCTCAAATACTGCAAAAGCAAGAGTAAAAGGAAGAGAAACAAAGTCTGTTTTTAACTCTCTATTATAGTACTAATAGTAACATTTATTTATGGTACATCACGATTGCTAAAAAATCATAACACAATTTATTTAAATAAATGAGAGAGTGTATTACACACATCATGATGAGAGTGTAATAAAAGAAAGATGTGTGTTTTTCAAACTAATAAGTGATAACTTAGGTATGAAACTTATACTCTTAATAGTTTATGTATGAAACTTACACTCTCAATAGTTTAGGTATGAAACTAAAAAAAAGTGATAATTTAAGTGTGTTTTTGACCCATATCTCTATTTTATATTGATACTCATTTCATAACACGTTATTAATATGAGGCTTCAATTTTTTAATTACCTTTATTTTTGCTCAGTCACTATATCAAAAATGATCTTTAGCGGCAATTAATTAATGACAATAAACTCAATTGCCGCGAAATATGTATTTTTAGCGGCAAGTAGCATTCTTTGTATGTCCCTAAAGCTTTTCACGGTATTGAATCTAATGACGCTTAACTAATGCCCGATAAAGATTTTAGCACTCTTTATTAATGTGTCTATTTATTATCGGTAAAAGTCGTTTTTGTTATAGTGTGCAAGTATATGACCTCCTCTAAGTGGTTGCCCTTCTATTTAAGCACAGTTTCTCTTCACTATGAACTCCCCATCAACTGAAACTTTTTGAGTTAGAGTTATACTACGTGAGACTCAAACTTGTTGATTCTTTTTATGAGAAATTAGTATTATTAGTTCCTTGATTTTTGTACACCGTCTTTAAAATAGTTTATCATTTAATATTTCATATTACTTTGTCAATCATCAAAGCTTGCATGATTGTTTAATGTTGTTGGATCTTTAAAAGAAAACAGAGCAATCTGTAATGTTAATTCTTATTTAACTTGTAGGTCTCAAGCTATGGCCTCGAAGGTATCGATCATGTCAACATGTACGGTTAAAGCTGCTGGAGAGAGTGTGATTGAACATAATTGCAAGATAATTGAGTTGACACCATGGGACATTCTTGAGCTTCAAATTGAGTATCGTCAAGACGGAGTCCTATATCGCATGCCTACATCTCAACAAGTAAGAGATATAACCAACACTAGTTCCTTGATTCATCATCTTAGAGTTTCACTAGCTTGAGTTTTAGATTTCTTCCCTCCATTCTGCGGCCGCCTTGAGGCAGAAGAGCAGAGTGGAACCACTTGTTTCTTCATTAACTGTAGCAATGCTGGTGTTCAATTCAATCATGCTATAGTTGATGGTGTTAATGTTTGTTGAATATTATTGTTTGGAGACGACGGGCACAATTGATTTCTCACAACTTGAATTTTATTATATTAAAGTAAGGACCCGCTTCGGTCTTACAATCTTGATCACACTTGTTGCTTTCTTCAGCAACACTCCTTACTTGAGCACTCACACTTGTTTGCTCTCTTGCTTTCTTACTTACTTGGTTACTTGCTTGGTTGCTTGGTTTCTTTCTTGGTTACATACAACTCAAATGGATCACCTCTATTTATAGGAGGTGATGGAAGAATCTAGAGACATACATACTACTCTATTCTAGAATATTCCTAACTATCTTTTTCTAGAACTAGAACATTTCTAGACTATTCTTTCTAGAATACTCATTCTAGAGATCTTCCTTCTATTCTCTACACCTCCAGAATATTCTAGATTTTTCTTGATTTATCTTAAGTAAATAATTAAGTTGGTGATGAATTCTTAACACTCCCCCTCAACACCAACTTAATTTTTTCTTTGTGTCTGTTATGAGCGATTCCTGAAACTTTGCAAGCATCATACTGTCCATACCCTTTGAGGATCTCCACTTTCGTTGAATTATTTCGATCCTTACTCTTTGAAGCTTCTTCAAAGGTAATGGTATCTTTATTGTTAACCACCTCTGCTAATGTTGCATCTATATACTTGGCATTTGAGCATTTCAATCGTGTCTTCCTTCTAAGTTGAGGTTGCAGAGTTTCTTGGACTCTTTCTTGCAATAGTTCTGGAGTTTCATGTACTTTTGTTTTCCATGAATTCTTATTTTCTCTTTTTGAAAATATCTCCTCTGTATGTGAGTTATATTTTTCACATACCTCTTGTTGTAATTCTGTTTTACTTCCCTGTCTTTCTTCGTCAAGCTTATGTTGTAGCTTTTGCTCCAATTCTATTGAGTCTGGTAATGTGGCTTCTTCAGACCACCATGATGATGTTTTTATCAATTACCACATTTCTTGACACATATGTTCGATTTGTGGTAGGGTCACAACACTTCCATCATTTTCTTTGTTCGTCGTATCCAACAAAGATGCAACGAACAACTTTCTTATCAAACTTGTTGGTGATATGGACAACAATCTTCATGCATTCTGCCCAAAACCTTGCTGGTACATTCATACTATGCAACATACTTCTGCATATCTCCGCCAGATGTCTATTTTTTCTTTCAGCCACTCCATTTTGTTGTGGCGTATTTGGACAAGTTAGTTGTCGTCTTATCAACTTCTCTTTAAGATATTCATTGAACTCTCGTGACGTATATTCTCCCCCATTGTCCGTACGAAGACATTTGATTTTTCTTCCAATATCATTCTCCACAGTATATTGAAACTCTTTAAACTTCTCAAATACTTCAGATTTCTCTTTTAAGAAGTGAATCTTGTGAAGTCATCAATAAATGTTACCATGTAACGGTAACCGCTGATTGAGGCTTGCTTCACTGGTCCAAACATGTCTGAGTGTACTAGCTCCAATGGCTCCTTTGCTTGATACTTTGATTCTCCATAGGGAAGTTGATGTGCTTTCCCATATTGACATCCATCACATATGTGTCTTCTCTTATCTCAAGCTTGGGAAGACCTTTTAATTTTGATTGTTGCATCATGATTTTTAGTTTGCTATAGCTCACGTGCCCAAGACGTGCATGCCATAGATTAACTGTTTTATTACTCCGCATTTTCTCAACATAAGTTGTCTCTGTTGACATGACGTAGATTGATTCTAATCTTCTCTTTTCCATGATTGGTGTGCTTGTAACTTTTAAGTTTCGATACAGATAATAAGTTATTTTTCATACCTGGAACATGGTATACATTTTGAAGTTCCACTTGTCTTAAGCTGTGATGAGGCACAAACACCGTCTTGCCAATATGAGTTATTGGCATTTTTGAATTATTTGCAATCACCACAACTCGACCGCCTTTATATTCACTCATGTTAATGAGCTTTTTCTCATCACCAGTCATGTGATTGGAGCATCCTTAATCAATGATCCAATCATGTTCATAATCGACCAATTTCTCACTCACAGTTGCAAGTGCAATCTCATCTTCTTTGTTAGAGTGACAGGTGACAAGCTCTTCTTGTTGATTAGTTTCTTTAACTGCATAAGAGGTCTCGAAATCCCAAACTTCTTCTTCATCTTTCTTATTTTGAGTAGAAATAGCTACATTACCTTCAACTTTCTTGTACCAACAGTCTTTCGCATCGTGTCCTTTCTTTCCACAATTGTAGCACTTCTGCATTTGTCGATTGTTGAAGCATTTCGCCTGCTTGTTTTGTCGTTGAGTTCTTTGATGTTGATTCTCTTGGTCTCCCCCTGGCCGTGAGCTTCTCTTTTTTGATAGGCTTGCCTTTTGCTGAAGAACGCCTTATCTTTGTCTTTTATAGCAAAACTTGATAATGGCTTCTCCAAATCTTCTTCATTTGCCAACGGATTTTCCAACTCAGATAAAGTTGGTTCTGTAGCCCACCCTCGTGTGGCTGTAATTATACCTTTGTACTCCGACCTTAGACCATGAACAATAATTCTCCTCATTCTTGTCTCTGTGATAACATTCTTTGGATCTAATTTTGATATTTCATCAAATAAAAATTTTACCTTTGAGAAGTATTGACTAATTGTCATATTCCATTGAGAGATCGACAAAAGCTCATTTTCAAGCCTTTGTAATTTCGCATAATTCTTCTTTGTAAAAATCGTCGCCAAGGTGTCCCAAGCTTCTTTGGGTGTCTTGGCATTCTTAATCCATTGTAGGAACTCATCCTCGATGGTTACAGTGAGAGGATACATGGCCTTTCCATCTTTGACCTTCCACCTTTTTGCTGCTTCAGCATCTGTTGGTGGTGTGGTGTCTGATCCATCGATGATATCCCACAATTCTTGGCCGAGAAAGTAATATTGCATTCTCGTGCTCCATGATCCGTAGTTTCTTGCGTTGAGCTTCTCAACGCTATTGAGAGTGCTTACAAAATCCATCATTAATTAGTGCCTCACGATTTATAGCCTCTGACGGTAGCTTGTAGGATCTCCTTTGAGTTACTACCTCGCTTTTATCCACCAGGCTCTGATACCACTTGTTGAATATTATTGTTTGGAGACGACGGACACAATTGATTTCTCACAACTTTGGCCACATGTTGGATAAATCAAAGTGCGTTCCCCTACGAGAATTTTTTCCATTAAATGGAGTTCGAAACCAAGAGGCTACCTCCAAACCATTTTTAGGTGTGCAAGTAACAGAGCTTGTTGATGACATTTTCATTGGATGCACAACTAATCATGCATTACTTGACGGATCATGTTTTTGGCATTTTTATAGTTCTTGGGCTGAGATATCTTTCGGTTCTAATAATGTCATATCAAAAATCCCCTTTTTGAAACGTGATGAATTCCCTTTCAAAATTGACAATTTCTCTAATTGCATTTCCATACCAAATGAAAGAATCACATAACAAATGTCATTGCAAGAAATGGTATTTCATTTTACCAAACAAAGTATAGCCAAGCTTAAAAGCAAAGGCTAATCTTGAAATGAACACCACGAAGATATCTTCTCTTCAAGCTGTGTTGGCTTATGTTTTGCAATCCGTTATACGTTGTATCACAACGAAGAGACTACTTTTGAGGTACCAATTGACATGAGGAAAAGACTGAATCCTCCTTTACTTGAAGAGTTCTTTGGAAATGCAATTTACCCTGCTACCATAACAGTCAAGACAGGAGAGCTACTGGAGCACGGGGGATTCGAATGGGCTGCTTTACAAATAAATGAAAAGTTTAAGTGCATTTACGAGAATTGGATGAAGGATCCAGACAGAGGCGTATCCAGGATCTCAAGAACATGGGGGCACCATTATCTTCAAAATAGACAATTAATTCGATTAAATAAATTTTACGGTGAGAACAAGTTGACGAGCAAGTAGGTAGTAGCAATCCTTATATAGTAATAATTAGCAAAAAACATCATTCACTTACAACTGTCCTCGACGAGTTTTCATATTTTGAAAATGATCAATAATGACATAATTACTTACATTTTTAAATATACTACGCTCTATATAGCAAACTAAACAACCATTCAAAAGATCTTCATCCATCCTATTACGCAAATCATTCTTTAAGTACTTCATTGATGAGAATGCTCTTTCCATGCTTGCGGTAGCAACAGGAATAATCAAAGTTAGCTTCACAAGTAGATACACAAGTGACCAAGTTTGATCTAGTTTTGTCTCTATCATCACTCTTGCAAGATCCTTGATTCCTTTCAAGTTGAGAAACTTGCTATCACACTTTTGAGCATAGACAATAAAATCATTGAGTTGAAAATTGAGTTCCCGAAGCTCTTTATCACCAAACTCACTTGAATAGTACTCGGCTAGTTTCATTATCCTATCCTTGTGAAAATTAGCAAATGAATCAACTGGACTCAAACTAACCATACCGAGGAGCAAGTCACTAGTCACCACATCAAAACGATTATTGAGTTCTTGAAGTGCCAAATCAATGACGGCATAAAATACTTCCACACGAAAGTGATGCAAATATGAAATATTGGACCTCTTACGCTTTGACTTCCCATTAGAGTTGCCTTCATTCATTTTGGGAATTGAAATACCATGTTTACCACAAAATAAGCTAACCTCATCCATCATAGAGTCCCATTCATCCTCTCTCATCATTTGCAATCGTTTCTTTGAAAGGTCAAGCAATCCCATAGCATTAACAATATCTTGATCTTTCTTTTGCAAAACTTTATTCAACTCATTCGTCAATAGCAGCACCTTAAACATCAAGTGCAACATAAAGACAAATTCAAATTCATGAATCTTGCTCAAAAGATTTTCCGCCGCAAATCTATCAAGATGATATGGACAATCATGTTTCATATCCTTAAGCACATTAACAATTGAAGAAAAAAGAATCAGGAAATTGTCCAAGATTTTAAAATGAGACCCCCAACGAGTATCACCCGGTCGTTGGAGGCCACGTTCTTGATTCAAACCTTGCCCTGTATGAAATTCTCCAAATTTAAGCAACTCTTCCAACTTATCTTCTTGATGTTGTCTAAGTGAATCTCTGCGTTTAAATGAAGCTCCAATAGTATTCAAAATATTAGTCGAATTCTTTTTGGAAAGACCTACAAGTGCCAATTGCAATTGGTGAGCAAAACAGTGAATAAAATATGCAGATGACGTATCTTGTAAAATCAAAGACTTGAGACCATTTATTTCCCCTTGCATATTACTAGCCCCATCATAACCTTGACCACATATTTTGGATATACATAATGAGTGAACCAAAAACAAAGAATAAATTGTCTTTTTTAATGATTGAGAAGATGTATCATTTACTTGGACAATACTCAAGAATCGCTCTATCACCATTCCACTTTTGTTGACATATCTCAAAATTAGAGCCATTTGCTCCTTATGAGAAACATCCTTTGATTCATCAACTAATATTCCAAACTAATCACCGTCCAAGTCTTCAATGATAGCCTTAGTTGTTTCTTTAGCACAAGCCTCCACAATATCTTTTTGAATTGTCGGACAAATCCTCATATCATTTTGTGGAGCATTACCTAATATTACTCTTCCCACATCAAAACTTCTATCCCCATACCATTTCAAAAGTTCAAGAAAAGCACCCTTATATTCGGAACCTTCACTTTCATCATGTCCACGAAATGGAAATCCCGATGTCAAGAGAAATCTTTCTACATCAATTGAGGAATTTAAACGCATCCGATAATCACTTCTTGCCTTTTTACTTTGCTTGTCAAAAGAAGATTGGATCGATTGTCGTTGGTTTATCAAATCTTGCATCCTATTGAAACATTTATGATGGATACTATTTACCTTACCAACATGTTTTTTGAATCTTTCTAAAGCTTTGTTCCAACACCTAAAACCAGCTCTTGTAAATGAATCTCCGACATTTCCACAACTTTCAAGTTCATTCTTGAACAAATAACAACACAAACAAAATGTTGCGTCTGCTTTAATGCTATATTCCACCATTGAGATCTTCTCTTAAACCAAATTGGTCGAAATTGACGTATTTTATCTCCAAACTTAGTTTTAGGGAAGATATGATCAACAAGTTGACATGGCTTTTTTTGAATGTAATACCTCCTTACCGTATCTCGAATTTTAGGACGATAAGATGAAATAGGCATTCGATCTTTGGGATCTACTTCAAGAGATTTAACATCAAGCATATTATTCGTATTTGAAAGTGGAAAAGAATTTATATGTCTTTGAACTTCCGGAGCAACTTGTGAACTCACAAAATGGTTGATTAGAGCTAGAACTTGGTTAGCCATCTTTTGGCTTTGGTAACTTGATGAGAAACTTATCCATTTGTGATTTGATGATTTGAATGTAAGAATTATTTTACCTACAAAATTAAATATTCACACTTCTATTCAATCTTATCAAAACAAAATAATTTTAAAAAAATATTAGCACAAATAACAAGTTTACTAGTAAAAGAATCACAATTATTAGACAACTATTTAGAAATCAAGAAATTCTTATAAATTTAATTATTCAAGCAATCAAATAATGGCACCACTTCATAAATCAAGAAAAACATATAAAATAAATGAAGTATATTAATAAATAATTTATTTATTTTTAGATAGCATACCTTGTTACTTGTTCTCAAATCTCACTTCTACTTCACCATGAACAACAAAGTGGAATGAAGCCAAAAGAAGAACAATATGATGTCTTTACTCTTTTTTACCTTTTAGTTTAGGGCTTTGAAAAGTCAAAAGAAAAAAGTTATAAAAAAATAAGAAAAATGTCTAAAGAAGGGAAGGAGAAAAAGAAAGTAAAAAATATAATTTGACTTTATTGACACTTCCAGCTTAAGGTCTAGACATAGCTAATGCAACCTAAAAATATGGGTATTTGAACCTCTTTTTATTTATAAATTATTAAAAATATCTATGAAAAGTGGCACATTTTGTTATATTAATTAAAAATTAAAAATATTAATGTGGATAGAAAAATTTGAAACACAAATCTATAAGTTATGCACCCCCTATTTGTACATACTTATCAATATACTAGATTATTCTTTTTAACCTTGGGTTCACCAATACAAATTTAAAAAGATAATTAGAAAAATAGTAATATTATATAGGGGTTAGGAAGGGGAGGATGGGTGCATGTGAACCCACTCCCCTTCATGTACATATGCCTCTGGATCCAGAGATAACAAAATTGGGTGATTTTCCAAGTAATTACTTTATGCTGCACAACACCCTCGTTTCAATTTTTATAAGTATGATTTTGGTAGGGGAAAGCCAATTGCACGTAAAAGCGGAGGGTCAAACATGTTTGAAGGAAAAATTACTGTGTCACCTGGACTAGAAGAAGGGAGCATGATTTTGTTGGGATATATACTATTAACCATGTGTTAAGAAATAATATTTATTATAGAATAAATATTTGCTCAATTTTAATAGATCATATATTCGTTTATGGTGTCTATTTACTTATATAGTAAATGATTTAGTGTGTAGAGTTTTAGCTTATACACAGAGGATTAAATCATCGGTTCTTATAAGTATAAAGTTTTTTGTTCACAATCTAGGATGGAAATTGGACATGCCATCAGTACGATTGTAGCACAAGATTATAGGTAATTTATCATGATTATGGGAACGGTATAGTTCCAACTTCTTGTGCTAGTGCATTTTGTATGTATTGAACGGGACCGAGTAGAGATAGTTGTTTTAGACTGACAGACAAAACATATTCTCTAAACTATTAAATGCACTTATATTCTTAATCCTGATATAACTATTATGATCTGTATATATTAATTATCGTTTTGATTTATTAAAAGGTGAGATTCTGAGATGAGTCAATATGCCTGATAAGTTGGATGATAATAATATATATTGGTGAAATAATAAGTTAGTTGATGAAATCCATGTCTCGTTATAGAGATTGATTGATATGCCTTTTTGAGAAACTTATAAGTTTTCATCGTGTCAAACCTTGCAAGTGGATTTATGAATTCGACACATGAAATAAGTTAAGTAGTGCTCTAAAGGAAATTAATCATTAAGTTAAATTCGTCAGTAATTTAATTTATTGATTAGTATCTGAAATCTTAACATGGGGAATTACATAAGTGTTTAATGGGGAATTACAAAATATAAATAGAGGATTGCAATTACGAATTTCTAGTTGAATGATTTGTAATTTATTATGGTAAGAATAATTCAAATTAATTATTTGGAATTATTTCCATAATAGGAAGCCTCAGTAATTAATTCTGTGGTCCCTCCAGTGCCCATATTTAACTAGAACTCAGAATCATAATTCTAAAGGGAAAAGGGGAGAGGCGTTAGTTTTCTTATAAAAAGAAAACTAGCGTGTATTTTTCGGTTGAAAGAAAGATAACGTGTGTTTGGTTCTCCTCTTTGGACTGTGAAGAAATCTCTATAATTAGGGATTCTTCTTGCCCTAGATTGATTAGTTTTCTATTCATACTTGCCCACCCAAGTATTGAGAGAGTTCAGATGTGAACTTGGGATCACTGTAGAAGACCATAGCTATCTTGTAGATTCACTTGAAGGTCTGTCTAACTTGGGGATTCGTTTGAAGGTATCTGTTCACGCTTCAAGAGGTATTTATCGAATTAAATTTCAGTATGTTTATGTGTTCTAGCATAAACGATTATTGGTTATCTATTATTCATGTAAGCAATAAGATTCGAGTATGCTTCCGCTGTGCATAAATATTTTCCAACAGATTTTTGAGATTTGCCTTTCTCCAAACACAATACAAGCATTGGAGGAACACAAAATGTTTGTTCGTTTGGAATGAGCAATTATTTCTTGTTATATTATGCATGAATGAATAAGGACAAAATGTATAGTGTCTAATAAATTTGCTATGAATCTTTGTCTCATTGCAATAAATAAAGTACTTGTGTGTAAAGTTGTGATTTGACAAGTTACATTGATTTCAAGTTTTGGGGCAAATGTTTGCTTATTGCATAGATGTTTTATTAACTAATTAATTTCTATATAAACCATGTTTAATTTTAGCTATTAACTGTTGGGGTTTTAAGGTAAGAATGTAAAATGAGAAAAAACATTTTTTGGATTGCACATAGATCTTAATGCAAATCTTAATATTCATATGTGTATTCAGATTCAGACCTCTTAATTTTAATGGAAACAAATGATGCCTTAGTCTCTTCAAGTAGAAATAAGTCTATTTCGCCTATTCGAATAGTAATAATGTCATAAAATATGACAAGTAGAATTTTCATCATTAAACTTAACTTGAAATGTTAACTACTCCCTCTGTCCCATTTTATGTGAGGTAGTTTGACTCAGAGTTTAAGAAAAATAGAAAGACTTTTAAAACTTGTGGTCCAAAATGAATGGTAGAAATTTGTGTGGCTGTGAATCATTTCATTAATGGTAAAATAAATATTTTATAGTTAAATTGTTACTTAATATAAAAATGTGCCATTTTTTTTGTGACTGACTAAAAAAGAAAGTAAGTCACATTAATTGAGACAGAGGAAATTGTATTTTGTACTCATGATTTTGACAAATAAGCATTTAAAGTCGATAAACTTTTTTCTCATCCAATTAATGTACATGTTATACAACTGATTGCACATGAAACTTCACGTCATTTTCTAATGACACATAACAAGTCAAAGATTAGTAAATTAATTAAATCAAGCAGGTCATTTATGTGAATTCTATATTAAAAAAAATTAACAATCATGATCATCATATTTGCTCGCAGATTGAGCATCAAGTTCATGCTAAATAACTGAAATTCTTCTTTATATGACTTGAATTTTCAATTACAAGTTCGCAAACACAAAATCAATGAACTCTAATCACCATTTTAAATTAATTTTACAAATTTACAAGATACATATATTGTTCTTTAAGCTTCCTCAAACTTATCAGTTTTTTAAAAAAAAAAAATTCAACGCATTACCCACATTAGATTTGTTGATGATCTTTTATTATTTTGTAAAGGTGATTTATTCTCTGTGATTGCCTTACATAAGTGCTTTGAGGATTTTTCTAAAGCCTTAGGATGACGAGCTAATTGGGGAAAATGTTGGGGGAGGGGGGTTGAGTGATGAAGAAGATACTTTTTTTTTCCTTTTGTTAATAATTTTGATATTTTTAATGTAGAATATTATGTTCATTCGCTTTTAAACATGGACAATCACATATTTTATTCAATTTAGCTACATCAATACTACATAAGCTAAGCTTGGTAAATAGTTAAAGAGTTTAAAATATTTATTTTATACATGTTTAGGGGTTTGGATGAAACCTTGTGAAATATAAAGGGTCTAGTGTGACATTCGAGTCAAATATAGAATCTATTATGTTATTCCGCTTATGTTTAAAGCACAATTTCGATACTGTTGGAATGTATGCGTCCACGTTTTATATGGGACCAGGTCCTCAGCACAGTTGCACTAACAGAAAATAAACAGAGTGCTGAAAGTAAAGATTGCACAACAACTTTACGTGGAAACCTCCTTGCTCAAGGGAGTAAAACCACGACCTGGCCTGCCAGGACTTTTCAAAACTTCTTTCACTAATCTTCTCCGAGCAAAAAGCAAAAGCAAGTTTACAAACCAGGATTAACCTACTAATCCCAACTCTAATCAATACCTCCTATTACTTAGATGAGCCAGAGCGGACACATCACTGCTTACTATACTAATCCTAACTGATTAATATAGACCTTTTAGAATAAGAGCCTAAGTTACTCTTAACCTAATTCTTACAATGATTCAAACGAGTTTGAAAACATTTCTTTTACAAGAAAAACTGATCTTACAATATAAGAACTATTACAAGGAAATAAAATAACAGCTAATGCAAGAAGCTCTTGAAGCAATCGATCAGATCCCTTGCTGTTCTTGAAGCTTGAAAATATTTCTCTCTTTGAATGAATGAATAATATTGTTGTGTCATGTTTGATATAAACCATGAAAAGTTATTACCAAACGTACAAGCAACATCCTTGCTTCTGATTGGTGAAGTACTCTGCAGCTTTCACCAACTCTCTGACGCAGACAGCTTTTACAGCTGTACCGCACTTTGTCACTAGACGAGCGTACTCTGTAGAGGACCAGGTCCCTGCACTTGTGAGGAGATCATCAAAACACCAAAAGACATAAGCTTTTATCAATTTCCCCCTTTTTGATGATGACAAACAACCTGCATAACTCCTCACGTGAGTGAACAAACATTCATTCAAATACATAACAAATTCCCCTTTTGTTAGTGCACCAGTAACAACCACAGTTCGTTTTCCCCCTTAGTTCAATGCCCCTAACAACCATAGTTCGTTCCCCCTTAGTTCAATGCCCCTAACAACCACAACCATAGATCCCTAGATCCCCTTATTCCCATAACCATAACTTTACAACACAAACTTCCCCCTTTTGACATCATCGAAAAGATGAAGTAGTAAACATATGCAAGTTAAATGCTAGGCAATAAAGAATTCAGGGCCTTGGGCCACACAGAACATGAGTATGTAAGCATAAAGAAAATATTAAACCACACATGAACAAGACACTTAACGAAAGTAAAGCATTATATCATATATACTGACCACTGTAGTTTAGTCAAAACAAAACGAGACACAGGATAAAAGAAGAGACAAGACACATTTAGGACGGAGGAGGAGAGGGATTGAGAGTACGCATCAACAACAACATGCGCTCATTTGCACTCTCATGGGCCTGTATCAGTTGTTTGTTTAGGGACTTAATATCCTCATTTAGAGAGGCATTTGTCTTCAGCAGCGTTGTGTTTTCATCCCTTAATTCTTTGAGCAGCAAGTCTTGACCCTCAATGGTACCAGGTCCCCTGGAAACTGCCTTCTGCAGTTCAGACTTCAGTCTGGTAATTTCAACCTCCTTATCACACAGAATCTTAGTGAGATCAGTCACCTCCCTTCGAAGAGTAGCCTGCTGTTCCAAAACATCTGCCACCTGAGATCTGCCCTTAGCTGGTCCCTCAATGCACTCACATTCAAATAGAGTAGACATAGTGAACATTTGTTTGGTAGTACCAGGTACCCCTCTCCCCACTGGAACTTCAAAATGATTAAAGACAAAGTTAAGCAAATACCCATAAGGAATTCCGTGCTTCGCATTCTTCCATGTCATTACTCTATGCATGTGTTCAAGCATAATTGCTGGCAGATTAATTTCCTCAAGCTCATCAAGTTTTTCCATGAGGAAAAGATCGACAGCAGAGGCTACAGTTCTTTTCTCAGTCCTGGGCACCATTACTTTGTTAATAAACTCAACCATCAATTGATACTCCCCTTTAAGGAACTTCTTAGAAAGGCCTGCACGCTTGACGTCTCCTCGTTTGGTGGCAAGCTTCGAGAAATCAGTAGATGGTTTGCATCCTTCAATAGTTTGAACACCCACGACGGGCACTCCAAGAATAATTCCCAGAGTTTCCTTATCAAGATGAATCTCCACATTCCGGACAGTCGTTGTGATTCCACCACCTTCCAGTAGTTCCATTTTGTAGAAAAACTCACGCACTTCAGGTTCATGTAAGTATGGAACTGGTGGTGCAAATAAATGATTCCAGCCTTGAATGGTAACAGCACCAACCAAATTTCCCATACCAAACAGGGTGTTAATGTCAGGATCAAAGACTCTACCATTCAAGACCTTTTGTTGTTCCATATTCTCTATCGTCTCTTTTCTAGTCAACTCCTTTTCTTTAATTTGATTTTTAATAGTAGGACCAGGTCTCTGCTTTCTTCCTGTTTCTCCCTGTGCAAGAGATGGCTGAATTTTCTCCTTCCCAATTTTTGCAGTAGATTTCCTTCCCCCCTTTTTAGTTCCCTTCGATTTAATCTTTTCTTCCTCACCTTCTCTTCTCATTCTTAACACATATTTGACAGCATCTTCAAATTCACTATCACTATTCTCAATAGACACAGGCACAGAGACAGGTTGTTCGGGTCTAACCCCTTCTCTTCTCCTCTTCCTAGTTCTTTCTGTGTGGGCTTTGTTTGCAGCAATGGCACTCCCCAGAACCTTTTGTGCTTCACTCCTTGTAATATACTTCTTTTTGTCTCCTTTAGAACCAAGCATTTCCAACTTCCCCTTCCCTTTTCTCTGTCGTTCTTTTGCTCTTTCAGCAGAGTTTTCAACAATGTCAGCCTCAGATGTTCCTTTAACTCTTACCAACTCAGAAACCTGTATTTGAGATTGGTTTGCTCCACGCATTCCCCTTGAGCGCCATTTTAACGGAACCTCTTCTTCTTCTTCCTTATCGCTTCCAACATCAAATGATTTGGCTGTTTGGTCAAAGATAGGCTCACTTCTAGGAGGGACCTGATCTGGTGACTCCAACTCATGCTCCAGAGAAGAGGGTTGAATATCCCTTCTTAAAAAGGCTAAACCTTGAACGGCCACCAGTTCATCACAGACAGGTGGGGTCTCATTAGGTTTTGCCACAGATTGTGCTTCCAAGAAGGAGGATTTTTCACTAGATAGGACCAGAGTAGGAGAGCATTTCAAGGTATTTCCGGAGGAAAGAACAGGAGAGACTAAATTGTCGGCCGGCGGGTAGAGAGATTTAACTATTTCGCCGGCACCACAGACAGGGGTGGAGGGAGACTCTTCAGGAGGAGGATCAGGGAAGTTAAAAGGGTTAGGTCTTTCAGAGGACTCAGTGATAGACATTCTGAGAAGAAGAAGGAAGAACTTAGAGAGAGGTTTAGAGAGATAAGTTAATTAGATTTAAAAGGAGACAATAAAAAGAAAGAAAAAGAAACATTCTCCAAGAGAAATTAAATAGAAAGGTAACGGGTCCCAATGGAGGTGACCTTTGGTATTAAAACGACAAGACGTTTTGAACTGACATGATGAATGGGCGAAAGACACGTGGCAGAGATGTTTGACTTCTAGACAGTGTAGTATAATTGATACTAACCTCGTGAGGACCAGGTCCTCCTTTCAGTTTGTAACTCTATCAGTGTGATTAAACATTCTCTTCAGCTAGACACACCATGAGTGTATACCTGCATTAGGGTACAAAAGTGAATTCTATTTTGACAGACATTACAACAAGAATAGATACCTGCCCTTCTTAACATAATCAAATAAAGAGGAAAAAAAATGTCAAAAGGTCAGGTAATTTTTAGCATCCCTAACCGCATCCTGTTTTTAATGAAGACATCTTTACTTAGTGACTTTGTAAAGATGTCTGCCAGCTGATCTTCAGTTTTGCAAAACCTCATCATCACATTTTGCTTTTCTACATTGTCTCTTAGGAAGTGATGCTTTATATCTATGTGCTTTGTTATCTTGTGCTGGACTGGATTCTTTACCATGTTCATGGCGCTTGTATTATCGCAGGCAAGAGGGATAGTGTCTGTAAGTACCCCAAAATCTTCCAGTTGTTGCTTTATCCATAACAATTGTGCACAGCATGATGCAGCAGCCACATATTCTGCTTCTGCAGTAAACAATGCCACGGAATTCTGCTTCTTTGTTCCCCATGAAATCAAGGCTGATCCCAGGAAGTGTGCCATGCCTGATGTGATTTTTCGATCAATGAGAAAACCTGCATAATCTGCATCACCATAACCTATAAGATCAAAAGAGTCATCAGTAGGGTAAAAGAGGACCAGGTCCTGAGTTCCCTTCAAGTATCTCAGGATACGTTTGGCTGCCTTAAGGTGAGACTCTTTTGGTGCTGCTTGAAATCTTGCACACATCCCTACACTGAACACTATATCGGGCCTGCTTGCAGTGAGGTACAGGAGTGACCCAATAATTCCTCTATACATGGTCTGATTGACCTCCACACTATTTTCATCTTTATCAAGTTTCATACTTGTGCTCATAGGAGTGTCCAGCACCTTTGCCTCAAGTAGATTAAATTTCGTGAGCAACTCTTTGATATACTTTTCTTGGCATATTGAAGTGCCTTGAGAGGTTTGTTTGATCTGCAAGCCTAGGAAGAAAGTGAGTTCTCCCATCATGCTCATTTCAAATTCACTGCTCATCAGATTAGAGAACTCCTTGCAGAGTAAATCTGTAGTGGCTCTAAAGATGATATCATCCACATAAACCTGCACAATCAGCAACTCGTTGCCTCTGGATTTTAAAAACAATGTGTTATCAATTTTACCTCTTTTGAACTCATTTGCAAGAAGGAATTTTGACAGTCGTTCATACCAAGCTCTAGGAGCTTGTTTTAGACCATACAGAGCCTTGTCTAACTTTAGCACATGATTTGGCAGTTTTGTATCTTCAAAGCCTGGAGGCTGCTTGACATACACTTCTTCCTTCAGATTTCCATTCAAGAAAGCACTCTTGACATCCATTTGAAACAGTTTAAATTCCATATGAGCGGCAAATGCTATTAAGATTCTGATAGCTTCCATTCTGGCTACAAGAGCAAATGTCTCATCATAATCAATTCCCTTTTCTTGGTTGTAACCCTGTACTACCAGTCTTGACTTATTCCTAGTAATGATCCCATGCTCATCCAGTTTGTTTCTGAAGACCCATCTGGTCCCAATAATGGTTCTGTCAAGTGGTCTGGGGATCAGGTGCCACACCTTGCTTCTTTCAATCTGATGAAGCTCCTCCTGCATTGAAGTCACCCAGTCTACATCCTTCAAAGCTTCCTTAATGTTTTTGGGTTCAACAGATGATATGAATGCTGAATATGCAACTAGATTTCTTGATTTAGACCTAGTTTGAATTCCTGAGTCAAGTGGAGAGGTGAGACTGTCTAGTGGATGAGAGGATTGATGTTTCCATCCAGATAGTCTGGTAATCTCTTCTTCTCTGTCAGCATCAGAATTTCCTTCATCTTCTTCAAGATTTTGAGAAACTGTTTCCTGTAATACATTTGACGGACCAGGCCTCTCAATTGTCCTGCATCATTCTCTTTTGTGCTCTGATCATCCTGCTGCTTAGTCATCAGATCCTCAACATCATAGTCCTCATTGTTCTGTCTTCTTGTACCCAATTCATCAAACTTGACGTGCATGCTTTCTTCAACACAGGAAGTTCTTTTGTTGAACACCCTGTAAGCCTTTCTTGTAGATGAGTACCCCACAAATACTCTTTCATCACTTCTGGCATCAAATTTGCCTAGATCATCCTTTCCATTTTTCAGCACAAAACATTTGCACCCAAAAGGCTTGAGATGAGCTATTGAAGGCTTTTTGTTATTTAACAACTCATAAAGTGTTTTCTTGATGATTGTTCTGATAAGACACATGTTTGTCACATAGCAAGCTGTATTAACTACTTCCGCCCAGAAATTCACAGCAAGTTCTGAATCAATCAGCATAGTTCTAGCAATATCCACCAGAGTTCTGTTTTTTCGTTCAACAACTCCATTTTGTTGAGGAGTTCTTGGTGCTGAGAAGTTGTGGCTGATTCTATTTTCTGCGCAAAACCCTTCAAAAATAGAGTTTTCAAATTTTGTACCATGATCAGATCTGATACTAGCTATCCTGCAGTTTATCTTCAATTGGATGGCTTTGACGAAAGTGATCAGAGTTCCAGTAGTCTCATCCTTTTTCCACAAAAACATATTCCAGGTGTACCTGGAAAAATCATCAACAATTACAAGATTATATTTTTTACCTCCTCTGCTTTGAATCCTGACTGGTCCACACAAATCCATGTGGAGAAGTTCTAGAGGTCTGGTAGTGCTCACACTCCTTTTTGCCTTGAAGGATGATCTTGTTTGTTTTCCTTTTATACAGGCGTCACAGACTTTGTCATTTGAGAACTTCAGCTTTGGTAATCCGCGGACCAGGTCCCCTGCAACAAGCTTGTTAAGTAAAGAGGCACTTACATGGCCTAGTCTTTTATGCCAGAGATTTACATCGTCAGTTTGAGCACTCAGACATGACAGGCTGGCTCCTTCAATAGAATCAAGATCAGCAACATACATATTCTTGACTCTTTTTGCAGACATCGCAATTTTCTTAGTTGCACAGTTTGTAACTACACAGCTATCAGACAAGAACTTGACTTCATTTCCCTTGTCACAAATTTGTGAAATGCTCAAAAGATTGTATTTTAAACCCTCCACATAGTGTACATTATTTATCGAATTATTAGCCGATCTCCCTATTCTGCCAATACCAAGAATAGAGCCCTTCTTTCCACCACCAAATAACACACCACCACCTTGGTGTGCTTCCAAAGAGAGGAAGTTTGAAGTGTCTCCCGTCATGTGCCTTGAGCATCCACTGTCCATATACCAGCACTGACTCTTTCCTCTCTTCTGCATAGAAATCATTTGTTAGATTTAGGAACCCACTTCAGACGGAGTTCCCAGTAATCATTAAGAGGTCTGATAAGAAACCTTTCTGTCCAGTGAGGCATGATATTTTTTTTGAAACAATACGGGGGATCAGGTCCCTTATGTCTCTTTTTATCATCATTTTCAGTTCTAACAAATCTCTCATGCCAGAATCTCACAATTTTCTTTCAAATGACCATTTCGACCACAGTGAGTACATAAAAGGTTGTCAGATACAGACACATATTTGCTATGGGGAGTATAGGGGGGCTCTAATGGTATGCATCCCAACCCTTTCTTTCCATTGAAACTTTGATTGGACATATTAGAAAGTATCTTAGAGGAGTCAGTCCATTTAAGGGAGTGACTTAATTCTTCCTTGACCTTACTCAAATCTTTTCTTAATTGAGAATTTATTTCAAGAGAAGCGACTAACTTGGACTCAGAATTTTTTAGCTTTTCTTCCAGTTCTTCCTCAAAAATACTAAGCTTTCTCTTCCCACCTACTGAGTTTCCAGGGTCCTTCTCAGATGTTATGTTGCAAGTCTCTAGAATACCTATCCCTTTATTAATTTCAGCAACTTGAGACATGAGAGCAGAGTTCCTGTCTTCACACAGACTTAATTTTTTATTCAACATTAAGTTTTCAGTGGTTCGTTCATCAACACAATCAATAAGCAGAGCAGCAAGTTTCCTCAAATTTTCTATAGGCAGATTATCTAGATCATCTTTAAGATAAAAAAGAGTTACCTCATCTGAATCCTCTTCATCATCAGAATTTGCCATTAAGGAGAAAATAGAGTTAAAAATGCTTTCGTTATCCTCAATGGCCATCATTGAGACATCCTCATGCTTTTTTTCATCTTCTTCTGATTCACTTGAGTCATTTCCCCACACAGCAAATGCATTTCTCACCATCTGATCCGCATGTGCCTTCCTTCGAGCATGGTCTGGGACCAGGTCCCTCTTGCGAGGTCTGGTGTCATGAGTTTCCTGCTTTGTACTGGGGCAGTTTCTCATGAAGTGTCCAGGCTTACCACACTTATGGTAGAGATCATTTGCAGTAGCAGTTCTGCTGGAAGGGATTTTCTTTTGGAAGCCTCCATGCTTCTTTAAAATCTTCTAAAATCTTCTAGTGACATATGCCATCTCATCCTCCTCTTCAGTTTCTTTACTTTGAGATATTTTCAAAGCAATGGACTTCTCCTTCTTTCCTTCCTTCACAGTTGTCCCCTGTTTCTTGTTCATCTCATAGGTCTGAAGGTTCCCAATCAGTTCATCCATAGAAAGTGTCGTTAGATCTTTGGCTTCTGTTATGGCATCCACCTTGCTTTCCCAAGATTTTGGAAACACCTTGAGGATCTTGCGAATTTGCTTTCGGACAGGAATAGGCTCACCCAACCCTCTCAGCTCGTTAGTGATAGAGGTGAATCTTGAGTTCATCTCAAATATGGATTCACCTTCCTTCATACTGAAGTTTTCATACTGAGTGGTAAGCATATCAACTTTAGATTCTTTTACTCGTTGAGTTCCTTCATGGGCTGTTTGAAGACAGTCCCATATTTCCTTGGCAGTTTCACAAGCAGAAATTCGGTTGTACTCATCTGCTCCAATTTCGCACACCAAAATCTTCTTTGCTTTGTAGTTCTTTTCTATCTTTTTCCTATCTGCCTCGTTGTAGTCCTTTCTGGTTTTGACAATAGTGGTGGTAAGCTCTCCATCCTTCACTTCCTTTGTAGGAACATATGGACCATCAAGGATGATGTCCCATAGCTTAGAATCCTCAGCGTTGATGTAGTCATGCATTCGATTTTTCCACCAGCCATAATATTGTCCATTAAAACGCGGTGGTCTGGTAGAGGATTGTCCTTCCTCCATATTGGGTGGAGCAGCCATTCCGTCAGGATCTTTCCTTTTCTTGGTGTTAACCAGAGAGAAAAGACGTGCTCTGATACCACTTGTTGGAATGTATGCGTCCACGTTTTATATGGGACCAGGTCCTCAGCACAGTTGCATTAACAGAAAATAAACAGAGTGCTGAAAGTAAAAATTGCACAACAACTTTACGTGGAAACCTCCTTGCTCAAGGGAGTAAAACCACGACCTGGCCTGCCAGGACTTTTCAAAACTTCTTTCACTAATCTTCTCCAAGCAAAAAGCAAAAGCAAGTTTACAAACCAGGATTAACCTACTAATCCCAACTCTAAGCAATACCTCCCATTACTTAGATGAGCCAGAGCGGACACAGCACTGCTTACTATACTAATCCTAACTGATTAATATAGACCTTTTAGAATAAGAGCCTAAGTTACTCTTAACCTAGTTCTTACAATGATTCAAACGAGTTTGAAAACATTTCTTTTACAAGAAAAACTGATCTTACAATATAAGAACTATTACAAGGAAATAAAATAACAGCTAATGCAAGAAGCTCTTGAAGCAATCGATCAGATCCCTTGCTGTTCTTGAAGCTTGAAAATATTTCTCTCTTTGAATGAATGAATAATATTGTTGTGTCATGTTTGATATAAACCATGAAAAGTTATTACCAAACGTACAAGCAACATCCTTGCTTCTGATTGGTGAAGTACTCTGCAGCTTTCACCAACTCTCTGACGCAGACAGCTTTTACAGCTGTACCGCACTTTGTCACT
>NC_064293.1:17153054-17289135 GCF_019186545.1 Solanum stenotomum
CCCCCCCCCACCCCACCCCCAAAAAAATTTAAGTTTGTTTTTAAAAAATATTTTCAATTTCAAAAATTATTTTCTACCCTAGTAAAAATAAAAGGTATTTCTAAAAAAAAAAAAATCATTCATAAATCAAACACTAAAAAAAATTTCCGAAAAATATTTTCTACTCACCAACCAAACATGAGAAAATAAGTCAAAAATCAACTTGTTTTCCGGGAAAACATTTTCTAGGAAAACATTTTCCATGGAAAACATTTTCCTTCATACCAAACACACCCTTAGAGTCGCTCCATTCGTCATTCCTTTTATTTGAGGCATGATCAGTCTTTCGTATTGTAGTCAAGAGACTAGCTTGGAACTTCTTTTTCGTATTTGGAGATGAATTGATTTTATTGCGTGACAATTAGATCATTGATGGATATTATGTTGTGGTTTATAGTTGTTATTAGTTGTGTTGTGAATTTCTGAGACATGAAAGTTCAGAATTGACCTAAAAGCAAAGGAAACTATGCCCGATTTTCTGTAGAATTCTTGTAAGGCTAGCGCCGGTCATGTTCCTAACTTGGGTCGTGACATATTCTTGTACAGTCAAGAAATTATCTTATGCAAGCAAGGAACAATTGGTTCAAACTCATGTCATCTATATATCTTTGGTATACAATCCTACTGGGCTCAACTCCAAGGTGATCAAATTGGTAAATGGATATTGTAGGAGCTATATATGGTCAGGCTCCAATACTATCACTAATAAATCTCTAGTAGCGTGGACAAAAGTATGTACTCCAAAATCTGTTGGTGGTCTTAATGTAACTAATCTACAACTTTGGAATAGAGCTGCTCTGACAAAAACGTGTTGGGACTTAACACATAAGCAAGACAAGTGGTGGATTAGATGGATACATGTTGGATGGTGAGAAAAATTCTTGAAGCCAGGGACAACATGCATTGCTATGTGGCAGAATCAAGGATCGGACATCCGATCCAACTATTCGATAATTCTATCTCCTCAATGTGGTTGACCAACCATGGAAGCCTTTCATCTTTCATAATATAATTGTGCAAGGACAAAAGTTGTCTTTACAATGTGCGTGGTTGATGTTACATGGACGAACACTAATTGAGAAACTGGAGATTACATGAAGTGGAACCTAAATGTGCCAAGGAGCTGATGAAACCAGAGAACACCTCTTTGTAGACTACCACTATACACTCTCATTCAGTCATTCTCAATGCAACTCAACATGATATGGCGGCTGAGAAATTGAAGGGCATTCGCCACAATGAAGAGGTCATTTATGACGATGACGATGACGATGACGATGGTGGAATTCAATTTCAACATGAATCCTCTTCTTACATTCTTCATAACCAAATCCCCGATTTACTTTACTTTTTTGTTTCCCAAGTAACTCTCATCAACTAGCACTGGTTAATTTATCAGATTGGTTAAATCTAAAATAATAACATACTACGATCCCATTATACATATCAATTCACCGACTACATTTCAGTCATCCAGAGATCCCGATCTATTTGAAAATTGATATATCCATATATCATGTTTTTGCGGACATAAGAATTTTTTCCTTTATGTTCGCTGGAAATCCCATGTTATACTATATTTCAATAAATAGATATTCGTGTTATGATACAAGTAAAATTTTATTTTCCTTATTTGATGATGTATTGAATTCATTTATTTCGTAGTTATTGAATAAAATGGGCAAAAACATCATCTTCTTTAAAACAACATTTTAATTTTAATTGGTCTATTTGATCTAATAGAAAAATTGACCAATATTATGTCTTTTAAATTTATTTTTTGTCTTAGATTTATTTTTAATTTTTTTCTAGAATAAGTGATTAATTCAACATTTAATAAATGAGATATAACTTAATTTTTTAAAAATTTCCAAATTAAAAAACAATTTGCAGTGAGTGATTCAATCAAAAACGTTGTATCACCTACATTTAATCAATAGACAGACTTAAGATTATTTTTTCAATTAAGCTTTATTTATATGAAAACTGACAAAAAAAATAAAAATAAAAAAATAAAAAAATAAAATATATATATATATATATATATATATATATATATATATGAAAGTAAGTCTAAAATTGGTGGGTGGATTATTCAACTTTATGTTTATTATACAAAATTTATTTTTCCTTTTTATGTTACATAGAAATTATATTACTTTTTCATGGTTATCAAAAAAATATTTTGACCGAATTTTATAAAAATTCCACTTAAAAATGAAATGATAGTCTTAATTATAATTAGTGTTTGATTTTAATTAAATAAAATTATTCTATTAACTCATACCATTGTTCATTGTATATGCCTTATTCAGTTTCTCAAATGTATATCCTTAATTTGTGTTTTACCCAAAAATGCTTGTGGTTAATTTTGCTTTCTCATTTATATTGTATTGATGTCAAAGGTGACTTTCCTATGAGGAGTTTGCTCCCTTAGAATTATAATTAATTAAGAAAATTAGCTTTAATTTTGATTATTTTTTTGCCTAATTTATAATTTATATTAGCTCCATAATTGTATAATAAAAAAAGAACAAATTTCTTTTGCACCTGGTAGTTTGATGAATATTGATGAAGTACAATATTAAAATTTTATAAATTAGTTGTCTCAATATTCATGAAAAAAAAAAGTGAACATACCACATAGTTTTCTCAAATATATAATTTTAATAAATCAATAATCGAGCATTTTAGATATGTGTCATCTTCTTTATCAGTAAATTTGGACTATTGCAGCGAAATCAGAGGCGTATGTACATGAGGGGGAGTGGGTTCACATGCACCCATCCTCCCCTTCCTAACCCCTATATAATATTACTATTTTTCTAATTATCTTTTTAAATTTGTATTGGTGAACCCAAGGTTAAAAAGAATAATCTAGTATATTGATAAGTATGTACAAATAGGGGGTGCATAACTTATAGATTTGTGTTTCAAATTTTTCTATCCACATTAATATTTTTAATTTTTAATTAATATAACAAAATGTGCCACTTTTCATAGATATTTTTAATAATTTATAAATAAAAAGAGGTTCAAATACCCATATTTTTAGGTTGCATTAGCTATGTCTAGACCTTAAGCTGGAAGTGTCAATAAAGTCAAATTATATTTTTTACTTTCTTTTTCTCCTTCCCTTCTTTAGACATTTTTCTTATTTTTTTATAACTTTTTTCTTTTGACTTTTCAAAGCCCTAAACTAAAAGGTAAAAAAGAGTAAAGACATCATATTGTTCTTCTTTTGGCTTCATTCCACTTTGTTGTTCATGGTGAAGTAGAAGTGAGATTTGAGAACAAGTAACAAGGTATGCTATCTAAAAATAAATAAATTATTTATTAATATACTTCATTTATTTTATATGTTTTTCTTGATTTATGAAGTGGTGCCATTATTTGATTGCTTGAATAATTAAATTTATAAGAATTTCTTGATTTCTAAATAGTTGTCTAATAATTGTGATTCTTTTACTAGTAAACTTGTTATTTGTGCTAATATTTTTTTAAAATTATTTTGTTTTGATAAGATTGAATAGAAGTGTGAATATTTAATTTTGTAGGTAAAATAATTCTTACATTCAAATCATCAAATCACAAATGGATAAGTTTCTCATCAAGTTACCAAAGCCAAAAGATGGCTAACCAAGTTCTAGCTCTAATCAACCATTTTGTGAGTTCACAAGTTGCTCCGGAAGTTCAAAGACATATAAATTCTTTTCCACTTTCAAATACGAATAATATGCTTGATGTTAAATCTCTTGAAGTAGATCCCAAAGATCGAATGCCTATTTCATCTTATCGTCCTAAAATTCGAGATACGGTAAGGAGGTATTACATTCAAAAAAAGCCATGTCAACTTGTTGATCATATCTTCCCTAAAACTAAGTTTGGAGATAAAATACGTCAATTTCGACCAATTTGGTTTAAGAGAAGATCTCAATGGTGGAATATAGCATTAAAGCAGACGCAACATTTTGTTTGTGTTGTTATTTGTTCAAGAATGAACTTGAAAGTTGTGGAAATGTCGGAGATTCATTTACAAGAGCTGGTTTTAGGTGTTGGAACAAAGCTTTAGAAAGATTCAAAAAACATGTTGGTAAGGTAAATAGTATCCATCATAAATGTTTCAATAGGATGCAAGATTTGATAAACCAACGACAATCGATCCAATCTTCTTTTGACAAGCAAAGTAAAAAGGCAAGAAGTGATTATCGGATGCGTTTAAATTCCTCAATTGATGTAGAAAGATTTCTCTTGACATCGGGATTTCCATTTCGTGGACATGATGAAAGTGAAGGTTCCGAATATAAGGGTGCTTTTCTTGAACTTTTGAAATGGTATGGGGATAGAAGTTTTGATGTGGGAAGAGTAATATTAGGTAATGCTCCACAAAATGATATGAGGATTTGTCCGACAATTCAAAAAGATATTGTGGAGGCTTGTGCTAAAGAAACAACTAAGGCTATCATTGAAGACTTGGACGGTGATTAGTTTGGAATATTAGTTGATGAATCAAAGGATGTTTCTCATAAGGAGCAAATGGCTCTAATTTTGAGATATGTCAACAAAAGTGGAATGGTGATAGAGCGATTCTTGAGTATTGTCCAAGTAAATGATACATCTTCTCAATCATTAAAAAAGACAATTTATTCTTTGTTTTTGGTTCACTCATTATGTATATCCAAAATATGTGGTCAAGGTTATGATGGGGCTAGTAATATGCAAGGGGAAATAAATGGTCTCAAGTCTTTGATTTTACAAGATACGTCATCTGCATATTTTATTCACTGTTTTGCTCACCAATTGCAATTGGCACTTGTAGGTCTTTCCAAAAAGAATTCGACTAATATTTTGAATACTATTGGAGCTTCATTTAAACGCAGAGATTCACTTAGACAACATCAAGAAGATAAGTTGGAAGAGTTGCTTAAATTTGGAGAATTTCATACAGGGCAAGGTTTGAATCAAGAACGTGGCCTCCAACGACCGGGTGATACTCGTTGGGGGTCTCATTTTAAAATCTTGGACAATTTCCTGATTCTTTTTTCTTCAATTGTTAATGTGCTTAAGGATATGAAACATGATTGTCCATATCATCTTGATAGATTTGCGGTGGAAAATCTTTTGAGCAAGATTCATGAATTTGAATTTGTCTTTATGTTGCACTTGATGTTTAAGGTGTTGCTATTGACGAATGAGTTGAATAAAGTTTTGCAAAAGAAAGATCAAGATATTGTTAATGCTATGGGATTGCTTGACCTTTCAAAGAAACGATTGCAAATGATGAGAGAGGATGAATGGGACTCTATGATGGATGAGGTTAGCTTATTTTGTGGTAAACATGGTATTTCAATTCCCAAAATGAATGAAGGCTACTCTAATGGGAAGTCAAAGCGTAAGAGGTCCAATATTTCATATTTGCATCACTTTCGTGTGGAAGTATTTTATGCCGTCATTGATTTGGCACTTCAAGAACTCAATAATCGTTTTGATGTGGTGACTAGTGACTTGCTCCTTGGTATGGTTAGTTTGAGTCCAGTTGATTCATTTGCTAATTTTCACAAGGATAGGATAATGAAACTAGCCGAGTACTATTCAAGTGAGTTTGGTGATAAAGAGCTTCGGGAACTCAATTTTCAACTCGATGATTTTATTGTCTATGCTCAAAAGTGTGATAGCAAGTTTCTCAACTTGAAAGGAATCAAGGATCTTGCAAGAGTGATGATAGAGACAAAACTAGATCAAACTTGGTCACTTGTGTATCTACTTGTGAAGCTAACTTTGATTATTCCTGTTGCTACCGCAAGCATGGAAAGAGCATTCTCATCAATGAAGTACTTAAAGAATGATTTGCGTAATAGGATGGATGAAGATCTTTTGAATGGTTGTTTAGTTTGCTATATAGAGCGTAGTATATTTAAAAATGTAAGTAATTATGTCATTATTGATCATTTTCAAAATATGAAAACTCGTCGAGGACAGTTGTAAGTGAATGATGTTTTTTGCTAATTATTACTATATAAGGATTGCTACTACCTACTTGCTCGTCAACTTGTTCTCACCGTAAAATTTATTTAATCGAATTAATTGTCTATTTTGAAGATAATGGTGCCCCCATGTTCTTGAGATCCTGGATACGCCTCTGAGCGAAATTAGACAAATTTATGAATTCATAAATAGAAATTAGAGGGAGCCATGATTTTGGAACGTACCTGAATTGCAGAGATACTCTTGAAGTTACTATTGCAATTCAAGTTCGTTTCAAAATCATGGGTCTCTAATTTCGATTTATGAATTCGTAAAATTTTGTCTATCATATGATTTTTTTTCTTTGAAAATCATGATGTGTAATCTTATGAACTGTTCTTTAATTTTATTTTTTTTATCATATATCTCAATTACTGAGGCATCTAAAATGAATTATTTCATGTCAGATGATATTTTTTTATCAATAAATTATTTTATTTACTCGATATGGAAAAATTTGACAAATTAACTAATATAATGAATAAATCATCTTTTAGGGTTCATTAGTTCAATGACTAGCAACCACATAACTATTGTTTTTTCAATTTAGTATATGTGATAGGAGACAAGGTGTAGCAGCCCGATAATTGAGGGGAAAAAATTTTTTGACGTTATAAGTTTTCTTAAAATGATTTTGTTATACATTATAATTATGAGAGAAGTCATTCTGAGTGTGAATTACAAATAATTATGAATTTAAAGTATTTTGAAAAAAAATGTTCACCATCAATTATCCTTTTGATTCTGATAATTATGATTATTATTTCATGTTCATACATGTTATTTACCACATTATCTTATCAATTAATTTTCATGATAGGCAATTCAAAAGATGATTGAATATTGATAATCAGAATCTACTAAATTTAAATGCTACTGTTTTGAAGCAGATATTTTGTTAATATCCTTGTTAATCGCTAGCTAAAGATGAATAGCAATAAAAATTAATTAAGAATCATGTCATTGATGACTTAATCTAAACTTAAATTACATGAAAGGAAATTATGAAACCTTGCATCTCTGTTTTCATGGTTATTGAATGATCTATGAAAAATAGAGATGACATGCATGCTTCATTGTATGAGTTCATATTAATCATTTACTTCGACTTTAAGTTATTAATAACATAAATTTCTCAGTCTTTATTGTTACTACATTTCTGATAATAAGGCTTTCAACAAAAAAGTTGCTTTAAAATACTATTTGAGTTCGATAACTTATGTTTGTCTAAAATTAAATTTCATTCTTATATAACTGATGAACAGTAAAAACAAATAGCATACACAGGTGTGGATAATAATCATAATTCTTAGGATTAATAGTGAAATTAATGGTCAAACATTTTTAGTAATCATGCAATATCATGATTCGTTATTTGTGTTACAATCAATCTTCATATTTTTGTAAATGAATTGAATTTTTATTATTCATTTATTAAATAATATAAAGGTCACCAATGCTAATTAAGAGATTTGACATGTGAGTTTAATTGAAATTTTCGAGGGATCCCCAAACATTAATTATTAGACAAGTGATACATATTTGGGAAAAACTTGGCAAATTTGGTTAGCTCATTATATGAAGAGGATGGATAATATGAATAACATGTACATCCATATTATGCCACATATATGGCAAACAGGTTTAAGCAAATAATGTTCCCCGATAATTGTATTGTTTGAATAGACAATATTTGTTTTTACTCATTTATTTATTCAAAATATCATAATAGACAATAGCAATCGTGATGAATGTGTTTGTTTTTACTCGATCTCTCTTGCATATCACTTGTTTAGATTCGTATTTAGGATTGACACCCGAATGAAATATAAATGCTTGCTCCTGTCTATTCTTGTTCAACGATGTAGTTAGACAATCGATTGGAGTAGACGATTAGAGGTCGAGAGATCATGATCATAAAATCAAACCTATAAATCAGTAATTTGATAACCATAGTTAATTCATGCATGAGATGAGATGTGATACCCTTGGGTCTAATAAAATATATTTGGGTCCATATCTAGTCTCTTAAAATAGAAATAAGTTTATTTCTCTATCTAAATAGTAATAATGTCATAACATATGACTCAAGTAGAATTTTTATCCTTACTTTTGTTTACACCAATTTTTAGAGTTGTTTCTCTATACAAATACACTGAAATATATCGTAGCTAAATATGAAAAAAAAAATTTGGCCATCAGCAATAGCCAAAAAATGCGTGCGAGGTTTCTTAATATTTTTTTAAAAAAAGTAGGATAATATGGATATCCATGCTATTCAGATTATCCATCCTCCTCTGGGTACATGTAATCGCATTGGAACAAAATGAGGCTTTTTGTACAAGGTGAACGTCTGGCCATTGAAAACTTGCATATAATTAACGAGATGGATCTGCAAAAGCAAAGAAAAAAAAGGAGAGAAACAAAGACACTCTATTATTTATGTTACATCACGATTGCTAAAATCATAACACAGTTGGAAGCTGCTAAGTCCACAACTTTTTACATTTAAAGGAATATTGAAGGGGGACTAGAAACTGCAGTTCCCGACATCAATCAAACAAATGGGGGTCTTGCCATATAGCCCAAGAAGCACAATTGCTTGCTATTACAACTACATACTTCACAATCTCTGCAAAATAAGCTCACTACTAACACATGTTAGAGAATATTGGTGCACAGGGAACCCCTCTTCTATGTTTGATTTCCTTTTTCCAGCCTACGAAATAGTTCAATCAATATCTCAACACTGCAATCATTGGCTCCAAATGCAAGCCCTGAAACAAAAATGTTAAATGATGCAAAGATCAATATACTGGTATGTTTTCATCATCCTAAAACCTATAACATAAAACAATAATGAACACTAAACAAGTAGATAAAGCACAAGTAAGATGCTTGTATCAATTAACTACATCTCAGTCTCATGCGCAGATGCTATATTATCAGTAAGACCATATTCCTTCCCCTCAATTCGGACCACCTTTTCTTCAACCAAAAAGGATCTTGCCGAAAAAATATTGCATCGGAGTATAACACTGGAAAAAGAGGCACAAAAAACATTGTTGATATACCAAATACAAGAAGTAGCACAAAAGTAGACAAATAGTAAAAAGTAAAAGAAAAAAGACACAAATCAAAAGAAATATTATAACCCAACAGGGATCTAATTGACTACATGCTCATTCATGTAGGATAGGGACAGCCAAGAGCTAAGCAAACAGGTTTAATAATTGGGCAAAATCGGTGTGCCAAAATATTCATGTCTCGAGAAGATAATACTTCTCTGTTTTCTCAGCAAACACTCCCAAATTTGGGACTACTGGTCAGCGTCTTTTTCTTCTAAAAAAAGTCCAGCTTTTTAAAACTAAAAATGAAGTGTACGCTTCCAGCACTTCTCTATTTCAACTGAGAAACACTTGTTTTTTCACTTCACGTCGCCATCAGCCTTAAAAAGCAACAAACCTGCACCTCGTTGGGCTCGCTTTCAATAGCACCGATAGGGAATATCCCTTTATCTCTTTAATGAACCCAATTTGGATTTCCCTTGTCATGGAACCAATTAGTAGTTCAATCTCTTTTCCCTTGAATTGATTATCCTTTTCTGCTAATTTCTGTTCCTCCCTAATCTAATTTCTTGCGTTTATCCTATTTTGTTCTTAATTGTTATGTTTGAGGAATTAGTCCACAATATTATTAGGAACGAACCCCAACTTCAATCCTACAAGAACAACAACAAATCTCAGATAAAGCAATTTGAAGTTTCAGCTTCAAGCTTCACCCGAGTTCCAACGGAGTTCCGCGTGTTTTGCCACAATTTCTTCCAAATTTCAGCCAGAGTTTCGATCTTACAAACACAATACAATCAGTTTTCCAACTCAAACAGTACACAAAACTTCGAACTCAACCGCTTCATTTCAAAGCTCTCTTGGCCAACAATGGCAGATTCAATTTTCATCCAAGCCTAATCCAAATGGACTCATATGCGAATCAGGAGCTCCTTACAAGCATAGGAACTAAGACCAGGCAAGCAATTTGATTGAACCTTGACAAAATCAATCGAACCTAGATAATCTTCTTTGCCAAGTCAGTTGTAAATATTTTCGGTTGAACCTAGTTCAAACATGCTTCAAATGACTCGAAACCTCAAATTCAAACTCGAAAATTAATTTCCAACCGCCTTAGACGACACCCACTTGAATTGGACCAATATCTTCAAAGAATTTTCAGATTTGAAAAGCTCTGAACCCGTCAATGGTAAATTGCAGATTTTAAAAACAGAAACAGTAATCAAGTCCAGATTTGGGTCTTCAAATCACCCAAACTTTCTTAGATTAACAAACCTCAGGTACCAGTGGAGAAGCACAAAGAGAAATAGAGAAGAACAAGATGAGTTTCGATATTCATATTTGTTTTAAACTCAAACAGTGTAGTGCAATATGAACCAAAAAGAATAAACACATATTTACTTTTCTGATTTTTTGATAAAAATCAAATACTTAGTGTGTGTAAGAACAAACACTAATCCAAACTCTGACACCAAGATGCTACAAACTCAAATGTGAAAGCAATAAAATAGAAGAAGACAATTACAAACAAGATAGTATAAAAGGGTTAATACAAGAAATTAGATCAGGGAGAAACAGAAATTAACAGAAAGATAAAAGGGATATTCCCTATACACTCACAAACTGGAGTATCATACTCATTCATCAGAATCTAGACTATGGAGAATTAAGTCATTGACCATAAACTATGCAGCTATTTATAGTAGCTACTCATGCTTATTACAGAAATGGCCAAATGGGCTGTGATTGTTAGTTGTAAAACTTCTTGACCTACTATAGCCCTTTACCTTGAAATCATCTTATAAAGGTTCCAAATTGAGAGTACTAGGCAGAGATGTATCAGGAGGTTAAGAAAATTTAACATTGGAAGTCTCCTCAGCATCTTTGAGACCTTGGAAAGTCTTCTTCAAGATGTTGACGGAACCAAGAGCTCTCTCAAGTTCCTAATCATTCAAGAATCGAAAGTAATATTCCATCCTTGATATCCCCAAACTGCTTCTGGTTTTGCTTCAAGAAGTGATACAATGCTAAAAAAAACTTGAAACAGATCAAGAGAACCATGTCTTAACCAGTTATCACTCCAAGAAAGTTTTTCCCTCCATCCCCACCACCACCACTCCTTTATAGTAGTATCAGCAGCAAAGGAATTCCAGTAGTCTGCTATATTCCAAACCCCAAACCCACAAGGACTGTTGACAATTCTTGAGCACCAATGTCCATCCCGATCATACTTGTCACAAATGACCCTTCTCCACAAGGAATTAACTTCCAGGTTATACCTCCATAGCTATTTCATAAGTAAGTTTTGATTGTGTGCCTTGAGATTCTTGATGCACAAACCTCCTTTCTTTCTACTTGTGATAAGTGTGTTCAAATTAACCAAATGGCAAGCTTTATTGTCTTTGTTTCCTTGCCATATGAAATTCATCCTTAATGCATCAATTATTTTCCTCACTTTGCAAGGTAAAAGGAACAAAGACATGACATAGGTAGGAAGTGCATCAAGTACAGTGTTCACTAACATCACTCTTCCTCTCATAGATAAAATATTGGCTCTTCCAGATTGCTACTCTTTTTGCATCTTTCAAGTACCCTATTCTAGATTTCATGAGCTTTATCTTTGGAGCCCAAGGACAGCCCGGATAAGTAGTTGGTAGTGACTCCACACCTCACAGCCCAAAGTTGCTGCTAGAACCTGAATATTAACAATCTCTTTAACTGGGAATAGCATACTCTTTCTCCAGTTAACATGAAGCTCCGAAACTGCTTCAAAGATGATTTGAATAAGCCATAGGTGTTTAAGCTGATTTGCTTTAGCATCACAGAAGACCAGTGTACCGCATGCATTGAGGAAATGAGTGGTATCCATATTGTCAACCTCCCTATTAGAAGCTTTAATCCTTTCAGCCATCCTTTTCCTTTAGATAATGGTGCTACATAAATTAGGCAAGTTCTGGTGGATAAGGACTTGTATATAAACAACAGAGAAACCATAGATACATAGGGCTAAGAGCATGGTCTCCCATAAAATTTATGATTTGTCTGTATTTATCGCCTCACGAGGCACCAGAAAAACATTTAGGGTTCTCGATCCGGAATTTTTACCTCATTGACAGATGGTTGCACCCTTCAGAATCCTAGACCCCAAGGTTTTTGCCTCATGAACATTGAGTAAATCCCTTCATCACTGATCCACTGTAATTCTTACACAGATGCTCTCTAACTTGTAAGATTTGGCCGACTGAAATCTATTTTCCCCCCTCCTCCCACACCCCACACGTACAGTTAGAGCTAGATTAGAAGCTCTGTAACTATTTTTCTCTTTTCCTTTCTTACTCTTTTTGGAGGTCTCTCGCATTGATAATGCTGAGGAATACAATAATACCAGTTCCTCAAAACAAACAAACAAAAAGATAGAAAAAGTTTGTTTTGGTTTAGACAAAAACAAATATGGAAAAGACAATGTTGAACATTTTTTATGACAACGTGCAGTTAATGAATTGACAACCTTACCAATAAAAAAAGTAAATGACAATTACCAATAATATATGACACAATTTTTTTATAAGGCATGATCTAAGAAGTGTTCAAGCAATCATCTATAATACATATAAGTAAAACCTACACTGAGCTAGCGTTTGGCCATAGATTTCCAAATATTATTTGTGTTAAAATTTGGGTGAAATTTCACCATGTTTTTGGCCATAGTATTTGGGAAACATATTTCACTTTTTTAGGAAATATGATTTATACCCATAAGTTTTAAAAACTATCAAAACTAACCATATGTTTGTATTACAAGTCACTTGGATCTTCGTTGCAACAAATAACTAGTGTCCATGACTCTGGACCAATATGATAGTTCGGAGTAAGTGCAACAAGCATCATTCCATACATAGTGAAGTAGACAAAGCACATGACTTTGTTACCCTGAACTGATTGTTCATCATTTTCAACAATAATCATATCATCACTTTGGTGTTTACGTAAAAAAATTATGTAATACAACGCAAACAACTAATATAGAGGGTGTTTTTTGCAAAACAAGAAAGTTTGGTGTAGAATTTAAATTTTTAAAAGATTCCAACTAATGAGATTTGGCTCAAATACTAGTTTTTTCTAATAATTTGGGAATTTGGGTTATTTGCCAAAAATATTTGCCAATAATGACAAATTATATGGACAAACACTATTTGCCAAATTTTCGTCCAAATATTACTTGGGAAATCTATTGCCAAACGGGTTTCTATGTCTCCCACAGCCATGAAACATTTTATAAATCTCAATGCATCATAAATTTAAGGACTTACACGAGTCAAACATTTACACATTCACCATTATTTGACACTCTTACGTTATGTTTGTATAATGTGGTACCCTACTTTGTTTCAACTACTAGACAAGCCATCTCTGCTCGCCGCCCTCCCCGCTTTGGTGCTTACCTAATGCAGCGGACTTCACGAGCTTTTATGGTTACATACACTACCTTTTCCTCTCTCTAATCATCTGATTTTACATTAAAATACATAATTTTTTCACAACCAAACAGGAGGCATCAGCCTCATTTCCTCAAGGTATATGCCTATCAGTAAAGGTAAAAAGTTTATTCTTCTTTTAACTAGTTTTTCTTTTTCTTGTAGAATGGTCAGATCCATCTAAAGGACTCATAATTCATAACCAACGCATGTGCAATTCTAGACCATTGTAGACCGACTTAACAAGTCAGCACATTTCTTACTGTTAAAGTTGGCTGACACAGCGTAGCAGTATGCCAAGTTGTACTTGAAGGAGATTATCTGTTATTATTTAATCATGTATTATAATCCCCACATTATCATTCAAGTATAAATTGTTCACAAACCAAACAACCTCCAGTACGGATAAGCTCTTGCTTTATTCTGTTTAAGGTGGGGCATGCTTAAGTTCAATCTTTTAATTCTGGTTGGAAAGGAATTAATTTTATTCTTTTGTGTCGTTAAAAACGAGAGTGCCTTAGTTAATCAAACAAATATCTAATGAACAATTGATAGACTGCCAAAGAATTCAAATTTAAAAAACAACAGGAAGGCAACTTAAGTTCAATAACCAGCAAAACGACAAGATTAACGACCATGCTACTTCAGAATATAATATAGAAAAAACTATTAGTTCATATAGAGAACGGTCAGATACCCTAGATTTTCGATGCCATTAATTGGCTCGAGAAGCTGCAGCTGATGTTGCTGTGCCTCCTGCTCTGTCTGAATTTGCTGCAATGCCTGCACATTACCACCATCAATTGGTGCTGCTGCAGTAGTTGGAGTCCCTTTCCCTTCCACTAACCGCCACATATACCATGCCCCTGCAGATCTATATGGCTTCCATTTGTCACATAATTGCTCCATCTGCGACGGTCTTGGCAGTTCCTCCAGTCCATACAGCAATTGCACACCTTTCCTGACCCCCAAGTCACTAACAGGCAAAACATCTGGTCTATGAAGTGAAAAGATCATGAACATGTGCACTGACCAAGAACCAATACCCTTCACCATTGAAAGCATGGTAAACAATGACCTATCATCCATCTTTACAAGAGTTTCATCAGACAAAATCCCACTTCTATACTTGTTTGCCAAGTCATGGAGATAACTAGCCTTCCGCCCTGAGATTCCTACTTGCTTGAGCTGTTGAGGAGAAAGGGCGAGGACAATATCGGGGCAAACAGCGTCCTCTCCTCCACAAAGTGACACAAAGCGAGTGTAGATTGAGGTGCCTGCTTTATAAGCTAGTTGCTGATAAAGAATGCTCTTGCTAAGGGCTAAAAACGCAGAATGGTGCAACTCAAATTGTGGGGAAGGAAGTGTATCTATTAAGGAAACAAGAAGAGGGTCCACAGAACGTAGATGCTGCAGTGCATTGTCAATCTCTCCATCAGCTGATAAGGGTTTGATGATTTGGGGTAAAACCCTTGATGATTTCGGTGCACTCTTCCGACGATTCTTCGTTACGGTAATCGCTCCGCTGGTTGCAGTGGATGATGATGGTACGGTGGTTTCCGGGGTTTTCCCATTGGAGGATGCGGTGGAAGAGAGTTTTCGGATTTTCTGTGGTCGAATTGGGATTTTGGAAGGGTTAGAGGGGTTTGGTGGAAGATCAACTGGAGAGTTCGATACAAGGGTGGAATCAGAAATGGGTAGAGGTTGAGGTAGAGCTTGAGGTTGAGGTTGAGGTTGAGGTTGGGGTTGGGGTGGAGTTTGGGTCTGCTCACTCATGAGCGCTAAAATTGGCCACGAAAGATTCGCTAATATTTTCCGGCGGTTTTGTAGGAGGAATAATTGGAAGTTTCCGGTGGCAATCGACGGCGGCGGCCCGAAGAGTAGCTGAAGACGACGGTGAGCTGTGCGGTCTCGTAATATTGAGGTGAAATAATCAAAATGTCCCCTTATGGCAAATGCTTTTTATTAAATAAAATAAAGGCGGAATGACCTGGAAGACCCCTGTACTTGGCTCCTTTTGTCAGTTGGACCCTCCTACTCATCACTTTGCCAATCAAACCCTTAAACTCATCAAAACACAATATTTTAAACCCCTCTTACCATTGACCGAGCTTATGTGGCATTAATATTGGTGAGTTGGAAATATGCGTGATTACACGCGCTTAGAAGCGAGTTAAAACAATATTTAAAAAAAAAAAAAACAATTTAACAAAATTAAAAAAAAAATCATTTTCTTCAACCCTCCTTCACCCACACCCACCATTTCTTTTTCTCCACCAGCCCTCTCTCCTCTACCCCTCACCACATCCCTCACCTTTCTTCTTTCTCCAGCCCATTCTTCTTTCTCCACCCCCACATTCACTCTTCTCCGCCTCTTCTCCGCCTCTTCTTCTTCTTTTTTTTAATACAAATCAGTAGCCTCAACTTCTTCTAAAATTTTCGTTTTTTAGGTTTGAAAAATATTAGTATCATTCTTTTATTAGTTGGTTTCAACGAGGAGATGCAGATAATGTGAAGAATGATTGTGACTATTGAAAATTTTAAAACTCCATTGATAAGTTTGAAAAAGCTTAAAAAATAATAAATGGGTCTTGTGAATTTGTAAAATTACTTAAATTTTTTGATTGGGGTTCATTGAGTTTGTGTTGGTGAACTTGTAGTTGAATTTACAAGTTAAATCAAGAAGAATTTGATCTGATGGGTATGAATCTAGTGCTCAATTTGTGACCAAATATGAAGAAGATGACTATTTGAAAAGTTAAAGAAATTAAAAAATTGATTTATTTGATTTTTAAAAATTTTTTAGCACTTAATTTCGCATGTGGCACTAAAAATGATGTGAAATTTCACGTGTAATCGCGTCCATTACACGCACTCTGACCGGAGGAGAAAAGGGTTTAAAATGTTGTTTTCTGATGGGTTTAAGGGTCTAGTTGGCAAAGTGATGAGTATGAGGGTTCAACTGACAAAATGAGTCAAGTACAAGGGTCTTTCAGGTCATTCCGCCTAAAATAAATCGTCTATCTTTCCATTTGTTGGACCTTTAATTATTATTATTTTAATTAAAAGTATCTTTTTCAAAAAAACGAAATTATAAAATGTCATATGTAATTTATAAAGTTTTGATAAAATAGTTAATATTAACTTATTAATCTATATGTTGATATAATTAAGACTAATTCATAAATAATCTAATCGAACTAAATTTATTCGTGTTGATAATTATTGGAACTGAATTTTTTTAAAAATACATATGGGAGTAGTGTGTTTTTGGATCTGAATTTTTAAATGATGTATCTACAGTATGATGCTCTAAATAAACTTATATTTTTTTGGCTTAAGTCATCCACGACCTCTTAAAATTATCCGCATAATTGGCTTAAGTCATTCACGGCCTCTTAAAGTTATCCGTATAATTCATTTAGACATTTTAATTACGACTTGTACCTATTGAACACTTAAACTATTCAAAATATTTACATATTAAACACAAAATGCTTATGTGGCAAAATAAGTGTAGTTCACTCTAGTTGGGCGCGTGAGTAGATTCCAGATTTTTATTTAATTTTTTTTTGATAAATTTGTCTTTTTTTTGACACATGGCATACAATAACTAAAAGAATAATAATTTAATTCAATAATAATCTTAATTTTTTTTTAAAAAAACCCAACCCACACTTCTTTACCGTCTTCTTCACTACAAAATCTCTATTCTTCCTTTTGCTTCCATTAATTTTTCTTCTTCATTTTTTGTTTAAGGAACAAATTGAATCTGAAGAAATATATCAGGATAGAGTGTTCTTAGCGCCAATATCATTGTCGAAAAAACATCAACTAAAGAAATAATCAGCCAAAACAGAAAAAAATCAAAAGAGATTACTGATAAAGATTGTCATTGAAGTTGTAGAAAAGTATTTCATCAAAAAAATAAAAATTAAATTGAGTCAAATTCTAGCGAACTCTACTTTTTCCGGCAAGACTAAACAGATTTGAAATTATTTTCTTTAAAACTGCTAAAAAATCAAACCATAAAAAATCACAACATAGAAGAAAAAGTAGAATATACAAATCTGAATTGAGTTTTAAAAAGAAAGTAAATTTAGGAGTGGCGATTGTGTGTTCTCAGAAGAAAAGGGGAAGATGAACACGGGGTGGTTGCGTGGGTGGGTGGGGGTATTGTGCTGAAAAGAAATTGGGGAAGGATGACTTTAATTTTTATTTTTATTTTGGTTAAACACATAATTTTCATTTTTTTTCTTGAATTGTTATTATGGGTCCATGCCATATGTCTTTTTTTTTTATTGGTCACTATGTCACATCATTCGCGAGTGTATAACACATTCTCTTTATTTTTAGTTGATTATCAAAAAATGTTCGATAGGTATATTTTTTAATTAATAAAGATGTTCAATTGGAATAAGCCTAAGATAAGGTGTCTAATTGAATTATCCGGATAATTTTAAGGAATCGTCGATGACTTAAGCCTATTTTTTTTTATAGAAGTATTTGGTGTAGCTGATATATGCATAATTTAGCATGTGCATCTCATGTATTTAATCTTTTGTCTCATATTCAGGCCTCTTACCACATTATCTTGTGATTTCAATAATTTTTACTACCAATTATAATTATCATTTAAGAAAAATTATCTAATCATCTTAACCAAACTTCAGATATTTTTTATATCTATTCAATTATCAATTAATATTTTCACATCATTTCGTACCTTTATTTTCGAAACGTTATTTTTCTATGAATATAATGACTCAACAGAATATTTCTTTCATGTTTTATGCAATTATAAAGTACATTATAAATTTCATATGAAACTTTTACGATTTAGTTCAAATCATCATCATGTGAAAGTACAATAAAATTTGAAGAATTTAGTTTTGATAGTAAACATGACATTTTATTATGAATAGAGAAAAGACATAAAATCACCACTGAAGTTGTTACGAATTTTCAAAAAGACATCTTACCTTTGAGGACGTTCTATCACCCCACAAAAGTATTGAATATTTTTGTAAAAGGACCATTTTGACCCATTTTCTCATTATGTTTGTGAACATGCACATGATGCGCGTGAATGTCCGTTTTTAATGCCAAAAACCAATTAAAAGCTACCACATTTAAGTTATTTTCTTTATTAGTTATTTACTCCATTCAAATTCATCATCTTCCCCAACAAAAGAGTCATAGGTACTCTATGATGAACTGATGAAATCAACTCAATAAGGTAAGAATTCGTTTTAATTTCCAATCGAAAAAGCCAATTTAAAGTTGCCCGAGGTTTCATTTCTTCTTAATTTCATTTAGTTTTGAGAACCCAAAAATCAAACCAAACTCTCAAATCAGTTGTTTTTTCAGGAGGATCAACATCGACCTAAGACTTGCTAGCTTTTGAACTTTGATCGGCGGCGGCGGGGTCGCAAGATGTTTCTGAGACTTGTCCATTGAAGCTCGAGTTTTATCAAGCCATGGTTTGAAAAATGCCCAATCGCCAGCCACTCAAAAGACATGGCTCCAAATACCAGTACTACTATCGATTTCAACGAATTATTCTTCGCCATTGAAACCACAAGCAGCTTTTCTGATATACATGCCGATGAGGGTTTTAGTTTGTAGCTGAAATGATTTGCTATTGTTACTATTCTAAACTATTAATCTTCAATTCATTGTTTACTCCGCTAGTTCTCCAAGAAATTTGACCAACAAACATCAAAATTGTAGGAGATGATGTCACACCCCGAGCCTACACCCTGGGCAAGACTGGCACTCGAAGACCATTGTTGGCCTCAAGCGAACCCTTGGCTTGGCTTACTGACTCAGCGGAAGACTATATGCAATAAGAAAAGAATTCAAATGCTAACTGACTCAACTGTCTGGAACTGAAATCAAAACGTTTTAAAAATAAACATTTAACTTAGCCAAAGTGGTAACCCAAATCTGAATATAAGTCAATAACAAAATAAAAACAAATGAACTAACTGAATGTCTATCTATGAAGCCTCTAATAACTGGGATGGATGTTGGGACAAGCCCCACAACATCCTAATGAACTGAAAATAAAACTGAAAGCAATAAAATGAGTCCTCTGAAAAGCAAGAAGGCTCACCAAGTGACTCTGGAGTGCTCAACTGGATCAACGATGCGCTAGATGCTGATCATGATTATCTACGTCTGCATCATAAGACGATGCAGGCCAACTGGCATCAGTACATTGAATGTACGAGTATGCAAGTTGGAATACTAAAAACAACATAGGCTTGAAAGGATTTTGAAAGAAACACTTCCCTTGGCTCTTCTCAACTCATGAATACTTAACTGAACTCATTTCATTATAAAACAGTTTTAAACAAAATATAAAGAAAAACTGTTGAAACCATGCTGTCAATTCATAATCACAATACAATAAAAAGACAAACCATTCTTCCTCTCAAAGTCTACTTATGCAGTGCATGAATGAAGTCACATACCCTTATTCACACTAAGCAGAACCCCTTGAGGAACCATGCAACTACTGTTGTGAGAGTTTCTCTAACCGACAACCATCACTTAAGAACTATAGTGATGATACAACGTTTTATCTCACTCTGCCGAGGCCCATCATATACCTTGCAGTGATATAGGAAGCTAACTCACTGAGTGGATCCACTAGTCTAAGCAAAAATGATTCATCTAAAAAGTATGACCCTTTTTCTACCCATGATGGCTACATGGTTTATGGAGACTTGAGTTAATATGAACTCGCATCCCCATATCGGTGTTCAATACTACTCCCAAAAATATACTTAGTTCATATGATTTTTTTAAAAAAAACTTCTTCTGTGATTTGAGATTAGTGCTAAAAAACTTAGCTCAAAGGCTATCTTGGAAATCAAAGTTTCCTCTCTTGCTTTATTTAGAAAGCGATTACTCTTTTCTGAAAACTAGCACAAAGGCTCTTTGGAAATTGAGGTTTTTCCTTTCTTGTTTAAATGTGAAAACATTTTAAACCCTTTGGGAATACATAGTCCCATATATTTTTGAAGAAATGAACTTCAATCTTTACTCAACTTGAACTTTAATTCTTAAAAACAAAGTTAAAAGCATTTACAAAAGACTTCTTGAAAAGACTCTGAGAACTTTCTAAACTTGGCTCTTAACTTCTCTTAACTTTGATCCTAACTTTTCTTGAATTGAATTATGGATTCAAGGTTCATGATCTCATGTTTATGGATAATTTCGTGATGTTTAGATGTACCTTAGAGTGTTGGAATCAACTAGAAAACATAGGTACATTGTTAAGGAACAAGTACGAAAAGAGGGGAAACGAACGGGGAGAACTGGTGTCCTTGGCGCTCTGAGAGGCGCGGGGCACCAGCCCTCAATGTAACGACCCTAAAAACGAACTAGTGAAACTAGAGCCTCACATGTGAGTTTGGAGTTGAGAACTTGATGAAATGATGAGAAATGACTGTGACGTCCGGAACCTAGTCATTTGAACTAGTGAGTTGTAAGGGTCAACTTTAAATGGTCATATCTTTTAACTCAAAATGAATTAGGTGGACCATCCAATTAAAGGTCTCTGAGTCCTCTTTCCAACACCACCGAGTTTGCCCAATTCCGACTTTGGAGTAAAAAGTTATGCCCGAAATAGTGAAGCATTGTCCAAAAGGACGAGTTTAGACGGGTTTAGTGAACATTTTTAAGTTTAACTTTGTGGGTCCTTAATTATTTTCCTAAGTTGAGTTCCTATTATTCTTTGCCTTTCCTAGCAATTATAAAGCCCCTTTTTGACCAAAATTCTTTCATTTAAGTCACTCCAATAGGAATAAAGAAAGAAACTCACCTCCTCTCAAATATCTTTCTCTACAATCCTCCATTGAAGAAGGTCAAGAACTAGGAGCTAGGGTTTGACGATTTTAAGGTGGTTCTTTCTCAATTTGCTTGGGGATTCTTAGTTAAGGTATGGGGACTCTTCATCTTTGATTCCTTCTTCAATCAAAGAGTCAATCCAAAAGATTTCAAAAGTTGTTCAAAAACTCAAAATCCTAATTTCGATTCTAGCATGGGTTCTTGCATTAAATGATTTTTAATGATGATTTATGTTATTATTGATGTTTATTGATGGTTTTAAGAAAGAAAATTCCATGAACCCATGTCTTTGCAAGTTTCCTAAAGTTGGCTTATGAAGTGGGGTAATTGTTTATGATTGAATGATGATAGAATTATGCTTAAATTGAGTTGAATAGTTTATTTATATTATTATCTATGTTTATCTATTGTGAATTAATGGAGAGTTGAGGAATGGTGGTTGTGGCTTTGGAAAAGGGTAAGTTGACCTAACTTCATTGTTAATGTAGAATTGTCATATAATTGTGATAGATTGTTGTGTGATCCACTTATGGTGGAGGTGTCTACTTATGGAATGTATTATGTTTATGGCCTTGAAGGCATTATATGAGGAATTGAAGTGTTGACATGATATCATATATGTGAATGTGATGCAAAGGATTGTGATGAGGTGTTTAGGTAACATTCAAATTAGAATTATGTATAACTTTAAAATGAGATGAGGGATATATATATATAGGTGTATATGTATGCATTTTGGGCAACACACAAATTTTTGGACAACACCTTTGAAGGACAGTTGTCCAAGGGATAAACATCACTTGTTTGACTATATATTTTCACCCCTCCTTTAGTAATTTCGTTTTCCTTAAGCCTTAGAACCTTAGAAACGTATCTAAATAGATTGGTCTTCAAAATCACAAGATAAAACTTGGTTCTTTTGGCTGGAATTCGAGACACACACTTCTTTTTGGTAAGTGACAAAATCTATTTTTGAGCTGGATAGTGTTTGGTATTTTATGCATATCTCTCAATCTAGAACTTAGTTTGCAATGAACAAATATGATTTGGAAATCTAACTCGTATACCTACAACTCTTATGTTTATGTAAAACGCTAATTTAATTGTTATGGATACGAAATATGGGACGCAACATAGGGCAAGTTCTGCCCAGATTTCGGAAATTGAAATCCTGCATGTTCAGCTGTAGTGTTTTGAATATATCTTTTTGTACAAAATGTATTTTGTGGTGATTCTTGTTTGTTTGCAACCTTAAGAGATGTAGTTACATCTTTCATGAAGGTTATAAAGTCTAATTTTACCGTTTTCCTGTTCAAATCTAGCTTGCGACTTGGGGTACTAGGCAGGACAGATTCGATGTTTTGGGAGTATAGTTGTATTTGTACATGCTAGACTTACTTGGGATGATGATCCTGTTTTACGTCGACATTACTGAGCTAAAAGAAGTTAAATAAGTTATGTAATTATATTTTTAAGGTTATATATACTCGTGTACAAGCTGAGAACCTTGATACATTGGTCCGGCTACGGTTTGAATTCTTGATGTTTTGTCGGACTGTTTCTATGCTAACGCCCGAGGACTTGTACTTGTACTCTTGTTATTTTCTTGTATATTTGAAGGGTTATCTTGATACCTTGGTTACTTTTGTCACTTGGCATTGTCATGTTGGTATCCTTTAAGGAATTAAAGATGCTTGTGTAACTCACCCACTTGTACGGATTGTTTGATCACCTAGCACTCTTGTTGGGACCTTGTCCTTCTTGTGGTTGTGACTTTGTCACGCTTGGCATGCCTCTCGATTTGGGTCACTTGCCATCTTGACTCTGGATTTTTAGTCCGTCTTATGAATGGAAGTTGTCCATTTTAAGTACGAACTAGAAAGCCATTTTTAATATGGTTCTTGGTTCTCTTGATTATTGGGCTTTGACCCTTCTTGATACAGGGCGTCGACCCTTCTTGATACTCGTTTGTGCTTGGTGTGACGACATGATGTATATATTGGGCGAGTCTTGTTATTGAATCTCTTGGAAATTGGTGATATGAGCATTCTTGACACTTGGATCTTTAAGTGTAGAACTTGATGCCCTTAATGTGAACTCTAGTTACTTGATAGGTTCTGCACCGTGTCGGTAGTAGTATGAGATGCTATCTACACATAACATAAGTAGCCTTTGAAGGTGCTAAAGTGAGTTCTCTAAGTCTATATGACTAAAGTGTGAAGTCCCTTAAATGCATGAATGTGTCCTAAATGACTTTAAAGAAGAATGTTGACTTATTGTCTAAATGATTTGTTGAATGAATAGCTTATATTAATGAAGTGAGTTACTTGGTATGTTACCTTGAAGCATGATAGTTCTTGTCTATAGTAGCCTTGAGGAACACTTAGGTGTGTATGAAGAGGTTGTATAGGCAGCCATTTCATGTCTCACTCAAGTGTGTCTTAGGGTAACTTTAGATAAGGGTCCTTGGATGATGTTAAATGAGTTACGTGGTGAAAATGTTAAGTATGTCTATAATGTGGTTAATGTCTTATATGTTGGTTATGTTCTATAATATGTCTAATATGTCAATGTTCATGAAGTTTTACTAAAATGGCATAAGACATGACTTTCAACCAAATGTCCTTTTTAGCATGTTTTTGCATGGTTTCCATACTTAGTACATAATTGTACTAACCCCTTTCTTTCCTTTTGACTAAAGTGTAGGGATTTGGGGATAATGACATGTCATGGCTATTTGATAGGTTTCTAAGTGTTGAAGATGAAGACTTGGTGAGTCCTCATATATTCGAGGACAATACCCAATATGTTCTTTTATGTCTTTTTAGTATTGTTTAAGTTGTGTATGGGATTAGTCCCGAATTTTGTATTCTAAAGTATTAGATGGTTTTGAGACATCATGTATATCCGCTTGCTATTTTTTTTTATGAAATGTTTTCTTGGTAAAGAAAGTTTTTAATTCCTTATGATTTTAGTATCTATGCGATGAATGAATGCTAAGAGGCTTGTATTAGACCTCTTCGAAGTCGAGTACGCCGGTTACGACTAGAGGGTGCTTCCGGGTCGTGACACTCAACATTCAGGGAACAAGTTGGGGGCACTCTGGCTGGCGCATCACCCTAGATCCCAACATTCAGGGATTGCTTTGGGCGCGTTGGCTGGCGCGACGCCCCACCCCCTTCCCCAGGTGTTTGACGACTTTTCTTCTCCGTTTCTCAACTCTAAACCCTCTAAACTTCAATGGTTTTTTCCCCAAACACTTAGGATCATTTATACCCTCAATATATGATAGATTCAAATCGAAATTACACCCGAAAACATGAATCAAATCGCAAGAAACTTCAACAAAACAACCCACAAGAATTCAAACGAATTACATCAAGAACTCAAAGGATTTACTTTCAAATCACACCTATTTTGCTTAATTGAATCATGATTGGCTAATGGGTGAACTAACACAACGCTATGTGATCTCACATACCTTGTAGGAATCACCCCCGGCGAAATCCACAAGCAAATCACGATGATCTTGATGGGTCTTGAACGTTCTTCTCCTTTCTCTTTTTTTCTCCTCTTCTCTCAAAACCCTAACTCTTTTGGTAAAAGTATAAACTGATGTAACTCAGCTTAGACCCCTAATTAATAACCAAAAACGAATTAAAATAAAAGGGTAAGGAACAGACCAAACTACCCTTTAAAAATCCGGATTGGACTTTCCTTACTCCAACAACCCAACTTCCAAAGGGCATAACTCACTCATACGAACTCGGAATTACGCAAACTTGGTGTCGTTGGAAAGATCACTCCAAGGGATTTCCAACCATATCTGAAACTACACATAACTCATCCTGGGCAAGGAGTTATGGCCGTTTACCAAAACTCAACTTTAACTTACTTACAATTTTCCAAATTTCCTTATACTTTCCAAAAATAACTACTTCCAGATTTTTTAAACTTCATTCTAGTTCTTTCTAGTTGCAAGGTGTTACAGATGATTTTCAACAATGCCTATGATTAAAAAAAATAATGAGAGAAACTAAGAAATGAAAAATGGAGAACAAGAGTTTTCTTTTTTGAAACGATTTGGGTCGGGTCGGGTCGGGTTTGAAGAAATTAATTTAAATTAAATTAATAAAAAGAGTGAGCACCACGAGTCTGTTCACAGTAGAGAAAATGGGTCAAAATGGTCATTTTACAAAGATATCCAATACTTTTGTGGGGTAATAGGATACCCTCTAAGTTAAGGTGTCTTTATGAAAATTCGAAATAACTTTAGTGGTGATTTTATGTCGTTTCTCTTATGAATATGACATCTATTCTCAAAACCATATTCATAAATTTTTAATAAAACATAACATGAGGTATTAGCTTCACCTTTCAAAACATAATTCAAATTTCTTGTAAAGTACATCATGACATTGTTAAAATAATATGAGAACTATTACTCGCTTGTCTATATGAGATCTAATTTACATTTGATTCTACTATATAACTAATTTTTTTGTTTTCATCTGGAAAATATAGTTTAGGTAGGTTTTTACATAGTAGTTTTACTTTTTGTATTTGTATTTGGTCTTCTTTATCAAACTGATATTCTATATCTTTCTTTAGTTTTCATTGTAATATGTTTTAAATTCTCTGCTAATTTTGGTATGTATTTTCTTACTTGGTTTACAATATACCTTTGCCTCTTGCTTATCCATGATATCTGAATTATCTAGTTGCACCATTAGGTTTCTAAAATGCAAATATATTAAGAGTGTTTTTACAAGTGAGCTTGCTTCGTAAGGCATTTATCACATACAAAAGAGTAACCAAGGGAAACTTATTTTATATAAAATTATATACAGCACCAGCAGAGATACTATATGAGGAAATAAAATCTCCAATCCAAGTTGTAAAGATAGGTTTGACAAAAGATATGATAATACCAGAAGATATCGGACAACAATCAGAGATACAAAAATTGAGATACCCAGTTTTTACATTTTAGATATTTTTATAAACACGAATATTTTGTGACTTTAGAAAAATTAATTCATGAAATGATATATTTTATTTTTTTTTCTTAAACACGTTTATTAATTCACTAAGCGATATCCAACAAGCTCAATAACATATCCAACAAACTCAACACCATCATAATTAAACTCAAGAATATCCAACAAGCTCAATAACACCAACTATATACCATCGAACTCATATCAACAAATACTCATTCAATTTCATAATAAACGAATTCACTAGTGACTACAAGCTCAAGTCGCATGTATTTTTAACTGCTTGATATTATCATTATGACTATTATAAATTATACGTTCAAACACTCATTCATTGTTCAATTTTGTTTATTTCTAATCATGGGTTCAAGAACGTTCATTTTAATATTTTTTGTAACTCCTTTAGTATGTAATACTTTTTTGTTTTATAGCACCTTCTAAATTTTACGATTATTCAAGAATAAGGTGGAAAAAGCTACTTCTTTCTAATCCATTTACAAATTACGTTTTTGAAGTATTTTTTTTAATGATTTTGAATATTTAAATAATTTTATATAGATTTAAACATCTTGATGATGTTAAACACTTGTGTTTAAAAACTGTGAATTGAAATCAAGGAGAATTTGGATTGAGCGCTCCAAAATATTTAGACCAACTTTAGGATCAATGAGTTGTCTTGAACTAAAGCCTCATTTGTTTACATTAAAATTAAGATATCGCATCTTAATACATGTCTAAATGATTAAGATATTGTCTCTAGATTTGAACACTGTGTTTGTGTATCTGCATTTTATTATTAAAATAAAATATTAAGTGCATATACTAGTGGGTATAAGTTGTGGTAGAAGATGACTACTAGTTATAACTTATATGATCATTAGTTCTTGTAACTCTCATGGTCATTAGTTTCTTGTAACTCATATAACCATTAATTTCTTGTAACTCATATAACCATTAATTTCTTGTAACTTATATAACATTTATCACATTCATCTACCCGCATGACTACCCCTCATTCTACCCGTTGATTATATGGAAGACTTCTTCACCTATAAATAGTAGTGTTTCTTCTTTTGTGCAGGGTATCTCAAAAAAAGATGAGAGTGAGAAAAAATATTGTAGTGGGGTAACTGTAGTGAAAGAGAGAATTGAGACAAAAAAAAATTATAAGTCTTCAACTATATTCACTATATAAAAGAGAGTAATTATATGTTGAAGGAAGGTGTACTTATATGAAGTTTTGGACTCTTCAACTGATTCGTAGTTGTTTGAGTTGTACGACGTTGTTAGATTGTTGTATCCCAGAGGGGAGGGGACAAGTCAAGAAATATAATGTTGGATCGGTGTAGATTATGTCACAGTTGGCTTGCATATCCTTAAAGAGAGCAAGATATACGCGCCTCAGCCTGAATATAGTGTTTATTCATTTTTGTCATTTTATTTTTCAACTGTAATTTATTGTATTTGTGGTATATTACACCAACACACTGAATGATTAAGACTGTTTGTTTATGAATAAGCAAAAAGGGTAGCCTTTTAATTTTTGTTCTTAGGGTGTACCATATCCCAACATGCGATCAACCATCATGTGCCAAGAATATACAGGGGTTGAAAGGAAAAAAATGATTTATGTAATCCAATTTCATAAAACTAGCACAAACCTTATATTATTGAATAAGCTCACACGAGACTACTAATTTTATAAACAAATTCTAAAATTGCAAGCAAAATTTTAAAGTTCTTGAGAAGCAAACAGTAATACCAAGAATATTTTGATTATACAAATTAGTAAACAAAGTACTTATAAAAAGTTTTGAAAACTCGCATGTTTAAGAGGGAAAAAATTCAACACCCGTTTGAAAGAGAAAGGCAGATGCGGATAACGAAGAGAGAGAGGGAGAAAGGGGCAACACATATAGAGAGAGAAAATAACAATGTATGCTGATAATGGAGAGAGGGAGAGAGATGGACAACATATATATATATATATATATATATATATATATATATATATATAGAGAGAGAGAGAGAGAGAAAATAACAATGTTTGAGCTTTACGGGGAAATAAAATAGCATTATAAAAAAAGTCTGAGTAGAAATAAGACTCTCGCATAGATCTAATCGAATCATGTGCTTTCAAACCAATTAAGTGATTTTTTTTTTAAAAAAAAAACGTACATAATGGCCCAACGTCTGAACCATTCAGATTCAGACCTTCGATAATTGCAAGCAGAATGAGGCCTAACATTTAAAGGATAAAAATAATTGGTATATATGTCACAAGACAATCTTTATCATGTTGTCAAAAAGCTAATTTCCAAGGGATTGTGTGCTAGCTTGTTTGAAATTTTAATTCGTTGCGTGATTTTAAACTTGTTCTTTCTTGGCCCTAAAACTTTTCATGATGACTTTCATGCTTTTTTTTTATTTAAAAAAAATTATGTCAAAATCATTAATATATATTCTGTGTGGATCATATAGACCTTAAATTTATCTTCTTCTTTTTTTAAGTTCAATTCTATTATGAAACTTTTTACGAAGTTTTATAAAAGTAACGTTCGAGTATGTTAACATCAATTTTTTATTTATCATTTGTTCATTCCTAATAGATTACATATAAGAAGAAAAATATTTTATACTTTATTTTTTATGGGACCGCAAATCGAGGAAAATGCATTTTGAGAAATGGTGAATCTACTTAGCAAAATTAAATAGGGTATTTAATTTAGAGATTTAAACTTTTTAACTAAGCGTTATTAATTAATATTAGGGAAAAGAGTTTGAAATATATCCGAACTTTGACCGAAATTGTTGTAACAATCCCAAACTTTGGGCAGGACCTATTATCCCCTGCACTATTTAATAGTATATTTTAAATGAGAATATATTTAAACTTACACATAAATCGCATTCGTTGAATGCATTTTATGTCTTTCTCTCTCAGCTCAATTAATGTTGATTATAAAATGAAAAAATAATTATATTTTCTTTATATGATAAAAGCAATAAATAAAAGAAATAAATATATTTAAAAAATAATTGACAAATAAAATTAAATGGAAGGGGTAATAACGTAATTTCAACAATAAATGAGATTGAAACTTACACATAAATCGCATTCGTTGAATGCGTTTTATGTCTTTCTCTCTCAGCTCAATTAATGTGTCATGACCCGGGCTAGCCCCTAGACGTAACACGGCGTACTTGACCTCGAAGGGGTCTCATACGAGCCCTTAGCATACATCATTGCATATGTCATAAAATAAAATGCGGAAAATTAAAACTTTTTCTTCAACAATCGAAGTCATTTCTATAAAGTCAAAAAGAGTCTAAACAGAGTCTCGTTGGCCATCTAATACCATAGAATACTTAGACATATAGGGATACAACCCTTACATAATTCCAAAATGAAACTAAAAAGAAACTACTAAGACATCTACTAAGTAAGATGTTTGTCCCCCAACTTGAGGACTCGTCAACTAGCTTGGAGGATCACCTATCCCAAGCTTGAACCAATAGATCCCATCTCCATGAACCAACCCCCTGCATTCGTAGAAAACATAGAAATATGGGTTAGAACAAGAATGTACTAAGTATGGTAGCTATGCATAAAACATTTAAAACATGCTAGAAAGGGGGCATTTTAATTGAAACCCATGCTATGCACTTTTGAACATTTTTCTTGAAAGAGTTGGAGAACATAAGCCATAAACAACTCACATATAGTTCATCAAAGCACAAGGCTAACAACATTTCCATAAGCATAGTCTCCAAACATAGTCATAATGCGCATACCATCTATTACAAGACATAATACACATGCCTAGTCACATATCAAGATCATGACATCATAATAGAACAACCACATAAGTAACCCTAGGCTCTACTTGTGCAATGCATAGATAGGGTCCATAGTCCTATCTAACACTAAGTATCACTTCTAGGACACCAAGCTCATACTTATAACACATTAGTCTCATGCATAGCTAATACATATAATCAAGAGGCATTCATAATCACTTAATTCATGTCAAGAATGTAGATCACAACATATACCCAAATAGGACATGCAACAACTCATAAATCATCAACATGTAGTGGAACTATACCATGACTTCTCTTGAAGGCTACTCATCATCTATGAGAGGCATCCCATACTACCTCTCACTCAAAGTAGGTCCTCTTAAGAAGTCATTAGTCATAGTTCATGCATTATATTTGTAGTTCATACATCTTAGTCATATTTCATATACTTCATGTCATAAGTAAACCACCCTCATAACCCCTTCACAAGTTCACTTGTGCAATGTACATATGAAGTCTCATACCCCCACATATACTAAGCAAACCCATCAAGAAGTCATAAGTATAGTCCACATGCACAATTCATTTTAAGTGAAGTCATTCTTAACATTCTTATATGTCATACCTTCATAAGTTGTCATACATATAGGACTCGCACAAGAACTCCTCTCAAGACCCACTTGTGCAATGTATAGGTAAAGTTTCATACCCTTACCTATACTAAGTAGTATCTCTCAAGAAACCCTAGTTAGAGCCCATATCCTCGTTCATAATTCATTTTCACATCTTAGTTCATTCTTACAACATTGGGATATTTTGTCATAACCGACATAGACCATGTGAGCTACATGGAATCCTGTGTTCTACTCCCACACCGAAAAGAGAGTGTCCTACTTGCCTAAGGTAGGACATACATAATAGCTTTTAGGTGGATCCACTAGCTAAGAATCTTATGTTGGCACATAGTTAAGGGATAAGAAGATTGCTTCAAGAAACCCTATTTATACTTAAAGCATTGTAGTTTCCATCTCATGAGACCTCTTTAGTGGAAACCTCCCTCCTTTGTGAATGAATCCTATCTCATAGACATATCCTCTCGGTGCTAAGCACAAACTCCTATCTTTGGAGTAACATTTAGTCTTTACTTAAGTCATATTTATGGAGAATGCACTAGGCACTCAAACCAACATATATCACAATAGCTCATAGATTCTTTAGGTGAGAATGTCCTTTCAACCTTAGAATCAACATATATCATAGTATGAGAAAACCTTTCATATTATATGCATAATATGTTCATGAGAAAAACCTTTCATGAAACATATGATACTACCATAATATCAACCTATCATGTGTAGTCATAGCATATCGTACTTAGTCATATCATCATGGTCATGTACATTTCATGCATAATAGTATGTAGAGGTGCATATGAGAATTATCCTTTCAATTGACACCATAGACACATCACATTCATGTTTATGCATGGAGTGTGTGTGTGCATGATTGTCCTCACAATGGCACAACAACAACATTAACATCATAGACACCTTTCTTCTCAAAAGTGGGGGGGGGGGGGGGGGGTCACAACATATACATAATATCCCAACTCATGGACAATTCACATATATTGCATGTAAGGATCTTAGACCATGTAAATAATATATCTAACATTCATTCAATAGACATGGATACATTCATCATTCAAGTAGGTCATTCATGGCATGTAGAGAATCATATACTAATATAGAGGGGATATGTGGGTAGGGTCCTTCCACAGTAGCACCACATACAATTCAACATACCAACACTACCATGATCATAACATATTATTCGTATTCATAATGTATCATACTTTAGTCATATCTAGGGTCGTAGGGAAGAGGGACCTTATCTCAACACTACAATTCATGTTGACAAGTAAGCACCTCCACCATAAGTGGATCAATCCATTCATACAAGGGATACATGATAAGTAAGCACCTCCACCATAGGTGGATAAACAATTTATATAATATAACTTCACCATGACATACCTCCATAGATTGTCCTTCAAAGACATGGGTTAAGATCAAGTCTATCATCTTAGATTTGACACATTAGATAGAAGAACATCATAAACCAACAACATAACCAATATGATCATAATCAAGTTAATCTAGATCTACAAGATTCTATCATATTCCATTCATGTCTAGGTGATCTAAACTAAGGCCATTCAGTAAGAAATTCATCAACCCTAGAAGATCACATCTAACCCCTCAATTTGCTTCTTTCATGATATAACCCTAGACCAAGTCATTCATCTTAGATTCATAAGTTAACCAAGAATACATGTAAAACTATACTTAGATCATGTAATTACATCATAAACAGCTCTAATTCAATCAATTGAATCAACTTCTAATCACATTCATATCGTAGAGAAGAGCCATAGCTAGGGTTGGGGGAAAACTCATGGATTCTTTGGAATTCGAGTTAAAATCATCTTAAATCAATAATATAATCCATAACAAATGTAAATCAATCTTTTAGAACAACTTTGAAAAGAATCCATGGGGTTGAGTCGAAACCCTAGCTTTTGAAGATTTCTAGAATTTGAGTTAAAAAGACTTTGAGAGGGATCCTTGGGTGATAACTACCCAAGGATGAAAACCACCATACCTTAGGTGTAGAACCCATGAAAATCCTAAGAGAAAGCCTCCATCTTCAAGCCCCTAGGTTGGTTTCCTCGTTGGTCTTCAATGGAGTTCTAGAGAGAAGACTTTGGGAGAGAAAGGAAATAGGGTTTTGATTTAGGGTCTTATTAACTATTTATAGGAGGTTATTTGACCACTTAACCAACCCCCTAAGCCTTTAATTAATTAGCTAACTTAATTCCCAAACCCCCCAACTTAAAATTAAACTTACTAAAATTGGCAGCATCTACGGATCCCCATCCACGGACCGTAGATTGATCTACTGTTCGTGGTTTGGTCTCGTGGTTGGGGACTGACAGTGCTTCACTATTTCAGGCATAACTTTTTACTCCGAGATCAGAATTGGGCAAACTCGGCGGCGTTGGAAAGAGAACTCAGAGGTCTTTAATTCGATAGGTAATAGACCACTAATTCATTTTGAGCTATGAGATATGACCATTTGAATTTGAACCTCACTTACCTAGGTTGACTTCTTGACAGCATTGCAGGTGCCATCGACGGCTCCCCATCCACAGACCGTGGATAGGCTGACACCTCGTGTTGCTGCTCCGTCGTTTGGTTTAGAGGCTCCCCTTTTGCAGGCCTGCACAGGCCTGATCCACACCCCTGACCCATGAGCCATAGATTGATCTACTGGCCGTGAATGGGTCTCGTGAACCAAGTTGTTTTGACAGCTTTTTGGCAGATGTTGGGGTCCTCCTCAAGGGCCCCTTGGGTGGTCCTTGAGGAGTCGTACCCAGACGTTTGAACCCCAAACATTTCCATCTAAGTATGAGAGTCACTTCTACAAGTTTTCACCCTCAAACAACACTCCAAACTTCAACGACAAGACCCTTGCAACTTACTAGTTCAAATGACTAGTTTTCGGACGTTATAGTCGTTTCTTGACGTTTGACCTCCAATCTCCTCAAACTAACTTCAAAATCCTACTATAAGCTAACATGTGAGGCTCTAGTTCAACCTACTAGATTTAGTCAAGCCTTAGCTAGGTCTTACTAGGTTTTTACGGGGTGTTACGTAATATGTTGTATAAAATAAAATAAAAATTATCTTTTCTCAATATGATACAAGTAATAAATGAAATTAATAAATATATATTTAAAATATTGGACAAATAAAATTAATGGGAAGGGGTAGTAACGTAATTTCAACAATAAATGAGAAAAGACTGAAACTTACACATAAATTGCATTCGTTGAATGTGTTTTATGTCTTTCGGTCTCAGCTCAATTAATGTTTAGTATAAAATAAAAAATAATTATATTTTCTCGATATGATAAAAGTAATAAATAAAAGAAATAAATGTATTTTTAAAATATTAGACAAAAAAAATGGAAGGGGTAATAACGTAATTTCAATAATAAATGAGAAGAGACTGAAACTTACACATAAAATGCATTCGATGAATATGATTTATGTCTTTCTTTCTCAACTCAATTAATGTTGAGTATAAAATGAAAAAATAATAATATTTTCTCGATATAATAAAAGTAATAGATAAAAGAAATAAATATGTTTTAAAAATATTGGACAAATAAAATTAAAATAAGAACGTAATTTCAACAATAAATGAGAAGAGACTGAAACTTACACATAAAACGCATTCGTTGAAAGTGATTTATGACTTTCTTTCTCAGCTCAATTAATGTTGAGTATAAAATAAAAAAATAATAATACTTTCTCGATATGATAAAAGTAATAAATAAAATTAATAAATATATTTTTAAAATATTGGACAAATAAAATTAAATGGAAGGGGTGATGATAATGCAATTTCAAAAATAAATGAGAAGAAACTGAAACTTACACATAAATCGCATTCGCTGAATGCGTTTTATGCCTTTCTTTCTCATCTCAATTAATGTTGAATATATAATGAAAAAATAATTATCTTTTCTCGATATGATAAAAGTAATAAATCAAAGAAATAAATGTGCTTTAAAAATATTGGACAAATAAAATTAATCAGAAGGGTAATAACATAAATTCAACAGTAAATGAGAAGAGACTGAAACTTACACATAAATCGCATTTGTTGAATGTGTTTTATGTCATTATGTCTCTGTTCAATTAATATTTAGTATAAAATGAAAAAATAATTATCTTTTCTCGATATAATAAAAGTAATAAATAAAAGAAATAAATATATTTTAAAAACATTGGACAAATAAAATTAAAGTGGAAGGGGTAATAATGTAATTTCAACAATAAATGAGAAAACACAAAATTTGACTAATAAATCGTGTTTGTTGAATGCGTTTTATGCCTTCTAAGCTCTTTTTAATTTGGTATCTGAGAAGGATTATTTCAAGTTTTCAACGACATAACCTTTTTTTAAAAGATAAAATATTTATCTTTTCTTGATATTATAAAAGTAATAAATTAAATAAATAAATATATTTTAAAAACAATTAATACATAAAATTAAACAAAAGGGCAATGTAGTAATTTCAAAAATAAATAAGAAGACACAAAATTTTACTCATCAATCACATTTGCTGAATGCGTTTTATGCCTTATATTCTCAGCTCTTTCTATTTAGGCATTTGAGAAGAGTTTTTTCAAGTTTTCAATGACATGACGTACTTTTAAAAGATAAAATATTTATCTTTTCTGGATATTATAAAAGTAATAAATGAAATAAGTAAATATATTTTAAAAAACAATGGAGAAATAAAATTAAACGAAAGAGGTAATATAGTAATTTCAACAATAAATAAGAAAACACAAAATTTTACTCATAAATCGCATTCGATGAATGCATTTTATACGTTATATTCTCAGCTCTTTCTATTTAGGTATCTTAGAAGTGTTTTTCAAGTTTTTAATGACATGACTTTTTTTAAAAGATAAATTTTTTATCTTTTCATGATATTATAAAAGTAAGAAATGAATAAATAAATATATTTTAAAAATAGTGGACAAATAAAATTAAACGATAAGGGTAATATAGTAATTTCAACAATAAATATTAAGACAATAAATTTTACTCATAAATCGCATTCGCTGAATGCATTTTATGCCTTAAATTCTCAGGTCTTCTTATTTACGGATCTGAGAAAAGTTTTTTCAATTTTTCAACAACATGACGTTTTTTAAAAAGATAAACTATTTATCTTTTCTTGATATTATAAAAGTAATAAATAAAATAAATAAATATATTTTAAAAACAATGGACAAATAAAATTAAACGGAAGGGGCAATGTAGTAATCTATATATATATATATATATATATATATATAAAGCTGAATATAGACAATCTGATGTGGCGCCTCTCTATGGCTAGCATTTCTATTTATTTTTTTCTCCTTTTTTTGACATTTTATCTTTGTTTTGTATTTTTTATTTGTATTTCAAAAAAATTGAAAGTATTTATGTCATACCCAATTAATTATGCCCTTTATAACATCCATTACACTAATATAGATTTAAGTAAATGGAAGATGAAAAGATAAAAACTATTCATTTTTCATAACTGTTTATAATTATTTAGCCTATAAAAATAAAAATAAATTGAGCATTTGTAACAAATAAGAACAAATTTCTTCACTTTGGCTCTTCTTCTCCTGACGATGATGATGAATATACGGTATCAACTTATGTCGCTAAGATGTCCATCAAATTCTAGGTCATGTGACTTTTTTAACAAAAGAGAAAGAGAGAATATCTCATGATTCTTGTGAAGACATTGATGTAAAGAAAGAGATCATGTAACAAAAGTTTCTCTTCAAAATGAAAGACTTTTTTGAAAAAATGTTTATTCATCTTACAAGGAGAGAAAATTCATTGTGGTTGAGAAATTTATAGGAAGGCTGATTAGTGTTGTCAAGACCCAATTTCTCAGGTCATGATGGCGCCTACTATATGACCCACTAGTAGGCAAGCCGACCCATATCTCGAAACTCGAAGTAATGGGATGTTAGGGTAGAAAACCAACCAATCAACCTAAAATAGTAATAAATATAACAAGAACATGCAATGAACGGGCGGAAATGACTAGACATATATACACAAAATGAATTCCTCCCAAAACCTGGAAGTCACAAGTACAGAGCTGCTAACAAAAGTACAAGTCCTAAAAGTGGACTACAGAAACAAGTTGTCTAAAAAGGCAAAAGACAAGCAAAAGTAAGTACAGAAGGAGACGGGCAAATCCAGGACGTTGTGAGCTCACCCTTGCCTCCGATCACGACCGCAGCTGGCTCGAATCAACGTCGGTAGCTAGTACTCGGACCTGCATCACGAAAATAGATGCAGAGTGTACTATGAGTACCAAAACAACAGGTACCCAGTAGGCATCAGGCCGACAGAGTAAGATAAGCAAAAGTGAACTGAAATGCGAATAAAGAATCACAATCAAGGGCAAAAGAGTAGAAAATGTGGGTATGTACACGAGCATACAGGAAACAAAGACAAGGAATTTAACTAACTCTGCCGGACTCCCATAAACCCGACGGGTATGCTCGTGCACAATAAAAGAAACCACCTGCACGGACCCCCATAAGCCCGGCAGATGCACTGGTAGTTGAAGTAAAAGAATGGAGCTAGAAGGTCTATCACAATATTACCAATTTCCAGACTTTAACTGAACCATTCCCAATTATATTCCAAGATCTCATTACGTCCCAGACTTTAATCGGAACATCTCCAACCTCCAAAACCTCAACCTACAGATGAGAGTAATCAAAGACTAAACTAAAGCTTCAGTAAGGAATTGGGAATGCACCACGTCCAAGCTGGACCACAGACTCGAACCAGGTATTATAGCTAATGAGTCAACCTATATGGGCTGGACCACGGACTCGAACCGAGTGCTGTAGCCAAAGGTCGGGCACGAGTGGGCTGGACCACGGACTCGAACCGGGTACTATAGCTAATAAGTCAACCTATATGGGCTGGACCACGGACTTGAACCGGGTACTATAGCTAAGCCTGGACATAAGTAAGCTGGACCACGGACTCTAACCGGATTTTCGTAGCCGATAGAAAAGCAAGGCATTATGGATACAAGGTCATAAGCTGAGTTACCGCCTAGCTAAGGCTCAGACTATCAGACTCAAGTCTGCTATATCAGTCTACAAGGAGCTGACCGTCCGAAACGACGTCGGAAAAAGTTCTACTGCCCAACGACATCCGAAACATGGCAAGTCTATGGCAACACTAGTCTAAGCCCAGACTAAGGCCAAACATACTTCAAATCAATATTATCATATACACCACAAGGTATGGATGTTCAATCATATCAAGAGTCATGCTTTCATAATCCAACAATTTCCCGAAATAAGGTCTAATGCAGGAATTATAGAAATTTAGCATGCTCGACACCCGAACCCCTCCATACTCAAGCAAATCAATAAACAATTGCCTAAACATGCTCAATCTCACGAGGGGAAATCCATAGCCTACCTGAAAGCCGATCACGCGTGCTCCAACTCACGATACTGGAGCTTTTCCCCTTCGAACGGTCTCCAAATGCTTCCCCACTATCAAAAGGTTAATCACCTCGTCATTACGAATATGTTGACACTAAAATTATATTTTTCGGAGACGGACCCAAAATTGGGTCTAAAACGGGATTGTGGGACCCACAATTGGAATCCCGAAAACGAATTCGTGAAAACATCCCAAATACCTTACTAAACTAATACCCCAAAATTTAGCACAAAAAGATGCCTAAAACATAGCAAATCAGCCCCAACAATTAAAATCATTAATAACTCTTGACTTACGACTTGGCAGCCCCTTGATCACCAAATTCTGGAAAAACGAAACCCTTTCAACCCAAACAGATTATACCACGACGGTCCTTGTGAAAAACTCTACAAGTTAGCCTTAAGAATGACTCAAAACGGACCTAAGATGATCAAGATCTAACCTTTCAAAGTTCAACAAAAATTCATTCCGAAAATCACTCTAGCAGTAGCTAAATTTGATTACTTACCTCAAACGAAGCCTCCCCTCGCATTTCTAAGCTCACCTCTAGATTCCCCACGAAATTCTCTTGTAATTAGCCTTTTGAATCACCTAATTTGAGCTTAAAATGGAGGAGATATCTATGTTTGAAGATGAGGAAAAAAAATGGACGAAAATTGTCCTTAAATCTGGAAATTTCCAGAATTCAACACGCTGCCACGTGGCGTCGCGTGGCTCTGCCACGTCACCACCGCGTTAGAATTCAACAACTCTTCAAACTTAAATTTCGATGTTTCGGACTCGTTAGGAGTCGGAAAAACACAAACCATATATGGAATCTGATTGGAAATGATATTTTGGACTCAACGGTTAAGTTGAAATTTCCATTGGAGATCGCTTCGATGAAAAGTGGTCCCACACCTAGTATCGTTTTGAGCCAGATTCCACAACGGGCATCTAAAGCCTCGGGAAGTGAACAAAGGGTCGTTCTAGACCAAAATTGATATTCCAAAGCTAACCTAGTTGTCAGAATTTTCATCTGAGCACGTCTTCCAAGAAGGTTGACCAAAGTCAACTATAGGCCAAATTGCAAGGGCAAAAACGTCAAATGGCCTTAAACTCGTACCGATTGCCTCGATACTCGTGTTGACCATGCTACTAGCCAAATTTGGTCATTCCGGAGCTGATGGAATCATCAGAATTTTATTCTGAGGTCTTTTACCTAAATTTATGACCGAAGTCAACTTTTCAAGTTATAAAATCTCCAAAACAGGGAAATGGGCATAAAACCCAAACGAACCACCAGGCGACTGAACAGTCAGTGCCAGCAAGTAATAAATGACTTGGGGTCGCTACAGGAACGCTATAATCGATGGAATGAATGCTTTAATTTAAAAATGACCTGGAGGGTCATTACAAGTGTTTCAAATGGTAAGAAGAAATATTTGGAGAAAAAACCAATCTATTTATGGAATTCGTATCAAATTAGGAGGAGAACAAACAAAAATTTATTTTGTGATTTGAAAAGAGAGAAAATTAGATAATATTTCTTTCAACCTCATTATTCTTCTAATTTCTTTCTTCTTTTATTTTGTCTTGAGTTTTTTGTATCTTTAATTAAAGTTTTTTTTTTCTTATTTATCTTTAATTAAAGTTTATACATATTTTCTTAAAAAAGAATTTAAAATGATGATCATATTTAGTTCCTTTCCTCATCAATGCTATTAATCTCATAATTAGTGTTATTTATATTATTTTCTTAATTACTTTTTTTCTTTCTTTTAATTATTTATTTCAAGAAATTAGTTATTATAACTTTATAAGAATTACATATGTATTTTTACATAATTGATTTGTCATTTTTAAAATTTTTGGATCATTCTTCATCTTAAAGTTTCTATATATATGTAATAATAAAGCTAAAATAGAAAATGTGGGGTGACACCTTTCTTAGCAATATATACTTATTTATTCTTATCAATGTTTCTGACATTTTTTGTTATTTTTTCCTTAAAACAATTGTTGCCTCGATTTTTAGTTTTAGTTTTATTTTTTAGCATTTTTTAACTTTAAAAGACTGAAAATTTTATATTGAAAATTTATAAAATATAAAAAATGATTTATTTAACTCCTATCATCATCAATATTATTATTAATTTCTTTTACTTCTTTCCTTAAACTTCATTTCATCATTAATGTAATTTATATCATTTTCTTATATATATATGGTGATATTTCTTAGAAGTTAGGATTACTATTTATCTAATTTCTCAATTTGAATTCTTTTGTCATACTAAATACAACATGGTTTATTATAATTACATTCAATATATTAATCAATATGTTGTACAAATGAAAAGAAAATTATCATTTCACAAAAATAAAGGTTAAATTATAATTTATTATGATTAAGGAAAGATAAAAATATTATTCCAATATCCATAACCATATTTAATACATTAAAAATTAAATGAAAAGTTGTAAATGGAAAAAGAATCACCGTTTAAGGAATCATTATTTTTAAATTTTTGGATCATTTCTTCTTCTAAAAGTTTCTATCCATATGTAACAATAAAGTTAAAATAGAAAATGTAGTGACACCATTCTTAGTAATAGATACTTATTTATTCTTATCAATTTTTTCTGACAATTTTGGTTATTTCTTTAAAATAATTATTGCCTCGATTTTTATTTTTATTTTTAACATTTATTTTTAATTTTAAAAGATTGGAAATTTTATGTTAAAAATTTAAATAATAGAAAAATGATTTATTTAACTTTTCTCATCATCAATACTACTGATTTATTTCACTTTTTTCCTTAGTCTTCATCTCATCATTAATGTTATTTATATAATTTTCTTAAATCACTTATTTTTTATTTTTTAACTCTTTATATATATATATATATATATATAAAGTTTGATTTGTAAATGATGATGTGACATTTCTTAGAAGCTAAGATTACTATTTATCTAATTTCTCAAATTTTTGAGTTCTTTTGTCATACTAAATACAATATGTTTTATTATAATTATATTCAATATAGTAAACAATATGTTCTAGGAATTAAAACAAAATTATCATTTCAAAAAATTAAATGTTAAATTATAATTTTATTCAATATAGTAAACAATATGCTCTAGGAATTAAAACAAAATTATCATTTCAGAAAAATAAATGTTAAATTATAATTTTATTATGATTAAGGAAAGATAAAGATATTATTTCAATATTCCATAACCACATTCAATACATTAGAAATTAATTGGATATAACTGTAAATGGAAAATGAATCACCATCTAAGGAAAATAAATGTTTGCATGCAATACCATAATAATTAAGGAGAGAGTAAGATATATTTTAATATCCTAATTCGGAACTTTTAATCTACTACTCAATTAAAAAGAAAATGCATTTAATAATATTAAAAAGTTATTAGTTTAATATTTTTTCTCATTCTACTAATTCAATTCAATCAAACTTAATTTTAAAGATAAAATAACAGCTCCATTTTAATTGTTATCAATATATTTCAAAAAATTATCGTGAAAAAGCTTTTCTTGAACCTTATTTTGATTTTAATATACTATTATTATTTTTTCTGTCATTTTTTAATGATTTTTTATTTCGACTTTAAAATTTAATGTTTATTCTTAAAACCCTGATGGTACAAATTAAGGTGGAGTAGAATATAGTAAATGATGATTCTTCTACTAAATAGGAAGATATAACAAAATTGAAACAATGAAGTTTTTTTTTTAAAAATGGATACGAAATTCTATTAAGGCATTATTACGTCATTATTCAATATATTTTTTAATATAAATTTCATTTGTTGATGCATTTATTTAGTATTACAGTGTTATTTCACATTATGAGATATTTCTTAGACATTTAAGGAGAATGGTACACTGGAATATATATTATATATTAAAGGATCAACTTCATGCAATGGAAGAATTTGTTATTAGCAAATATATGTTAACTTATTTGATAAAAATATATATTCTTCCTTATTTAATAGATGTAAAATTTGTCAAGCTTTATTTTTTTCACAATCTTCATATTATTAAAACAAACAATAATATTACGATTAAACAATAGAGTAAATATAAAATTAATCAAAAATATTTGATTTTTAATTATCGCGCTAAGCGCGGCCAAGTTCTCTAGTTTCAACAATAAATAAGAAGACACAAAATTTTACTCATCAATCACATTCGCTGAATGTGTTTTATGTCTTATATTCTCAACTCTATCTATTTAGGTATCTGAGAAAGTTTTTTCCAAGTTTTCAACGACATGACGTTTTTTTAAAAGATAAAATATTTATCGTTTCTTAAAATTATAAAAGTAATAAATGAAATAAATAAATATATTTTAAAAATAGTGGACAAATAAAATTAAACGGTTGGAGTAATATAGTAATTTCAACAATTAATAAGAAAGACACAAAATTTTACTCATCAAATGCATTCGTTGAATGTCATTTATGCCTTATACTCTCAGCTCTGGCTATTTAGGTATCTGAGAAGTGTTTTTTCAAGTTTTCAATAACATGACGTTTTTTTTAAAAGATAAAATATTTATCTTTTCATTATATTACAAAAGTAAGAATTGCAATAAATAAATAAATTTTAAAAATAGTGGACAAATAAAATTAAATGATAGGGGTAATATAGTAATTTCAACAATAAATAAGAAGACACGAAATTTTACTCATAAATCACATTCGCTGAATATGTTTTATGTCTTATATTCTCAGCTCTTTCTATTTAGATATCTGAGAAGGGTTTTTTCAAATTTTCAACGACATGACTACTTTTTAAAAGATAAAATATATATATATTCCTGATATTATAAATGAAATAAATAAATATATTTTCAAAATAGAGGACAAATAAAATTAAACTAAAGGGGTAATATAGTATTTTCACATAATTTTACTCATAATCGCATTTGTTAAATGCGTTTTATGCCTTTCATTCTCAACTCTTTCTATCTAGGTATCTGAGAAGGGTTTTATCAAGTTTTCAACGACATGACTTTTTTAAAAGATAAAATATTTATCTTTCTTGATATTATAAAAGTAATAAATGAAATAAATAAATATATTTTATTGTGAACAAATAAAATTAAACAGAAGGGGTAATATAGTAATTTCAACAATAAATAAGGAGACACAAAATTTTACTCATAAATCGCATTCGCTTAATGCGTTTTATGCCTTTCATTCTAAGCTCTTTCTATTTAGGTATCTGAGAAGGATTTTTTCAAGTTTTCAACGACATTACGTTTTATTAAAAGATAAAATATTTATCTTTTCTTGATATTATAAAAGTAATAAATGAAATAGATAAATATATTTTAAAAATAGTGGAAAAATAAAATTAAATGGGAGGGGTATTATAGTGTTTTCAACAATAAATAAGTAGACATAGAATTTTACTCATAAATCATTTTCGCTGAATGTGTTTTATGTCTTTCATTCTCAGCTCTTTCTAGTTAAGTATCTGAGAAGGGTCTTTCCAAGTTTTCAACAACATGACAATTTTTTAAAAGATTAAATATTTATCTTTCTTGATATTATAAAAGTAATAAATAAAATAAATAAATATATTTTAAAAATAGTGGACAAATAAAATTAAACGAAATAGTTAATATAATATTTTCAACAACAAATAAGAAAACACAAAATTTTACTCATAAATCGCAATCGTTGAATGCGTTTTATGCCTTATATTCTCAGCTCTTTCTATTTAGGTATCCGAGAAGGTTTTTTTCAAGTTTTCAACTACACGACATTTTTTTAAAAGATAAAATATTTATCTTTTCTTCATATCATAATAGTAATATATGAAATAAATAAATATATTTATATAATAGTGGATAAATAAAATTAAATAGAAGGGGTAATATAGTAATTTCAACAATAAATAAGAAGAGATGGAATTTTACTCAAATTGCATTAGCTGAATGCGTTTTATGCCTTATATTCTCAGCTCTTTCTATTTAGGTATCTGAGAAATGTTTTTTCAAGTTTTCAACGATGTACCACTCGAAAAAACTTTAAGATTCAAATCATTCTTCATTTACTTGTAGGGTAATATCATGTGACTATTAAATTTTCCATATGTGTAAAAGTAATTCTTTAGTGTGGGAATGATTTTAGATATCAATTAAGGTCACTAGAAACTCCTAGCACAAAGTAGAGTTCAAAGTTTCCTTATCGATTAAGTTTTGATGTAAGATTCTACTTGGGTCAACTTCAAACGATCATATCCCTTAAAATATAAAGAGTTACGTGGCCCATAACCTATTAAATTAAATGTATTTGAATATTCTTTGCAACGCCACCAATTTCGCTACAATCCGAGGTTTGAGTAAAAAGTTATGACTATTTTAGTAACTTGATACAATGTTGTGATGAATTAGCTGACGAGAAAACATTAAAAAAAATGGTCGTTTTTGTCTTTTGATCTCTAAGAAAACCCTAAACAAATTGCTTGCCTAATTAAAGACTCAAAACAATCATATTTTCATCTCTTCTCTCTCAAACCCTAAGGAAAAATCAAAGTAGAAGACTTAATTCAAGATTCTTTCCATCTTTTTCAAGATTCTTCTTCAAGGTAAGTTCTTCTCCAAGAATTCCTTCTTTCCAACTCAAATTCCTCCATACAATTATGAATCACTATTGAAAATCATAATTCTTGGCCATAGAGTTTCAAGAAACTAATTCAAGAAATCTCAATAAAGGTTTTCTTGATTTTTCTCCTTCAAGCTAGGGTTTCAAGGCTTCTAATCAAGTTCTTCTTCAAGATTCTTCAAGAGTCTTGTTCTTTCAGATATGTAAGGCTATTATAGTGTTGTACTAGTTCGTTCTCACGCCCTACATCTACTTTCAAATAAGTAAAGAAGAAATCTAGGATTCTACCCTTAGATTTGAGTATTTTTTAGATGAGTTCATTTTGAGTTCTCGAGTTCCAGTTTCTTTTTGAAATTCTATTCCTAATTATTGAATTGATATATGTTATGCATTAAGATTCTTGAGTTGATTCGTTTATGTCTATATTTCAGCATAAACCTAGTAAATTGAGTATTTTTTTGATGAGTAGTATCGTTGAATTCTGAGTTCTTGAGTACTGAATACTGAGTTTCCATATTGCTATGAAGATCCCTAGTTGAGTCGTTCATGTTCATAACTTCACATGAACCCTATGAATTGAGTTATAAATTTTGAGAAGCTTTTTAAAGTCAATATTTGAGTTTTAAACTGAGTTTTTGAGAAAGTAAAGATGAGTTTTGAGAAAAGAGTTTCTAAAACATGATTTGTATGACAATCGAGTATGCCATCAATGTATGAGCAGTATGGTATCTAGATATACCATCAATATTAATGCAGTATGACTTTTCGAGTCATCAATGATCATGTTAAAATATGATTTTGATATGTTTTTGAGAAAGAGTTTTTTACATTGATAGAAGAGAAACTGAGATTTCTAAATGAGTTATGAGTTCAAAAGATATTTCAAGAGTTGTTACCTTTTTTAAGAGGGTAGTTTGAGCAATTATCTCAAATCAGAGGAAACAATATATTTTTAAACATATGACCATGAGTATATATTATTGGGAGTATTATTGAGCATCGATATGGGGACGAGTTCAGACAACTCAAAGTCCTCATAAACTATGTATGCCAACATGGGTAAAGAGTCATACTCTTTAGAGGATTCCTTATTGCTTTTAAGCATAGCTTAGTGGATCTACTTAGTTGAGGATGTTCTATACCCCGATAAGGTATAAGACAATTCTAGCAGCGTGGGCGAAACGTTGTATCATCATGTAGCTCATAGTGATGGTTGTCGGTTAGAGAATTCCCAATAGAGTTAAAGTGTATTTTTATATATCACTTATTATGTTGAGTTCAGAGATGAGAAAGTATTTTGTAAAGCTTTAAATGATTTAACTTCTTTATTTCTTTACATTCAGCTTGAGTACATTGTTATCTATTGCAGTCCTTTCTTTCAGTTTTTTGTTATTCAACTATATTACATACTCGTACATTCAATGTATTGATGTCATTCGAATTGCATCTTTTAATGATAGAGATATAGGTTCTTAGGATCCTCAACAAGAGTCTGTTGAGATTACTTCAACCACTCGTCTTCTTATGAGTGAGTCCTCCGTGATTTCGGAGTACTCCAAGTTTATGAGTTGTTAGTAGTAGTTCTTTTGAGGAGTCATGAGTCTTGTCCTGATACTCCTCTATATATAGTAGATGCTTCATAGATAGACAGTTTTTGAGAGTCTTTCAGTTTCAGATATTTTATTTAAAACTTATGTTTCATACTCAGTTTATTCAGTAAAGTTTTGAGATAGACAGTTTTTGTTAAATGCGTTATATGTCTTATATTCTCAGCTCTTTCTATTTAGGTATATGAGAAGGGTCTTTTCAAGTTTTTAACGACATGACACTTTATTAAAAGATAAAATATTTATCTTTTCTTGATATTATTAAAGTAATAAATGAAATAAATAAATATATTTTTAAAATAGTGGACAAATAAAATTAAACGGAAGAGGTAATATAGTAATTTCAACAAAAAATAAGAAGACACAAAATTTTACTCATAAATCGCATTCGTTGAATGCGTTTTATGTCTTTCATTCTCACCTCTTACTATTTAGGTATGAAGAATTTTTTCAAGTTTTCAACGACATGACATTTTTCAAAAGATAAAATATTTATCTTTTCTTGATATTATAAAAGTAATAAATGAAATAAATAAATATATTTTTAAAATAGAGGACAAATAAAATTAAACGGAAGGGGTAATATAATAATTTCAACGATAAATAAGAAGACACATAATTTTACTCATAAATTGCGTTTGTTGAATGCATTTTATGTCTTTTATTCATAGCTCTTACACATAAATGGCATTCGTTGAATGCATTTTATGCATTTCTGTCTCAACTCAATTAATGTTGAGTATAAAATGAAAAACTAATTATTTTTTCTCGATATGATAAAAGTAATAAATATATTTTAAAAATATTGGACAAATAAAATTAAATGAAAAGGGTAATAACGTAATTTCAACAATAAATGAGAAAAGACTGAAATTTACACATAAATCGTATTCGTTGAATGCGTTTTATTCCTTTAGTTCTCAACTCAATTAATGTTGAGTATAAAATAAAAAAATAATTATTTTTTCTCGATATGTTAAAGTAATAAATATATTTTAAAAATATTGGACAAATAAAATTAAATAGAAGGGGTAATAACGTAATTTCAACAATAAATGAGAAGAGACTAAAACTTACCCATAAAACGCACTTGTTGAATGTGATTTATACCTTTCCTTCTCAACTCAATTAATGTTGAGTATAAAATAAAATAAAATAATTATTTTTTCTCGATATGATAAAAGTAATAAATATATTTTAAAAATATTGGACAAATAAAATTAAATGAAAGGGGTAATAACGTAATTTCAACAATAAATGAGAATAGACTGAAACTTACACATTAATCGCATTCGTTGAATGCGTTTAAAGCCTTTTTTTCTCAGCTCAAATAATGTTTAGTATAAAATGAAAAAAATAATTATCTTTTCTCGATATGATAAAAGTAATAAATAAAAGAAATAAATATACTTTAAAAACATTGGACAAATAAAATTAAAATGGAAGGGGTAATAACATAATTTCAACAATAAATGAGAATAGACTGAAACTTACACATTAATCGCATTCGTTGAATGCGTTTAAAGCCTTTTTTTCTCAGCTCAAATAATGTTCAGTATAAAATGAAAAGATAATTATCGTTTCTCGATATGATAAAAGTAATAAATAAATAAAGAAGTAGATATATTTTAAACACATTGGACAAATAGAATTAAAATGGAAGGGGTAATAACGTAATTTCAACAATAAATGAGAATAGACTGAATCTTATACATAAATCGCATTCGTTGAATGCGTTTTATGCCTTTCGTTCTCAGCTCAATTAATGTTGAGTATAAAATGAAAAAATAATTATCTTTTTGCGATATGATAAAAGTAATAAATAAAAGAAATGAATGTATTTTAAAAATATAGGACAAATAAAATTAAATGGAAGGGTAATAACGTAATTTTAACAATAAATGAGTAGAGATTGAAACTTACACATAAAACTCATTCGTTAATGCGTTTTATGCCTTTCTGTCTTTGCTCAATTAATGTTGAGTATAAAATGAAAAAATAATTATCTTTTCTCGATATTATAAAAGCAATAAATGTATTTTAAAAATATTGAACAAGTAAAATTAAATGGAAGGGGTAATAACGTAATTTCAATAATAAATGAGAAAAGACTGAAATTTACACATAAATCGCATTCGTTAAATGCGTTTTATGCCTTTAGTTCTCAGCTCAATTAATGTTGAGTATAAAATTTAAAAAAGTAAAAAATTCTCGATATATTAAAATAATAAATATATTTTAAAAATATTAGACAAATAAAATAAAATAGAATGGGTAATAACGTAATTTCAACAATAAATGAGAAGAGATTAAAACTTACACGTAAAACGCATTTGTTGAATGTGATTTATACCTTTCTTTCTCAACTCAATTAATGTTGAGTATAAAATGAAAAAATAATTATCTTTTCTCGATATAATAAAAGTAATAAATAAAAGAAATAAATATATTTAAAAAACATTGGACAAATAAAATTTAAATGGAAGGGGTAATAATGTAATTTCAACAATAAATGAAAAGAGACTGAAACTTACACATAAATCGTATTCATTGAATGCGTTTTATTCCATTAGTTCTCAGCTCAATTAATGTTGAGTATAAAATGAAAAAATAATTATATTTTCTCGATATAATAAAAGTAATAAATATATTTAAAATACATTGGACAAAGAAAATTTAAATAGAAGGGGTAATAACGTAATTTCAATAATAAATGAAAAAAGATTGAAACTTACATATCAATCGCTTTCGTTGAATGCTTTTTATGTCTCTATGTCTCAGATCAATAAATATTGAGTATAAAATGAAAAAATATATTATTCTTTCTCGATTTAATAAGAGTAATAAATAAAAAATAAATAAAATATTGGACAAATAAAATTAAAATGGAAGGGATAATAACGTAATTTCAACAATAAATGAGAAGAGACTATTGTTAAAAAATTACTCATTTGGCAATGATACTATAAGAGTATATACATTATATATATCTTATAGTATCATTGTCTAATGAGTAATTTCTTAACAATAATCTCATTATGCACTTTTCAACTTTTAGAGCTAAGGAACAACCCCCCGGCTTCTACTCATTTTTCACCATTCTTGAGAGTAAAGGTAAGTTTTTCACTCCCCGAATCCATTTTTCGATCCGTAGAACGTAATATAATGGGTGAATATTGATGGGGGGAAGGTTTTGTTATAGATTCTATGGTGAAAACAACCCTAATTTGGATAATTGGGATCATGAGTTTGATCTAGGGTTCATAGAATTGTTAGTAATCCGGGTAATTAATGATTGTTAATTGATTTCCGTATTATATTGATTGTTGTAGACCAAGAACAAGTGGAACAAATCCGAAAATGGAAGGATCAAGTTTCTTAGGGTTTCAAGCTTGTTTCGAGGTAGGTGATGGTTGTGATTATATGATTGTGTGATGTATGCTTGTTTTTACTTCATTATGATACTTGTATATGTATGAATGTTGCAATGTTGATCACACTTGTTGTAAATGAGATAGATAATTAATGAATGTCCTGGAATCATGACTTAAATTTATTATCTTGATGATATACTTGTGATTGTGATTGTGGTGTGTGAATGGGATCGGTTGCCACGTTCCGGCATAAATATGGGAACGATTGCCATGTTCCGGCATAACATTAGGATCCGATACCACGTTCCGGTATGCTAACTATTTTAGTTTGGGTTCCATGAGAGGACCAATGATTTGACATAAAATGTGAAGTAGTTCGTTGTTCGTAAATGTTGTTAATATTGTAGATGTTGATAAATATGCATATGATTAAAATGTTGTTTGACTTGTTTATGCTGCACTAGTGGGATAACCGCGTGATCCTACCAATACACTGTGATTGTGTACTGATATCGCACTTGCTCTTATTTTTGTTGAGTACAGAGCATCTTCAAGTGGTTACTGACAGACCTTGCTTAGGAGATCAGTGATCGTCACTTCGAATTCAAGGGTGGGCCAATTCTTTCGGGCTGTCATGAGATTCTCTTTCGTCTATGTCCACCATTTTCGGACTTAGGCATTTGTTTTAGCTAGTTGATTAGTTCTTTAGTATGGGGTTGTATCTCTTCTTGTTTAGACGTGTTGAACTTTACATGTTTTGATACATTGACTTTCAGGTTCTATGTTATTCTTCCGCATTGTTAGTTTATTATTGTTAAACTTTTGTTAGTTTATGGGAACTCTATTTTTCTTTCCTTAGTGTTTGATTTAAATGCCTTATTTTTTAGATTATTTTCTTGGTTTAAGTGTAGTAGTGGTTCTCCCACCGGAGTGTTAGTGTGGGTGTCAATCACCACGGTCTAGGTCGTGACAAAGTTGGTATCAGAGCCTAGGTTCATTGGTCACGATGTACCAAAACAAGTCTAGTAGAGTCTCGCGGAATGGTACGGGGACGCCTTTACTTTTCTTCGAGAGGCTATAGGACTTTAAGAAATCTCTATGTTTTCTCTTGTGTCCTTTTGTGCTATGACTTGATTCCAATTGGTATATGGTGATTGAAATTGGTATTTAACCTCCTTCACTCTTCTGTCCGCAGATGGTTAATACTAGATTCAACGGCGTTAGGCCCGTAGCTCCCGTCAATGCTCCGATCGAAGAATCTGCAGCAAGAAGTCGCAATCGAGGAAGGGGTAGAGAAAGAGCTAAGGGTAGAGGTCGTGGAAGAATAACACATGTTGAAAATAAAGCTCTTGTTGAGAATGCTCTTGTGAATGAGAACCCTCATGCGCATCATGAAGAGATTGAAGATGAGAATGTTGATGTTGAAGATGTTGAGGATATGTGACAAGAGGAAGAGGTCCTGGCTGGGACTACATGTGTTCCTCAGTTAGATCCAGTGTTAGCTCAACAGATCATGTCGTTCTTAAAGGGATTGGTTGGTCCTAGAGTGCTTCCTTCTGCTCAAGCAACTTAAGCTCATACTAATCCTTATGTTGCTAGCATTGTGCCCAAGGTGGGTGGGACTAGAAATAACGATGCTTTCTTTCGTCCTTTGTTGGGTTCTGTTATGACTGGTGATGAGCATGAAATGTTGACTAAATTTTTGAAGCTAAAGCCTCTTGTGCTTCTTGGTTCTGAGAATAAGGATGCTTATGAGTTTATCTTAGATAGCTATGAGAGGCTTCATAAGTTGGGAAATGTCCATCATCATGACGGTTGAGTTTGTGTCCTTTCAAATTCAAGGTAAGGCTAAACAGTGGTGGAGAGTTTATATGGAATGTAGATCTTCAACTTTACCTCCACTTACTTGGACCTAGTTTCATGCTCTATTTTTGGAGAAATATGTGCCTAGGACTTTGAGGGATCGCAAGAAAGATGAGTTCATGGCTTTGGAGCAAGGTAGTATGACTGCGGCTGCTTATGAGGCCAAGTTACATGCTTTGTCTAGATATGTTACTCAATTGGTGACTACTGAGGAAGCGAGGATCTGGTTATTTATTAGGGGATTAAATTCTGAGTTGCAAGTATTATCTGTTCATATGACTTCTGCAGGGAGGAACTTCAATGATGTAACATACTATGTTAAGAAAGTGGAGGGGGTGAGGCGAGATGGTCAAGCTAAGGCATGGGCAAAAGGGGCCAAGAACTTGGGTAACTTTCAAGTTTCTAATTCCAAGGGGTCCGGAAGGCCAATGCTTGCAGCCAAGACAATTCAGTCCGCTATGCCCGCCTCTACAGGTAGTTATTCGAAAACTCTATCTCATATTTTTCAGGATAACCAGGGAGTCGCGCCTTCGACGGGCGGCAAACCATCTTTTGATTGTACTTGTTACAAGTGTAGGGAGCATGGACATATGAGGAGAGATTGTCCCCACCCACGTGTGTTAGATTCCGCACAACAGCAGTCTAGAGCAGTGGTACCCACGGGGAATGGTAATAATGGTTGAGGGCGTCCACAAGGTGGGCGAGGAGGAAATCAGCGAGGCCGTGGAGGTAGAGGAAATGGTAATGGTAACAGAGGTAGGGATTACACGCAACCAGGCAGGGAAGTGGCTCGTCATGATAATAGGGCTCAATGTTATTCTTTTTCGGGCAAGAACAAGACGAAGGCATCTGATGCGGTGATCAAATGTACTATTCTTGTCTGTGACAGGATGACTAATGTGTTGTTTGATCCAGGTTCTACTTATTCATATGTATCCGTGAGATTTGCCTCAGATTTTGATATGATTTGTGATATTCTTGATGCCCATATTCGTGTTTCTACCCCAGTTGGAGAGTCAGTCATAATTTCCCATGTCTATCGTGCTTATCCTATTTTGTTTATGAGATTTCAGACTTGGGCTAATTAATTGATTTTGGATATGATTGACTTTGACATAATTTTAGGCATGACTTGGTTGTCCCCCTTATTATGTTGTGCTTAATTGTAATACTAAGTTTGTAACTCTAGAAATTCTAAGAAGGGGAAAATTAGAGTGGGAAGGGGAGTACAAGCCTAAGCAAGCTAAGATTATATCCTCCATTCGGGCTAGTAAACTGGTAGAGCAGGGTTGTTTGGCTTATTTGGCTCATATTATGGATGTTGAGATTGAGGCTCAATCCATTGAGTCTATTCTTGTAGTGTCTGAATTTAGTGAAGTGTTTCCTAATGACTTGCCTGGAATGCCTCCGGATAGAGATATAGATTTTTGCATTGATTTAGAGTCTGGTACACATCCCATTTTTATCCCTCCATATTGCATGGCGCCGGCAAAATTAAGAGAGCTTAAGGCTCAAATCCAAGAACTTATTGATAAAGGATTTATTCGTCCTAGTGCTTCCCCATGGGGTGCCCCAATTTTATTTGTTAAGAAGAAGGATGGTAGTATGAGGATGTGTATAGATTATCGGCAATTGAATAGGGTCTCTATCTGAAATAAGTACCCCTTGCCTCGAATAGATGATCTTTTTGATCATTTGCAGGGTGCATCGGTTTTCTCAAAGATTGATTTAAGGTCTGGCTACCATAAATTAAAATTAGGCATTGGGATGTGCCAAGACGACGTTTAGAACTCGTTATGGGCACTATGAGTTTTTGGTTATGTCTTTTGGAATGTGCCTGCAACTTTTATGATTTTAATGAATGGGGTGTTCAAGCAATTTCTTGATTCTTTCGTCATAATTTTCATTGATGATATTTTGGTTTATTCGAAAAGTGAGAAAGAGTATGTCGACCATCTTCGTAGAGTTTTGGGTGTTCTTGGGAAGCAAAAGCTATATGCTAAATTTTCTAAGTGTGAATTCTGGTTGAAATCGGTTGCATTTTTGGGGCATGTAGTTGCAAAGGAAGGGGTAATGGTAGATCCTCAAAAGATTGAGGATGTTAAGAATTGGGTTCGACCAAGTTCTGTGACTGAAGTTAAGAGTTTTATGGGGCTCGCTAGCTATTATCGTCGATTTGTGAAGAACTCTGCTTTTATTGCCACTCACTCGACTAACTTGACCAAAAAGGAGATATCATTTGAATGGACTGAAAAATGTGAGGAGAGTTTTCAAAAGCTCAAGACTCTCTTGACCACCGCTCTTATTCTAGCATTACCGGTGGAAGGTAAGGATTTTATAGTTTATTGTGACACTTCTCATTCTGGGTTGGGCGCGGTGTTAATGCAGGATAGGAATGTTATAGCCTATGTGTCGCACCAATTGAAGATGCATGAGAGAAATTATCCAACTCATGATTTGGAGTTGGCAGCGATAGTATTTGCTCTTAAGATTTGGTGGCATTATCTTTATGGTGTTAAATGTGAGGTGTTTACCGATCATCGTAATTTGCAGCATGTGTTCACTCAAAAGGATCTGAATTTGAGACATCGAAGGTGGATGGAGTTACTTAAAGATTATGATGTGACAATTCAATACCATTCGGGCAAGGCAAATGTGGTGGCAGACGCTTTGAGTCAAAAAACGGCGAGTAAGGGTAGTTTAGCTTGCTTAAGTGTAGGCAAGCGACCTTTGGCTAAAGAAATTCAGGTCTTAGAATCGAAGTTCATGCAGTTGGGCATCTCAGAAAGAGGTGGGGTGCTAGCTAGTATTGAGGTGAGGGCCACTTTCATTGAAGAGATCAAGGCCAAACAATTTGAAGATGAGAATTTGGAGGAACATAGAAAGAAGACTGCGATTGGTAAGGCACAAGAGATCACTTTTGATGCGGATAGTCTGCTTAATTTTAAAGGGAGAATTTGTGTTCCTAGAGTAGATGACTTGATTGAGAAATTGTTGGCGGAGTCTCATGGTTTGCGATATTCTATTCATTCAAGTGTGACCAAGATGTATAGAGATTTGAAGTGAATTTATTGGTGGTCGGGAATGAAGAAGGATATAGCGGAGTTTGTGGCGAAATGTCCAAATTGTCAATAAGTGAAGTATGAACATCAAAGGCATGTAGGTTTACTTCAAAGAATGCAATTCCGGAATGGAAGTAGGAAAGAATTGCCATGGATTTTGGGGTTGGTCTTCCCAAGACTTTGGGAAAGTTTGATTCTATTTGGGTAGTGGTTGATAGATTGACCAAGTCGGCCCATTTTATTCCGATAAGAATAGATTATAATGTTGAGCAATTGGCTAAAGTTTATGTGAAAGAGATAGTGAAGTTGCATGGGGTGCCCCTTTCTATCATCTTAGACTGAGGGACCCAATTCACATCCAAGTTTTAGAGGAAATTGCATGATGAATTGGGCACACAACTCACTTTTAGTACAACCTTCCATCCCCAGACAGACGGGCAGTTGGAGAGGACTATTCAAGTATTATAAAACATGTTAAGGTCATGTGTGATTGATTTTGGAGGACATTGGAATAAGTTCTTACCTTTGTGTGAATTCTCATATAATAATAGTTATCACTCAAGCATTGATATGACACTATTCGAGGCATTATATGAGAGGGGATGTAGATCACCCATAGGATGATTTGAGGCTGGAGATGTGAAACCTTTAAGGGTTGATTTAGTGAAGGATGCTCAAGATAAGGTGAGGGGCATTCAAGATAAGCTTTTAGTATCCCAGAGTAGACAAAAGAAATATGCGGATCATAAGGTAAAATACATGACGTTTTAAACCGACGAAAATGTTATTCTTAAGGTATCACCCATGAAAGGGGTGATGAGATTTGGTAAGAAAGGAAAGCTAAGTCCGCGATACATTGGTCCATTTGAGATTCTTGAATGTGTGGGGCCGGTAGCGTATAAATTGGCTTTACCTCCTAATTTATCAGGAGTTCATCCAGTATTTCATGTGTCCATGCTGAAGAGATATCATGGTGACGGAGATTATATCATAAAATGGGACTCAATTGTGTTAGATAAGGACCTCAAATGTGATGAGGAACCGATTGCAATTCTTGATCGTGATGTGCGTAAGTTGAGGTTTAAGGAGATTAAGTCCGTGAAAGTTCAATGGAAGTATCGTCCAGTTGAGGAAGCTACTTGGGAAACTGAGAGGGACATGCGAGACCAGTATTCCCAATTGTTCGTCGATGCAGGTACTACTTATTTCCTTCCTTAGCCTATTTTCCTAAGTTTTGTCACTCGGGGACGAGTAATGGGTAAATTGGTATATATTGTAACGACATGTTCTCGTCGTTATAGAAAAGTCAATGGGGGGAAATTTGGGGCCGAAAAACTTTTTCATAGTATTTGGATTTTCCCAACCTTGTCCAGATTTGGACGAATTCGGAGTCATTGAGGTATAGGAACATTTGGTAACAATCGGGTGAATCATTTATGATTTTGATTACATAAGTAGTTAGATAACTCGTTAAGAAATTCGTATGACTTTACGAAATTTAATTCGAGCGAGTAAAACTCCCAAAATCGATATTAGTGTAAAAGGTATTTACTAAGCGTCGTGGGTTAGAGGTGTGTTGTGAAATGGGAATTTTGGAATTCTTGAAATAACTCTCTGTCTCGAGAATGCCGCTTTGGCGCTGGGTTTTGCCGCTTTGGAAGGGTAGTGGCCGTTGTGGCGGGCTCGACACGAATTAAAGTCGTTAATAAACCCCTAAATGACCTCATTATGTACTTTTCAACTTTTAGAGCTAAGGAACGACCCCAGACGACTCCTACTCGTTTTTCACCATTCTTGAGGCTAAATGTAAGTTTTTCACTCCCCGAATCCATTTTTCGATCCGTAGAACGTACTAGAATAAGTAAATATTAATGGGGGAAGGTTTTGTTATAGATTCTATGGTGGAAACAACCCTAATTTGGATAATTAGGATCATGGGTTTGATCTAGGGTTCATATAATTGTTAGTAATCCGGGTAATTAATGATTGTTTATTGATTCCTGCATTATATTGATTGTTTGTAGACCAAAAACAAGCAGAACAAATCCGGAAAAGGAAGGATCATGTTTCTTAGGGCTTCAAGCTTGTTTCGAGGTAGGTGATGGTTGTGATTCTATGATTGTGTGATGTATGCTTGTTCTTGCTTCATTATGATACTTGTATATGTATGAATGTTGCAATGTTGATCACATTTGTTGTAAATGAGATAGATAATTGATGAATGCCATGGAATCATGACTTAAATGTATGATCTTGATGATATACTTGTGATTAGGGGTGTTCACGGTTTGGATAAAAATCGATTCAAACCGAACCAAATCGATAAAATAAAACCGATTTTATTTGGGTTTGGTTTGGTTTGGTTTTAGATTTTTGAAAATCGATAGTATTTGGTTTGGTTATGGTTTTATTTGAAAAAAATCGAAGAAATAACCGAATCGAACCGATGAATTATATACATATATTTTATTAATATACATACTTAATATATTGTTTTTATAAACAATTTTAAAGATCTTATACATAATTTCATTAAAATTTCTTTATAATTTACTTATTGAAAGCAAAAATTCCCAAGATGAAACATTTATCTTATTGATTTCATGTATATAAGTGTCTATGACAATTCTTTGTGGGACTGAAAATGTTATCTTCTCTTCCTTCTAGACCAATATAGTGAATTTTAAAGCTTTATTGATAGTAAATTTAGTGATCGAAAGTTCAGTAATTTAAGTAATTCTAACTATTTTTCGTTTTGAATGGATTGTTGTCACTTTTATCACATTTTAAATGAATTGTTTCTTTTATTTCTGTGTATGGTTAATAACCGAATAACCAAACCAAACCAAATCGAAATCGATAATCACCAAACCGATAAATGTATATTATATTTGATTTGGTTTGGTTTTGATAATATTAAAACTGATAAAGTTGGTTTGGTTTTGGTTTTGACCAATAACCGATCCAAACCAACCCGTGAACACCCCTACTTGTGATTGTGACTGTGGTGTGTGAATGGGATCGATTGCCACGTTTCGGCATAACTAACTTGGATCGGTTGCCACGTTCCGACATAATATTGGGATCGGATACCACGTTCCGGTATGCTAACTGTTTGGGTTCCATGAGAGTACCAATGATTTGACATAAAATGTGAAGTTGTTCGTTGTTAAATGTTGTTAATATTGTATATGTTGATATATATGCATGTGATTATAATGTTGTTTGACTTGTTTATGTTGCACTAGTAGGATAGCCGCGTGATCCTACAAATACACGTGATTGTGTACTGATACTGCACTTGCTCTTATTTTTGTTGAGTACATGGCATCTTCAAGCGGCTACTGACAGACCTCGCTTAGGAGATCAGTGATCGTCACTTCGAATTCAAGGGTAAGCCAATTTTTCCGGGCTGCCATGGGATTCTCTCGTCTATGTCCACCATTTTCAGACTTAGACATTTGTTTTAACTAGTTGATTAGTTCTTTAGTATGGGGTTGTATCCTTTCTTGTTTAGACGTGTTGAACTTTAGATGTTTTGATACATTGACTTTCAGGTTCTAGGTTATTTTTCCGCATTGTTAGTTTATTATTGTTAGACTTTTGTTAGAGTTTATGGGAACTCTATTTTTCTTTCCTTAGTGTTTGATTTAAATGCCTTAGTTTTTAGATTATTTGTTTGGTTTGGATGTAGCAGTGGTTCTCCCATCGAAGTGTTAGTGTGTGGCAATCACGACGGTTTGGGTCGTGACAATGATACTAATTTTGTATCAGTTACTCAAAATTAGTTAGGGATATAAAGTATAATTATTTAGTGGGATATGAATGTAAATGAGTATATGTTTGTAGCTATTTTTCTTTTAAGGGTTATTTGCTTAGTTTCCCCATAATTTTTTTTTTCTTGATTTGTCAAAAATGACAAGTAAACATGGACAAGTTAGAAAGGACAGATGGAGTATGCATAGTTGGTTTAAATGCCATGTTGTTTGATTGTTACTTAAATTATATTGTATTGTATCGTTTAAATTATCGATAATGACGAAAAGACTCATTTTATATAACACAAATTATTTGTTTCATCCCTAAACTAAAATTTTTGCCAAATTTAGGGGTGTTTTCAACACTTGTTTTGACTTTTTATTTAAAGTTACATGACATACAAGAGTTTGATACCACTTGCTATATCTTGTAGCAAGGGATGTATTTAAGTTCAGTTAGTCAAGTAGAGAGATGTTTTAAAGCTGTTAATAGTTTGGGAATGAAACTACTAATTTACACTTAGTTTAAGGGTATTTTCAATACTTCTCTTATATAAGTTAATGTCTTTGAAAAATATAAGGAGTAAAGATATTTGAGTTCCTATCAATTAATATGTATAAAATGGTAAAATTCATTATAACAATTAATATTTTTTAAATATATATGTCAAGTCAAAATTTGACAAGTAAAAACGCGAAGAGACAAACAAGGTGTATAATTTTTAATATAAAATATATTAAAGGTTGTTGATTGGTTAAAAGGGGAATCCGACGTGTAGGCGAGTGGCAGTGAATTATCCAATGTGGCGCGTACGCTTCATAGTTTGTACCGTCAATTGGTTGACGGGGATGGGGGTAGGGATGTTCTCATCTCAGTACATTTCAATCTCTCTCATCACTCCACAAGAATCTCTCTCAACTCCTCTTCTTCCTTCACTCTCAAATCTATGTATGATATTTTCTCTTTTGGTTTTTGAATTTGCTGAAACTTTATCTTTTCCCTGTTACTTCAACCTTTTTTTCTTCTTTTTTTGGGTGATGCAGGATATTAAGAAGATTTATGATATAGCACAGCACAAAGTTGCTTGACACCCTTTGATCGACAAGGATTCTCAGGTAAGTTTCATGGTTTTTAATTTTTTCAGTAATGAATGTGGCGAACCTAATTTTTGTCTGCATGGAACATTTTAGGTGAAGTTGAAGTTTTAATTCAAAATTGATAGGCAAAAAACTTAAACCTAATCCCCCAATTCGCAATAGTTAACTCCAACCAAAAAAACAAACAAACTAATTTTGCAAGAATGTGAAGAAATCAATTATACATATCGTAATTGGTCTTATGTAGTAGCAAAGGAACAACCTTGCTCATTGGTTTTAGACCAACAACTGCCTTTGTTGGACTTCTTGCCATGAGTCTTATTTTGGACAAACACAAAGTAATTCTTTTTAACTTTTGTTTTTCTCATCAACATGCACCTGCTCGATGAGACATGTAGTTTCGACCACCTTAGGATTGAGTTCTTCATCAAATGATGAGTCATCAATCAAATTTTCTCATGAGTACCGTCAAGAGAGTCAAAACACGAAGAAGTAGGTGTGTTAGAGTTAGAATAAGAGAGTCATCTCTCTTTTCTTTTCTCTCAATCTCACTTGGCATCCCATTCTCTTCACAAAACACAACCTCTCCTATTTCTTCTTTTGGGATGTCAACATGTACTCCCTTAATCCTCTCAATTTTTTCTCTCTCATCATCATCATCTTTCATTTCTCTACTTTTTTGTAATCTCACAAATTTGTGATAGAGTCAAAGATGCGACAGCAAATCTCTCCCTATTCATCTTGAGAGAGTATTTATTCTTTTCTATGTTGTATGAAGATCCTTTATTAGCATACCATGATTTTCCCAATAATATCTGACAATTATGCATGGGAACAACAGCACACCAAACTATCCTCATAACTTCCAAGAGTGAGCGACAATAACACCCCTTTTTACCTTTATTCCTTTCCACATGTACGGTGAAATAAGCTCAATACAAGGTAAGTTCAATCTTTGATAGAGCTGTTCATATTTCTGAGCCTAAAAAATTATGTTTTACATTGTCCTTATCAAAAAAAAAAAGTTCAATCTTTCAACCATACAAGTGCCAATTAAGTTTATAGCTAGACTCTTTATCAATTCTCATGGCACATAGCTTAGACAACACGTTAACTCTTGTTTAGTACATGTTTAAATTTAGGAGCAAAGTCATTTGATCAATTCATTTCCTTTTAAATATAGGCCTTGGTTTAGTAATTTTTAAATTCTAAGTTGGTGGTGATTAAGTGGTGTTAACTGGTGGCTACACTGAAGTTGGTAGCTATGGCATGGGGTGGTGGCTACATGGAAGGGAACTGGTGCTTGAAAAAGAAAAAATGAAAGATCAATTAAAATAACAATTGAAGAGAAAATTATAAATAGGATTAAAACAAGAAGAAAATGAGGTGGCATCATGTGATTGGTGCTTGTGTTTCACATATTGTTGTAAAACTGGTGCTTGCCAGAAAAGGGGTATTTACACTTTTTCAAATAATTATAGGGGGATCTTAGGACCCTGGCAAAGTTTACATGTTCAATGGAAAAATGGGACAAGTCTTGCCTTTATGTCAAGACATGAAGAAGCTTTTGTTTTTGAGCTTTCTGTGAGAGATTTGATGGACTAACTTTTCGAGGAGGGAGCAAAAGCCACAAGAAGTGGTGGAGATAATACCCCAACGCATTTGGTGGACTGTTTGGAGAGAAAGAAATGAGAGATGTTTTGAAGATAGATCCAATTTCATTCTAAAAGTCAAATGGAATTATATAGTATCTTGTTATTTTTGGTGTAAAGAGATAGGCTTAGAAGATATAGATCAACTTGTAGATTTATTAGGATTACTGTAAGTATTTTCTTTTGTTTCTGTTTGCATCTTTCTGAAAATCTCAGCATGTCCTTAATGCGACATGCTGAGGAATACAATATTACCAGTTTCAAATTTTCTTGAGGGACTAACTTTTGCTTTGTTAATGGCAGTAATTCACGATTACCTTCTCATGTTATGTAGGGGGCTCAATTATTCTTCGTGCTGAACAATTTAGAGTTCTTTTCAGGCTTACATTGTGAAATGGTAAATTTATCTCGTTTCTCGATTCTCTATTACTGTGCAGTTTTTCGACTTCCTTCTGGTCGTACAGATCAGAAAAGAAAGTATATGATCCTTCTTTATTCATATTTTTGATAAATGGAGGAAAAATATTTATACTTTGTTTGTATTTCTTGTTCAATCCCGTGTAGGACAAACATCTTTCTGAAGAAGATAGTGACAACATTGACTGGGATACTGAAGATGAGTTAGAAATACAGGATACAACATTTTCTTCATGCAGGGATTTAAGAACTAATGGACAGTATGCTATTAGTGGTGATGGGGAGGTAAACGCTTTTAGCCCATATTGATACCCTACTGTTATTTCTTGTCAAGAACATCTTTTTTGACACAAAAAAAGAAGAAAGAATTTAGAAAATAGTTTATACCATTGCATCTCAACTTATGGTCTCTTTTGGTCTTCTCTTGCGTGAAGGCAAGCTCATCATCAGTACCTGGCCAGTCTACGTTCATTCAGAAGTTTTTAGTGATGGGATTTTCTGAAGAGTCCATCGCAAAAGCAATAGAGCAAAATGGTATTTGAATTTACCAAGTATTTATACAACTTAAAAATTGATTTTACAGTTACGGTATTTTTGTTACTTGATTTGGGACTGCAGGAGAAAATTCAGATTTGGTGCTGGATGCTCTTTTGACATTAAAGGTGCGGAATGTCTTCTTCTTTATTTGCAAGCTACTCATTTTAGATTTTGTAGCATGTTTGCAAGCTACTCATTTTAGATTTTGTAGCATGTTTGCAAGCTGTTCATTTTTTAGATTTTGTGACAAAGGGTAACTATGTGAAGGGAATGAAGATATTCTTGTTCAATCCATCACTCCTTTGGTAACCAGCTCATCTAATAATTATTTATTAAGATCTAGAAAATTATTAACATGGCAAGAAGCCATTCCTTGTGTATATAGGAAACGTTTAGAATCCTGTAATTTTGTAAATAGGAATAGGAATTCTTAGGACTTACTTACTTTTCCTTTTAAGATTACTGTAAACACTATATGAACCCCAACATGCTTGAGGGAATAATCAAGCAATTCATTCCCCAAACTCTCTTCCTTCTCTGTTCTTCACATGGTATCGGAAACTCTAAGATCTTGGTAGAGACTCAAATAGCTTCCGTAACTGGCGCCTGGCCACTCATTTTTTTCTTCTTACTTTTGGTGTCTAGCACAACTCCTCTCTCCAGCAATCGGTGTTCCTCGCTGCATTCAAGCACTGTTCATCTGTTTGGCGAACGGTTAGGTGCCACTATCTGTTCAGCTACCGGCGCTACTACCTTTTGCGTGACTGACACCCTCCTCTGATATTGAATTTCTATATGAGCTTAGGGTTTGAGTCCCTACTTTGAAATTTCTGTTATTAGAGCCAAAAGTTAGGGTTTGAGTTCCTACTCTGAAAATTCTGTCCCTCTTTTATTGCTTCCTCTAATTCTTTTTCTGCTAATGAATAAAGGTTCTCTCTTGTCCAAAAGTTGCTTCCTTTTGTTTCAACTAGAAAAGACCATTTCCTTTCTTGGAAAAAATCTTCTTTTCCTTTGGAATCTCACGCAAAAACAATTTCTTCTTATTCCAAAAAACAAAAATGACTGGTGCTTCAGACCAATAGAATCGGAATCCTACCTTCATTGTATGTAAAGGATCAAACACCTCATTCTGTTACCCATTTGATATGTGACAATCAAGCTGCAATCGCATTGCTTCAAATCCAGTGTTTCATGATAGAATGAGATATATAGAAGTAGATTGTTTTTTGATGTGTCAAAAGATTGAATCGGGGTGCATTTGTGACTGGTTTCATCAACTCAAATGATCATTTAGGACATATTCTTACAAAATTACTTCGTGGCTCTAGAGTTCAGTTTGTGACATGTTAGGAGCACACAATTTGTATGCTCCAACTTGGGGGAGTCTTAAGCACTAGGAAATTATTAATATGTCAAGAACTCATTCCTTGTGTATATAGGAAGGATATAGAATTCCCATAATTGTTTAAATAGGAATAAGAATTATCAGGACTTACGGTGGAGGGTGAAATCACCAAGGATCAAATCAGGATTAAAGAAGCAGCGCAGGAATTCTATAAAAACCTCTACAAAGAGACTGAAGGGTGGAGACCTGATCAAAGAATATTAGATGTTTCAAGAATTTCTGCAGAAGAGCAGGTGTGGCTGCAAAGACCCTTTGAGGAGGAGGAAATTTTGGGAAGCTTAAACATGTGTGCAAAAGAGAAAGCACCTGGCCCTGACGGATTCCCAATGATGTTTTTCCAAACTTTTTGGACCCTATTGAAGGAAGATATTATCAAAACTATTCAGTTTTTTCACTCCAATCAAGTTTTTGAAAAGAGTTTTAATGCAACTTTTATTGCTTTAATTCCAAAGAAAGCGGGAGCCTCCAATTTGAAGGATTTTAGACCAATCAGCTTAGTAGGGGGTGTCTACAAACTCATTGCTAGGCTGTTGGCTGAAAGATTGAAGCAAGTGTTGGATAAACTGATCAACAAACATCAGATGGCTTTTGTGAAGGGGAGACAAATCATGGATGCTGCACTCATAGTTAGTGAGTGCATTGACTCCAGAATAAAGGAAGGAAGCCCAGGCTTAATGTGCAAACTGGATATCCAAAAGGCTTTTGACCATGTAAATTGGTCTTTTCTCTTAAATATCCTTAGCCAGATGGGCTTTGGGGACAAATGGCTGAAGTGGATTGAGACATGCATCAAAACTATTAAGTTCTCTGTGCTTGTGAACGGAGAACCTGTGGGTTTTTTTGAATCAGAAAGGGGACTGAGACAGGGTGATCCTCTCTCCCCTTTCCTGTTCATCCTAGCAATGGAGGGATTTAATGCTATGATGAGGATTGCTACACAAAATAGATGGATCAAAGGCTTCAAAGTGGGAGGCAGAGGGGGGGAAGAAAGAGAAATTGGTCATATGCTCTACGCAGATGATACCATCATCCTTTGTGATCCTGTAGAAGAACAGATAAGCTACATTAGAGTGATATTGGTACTTTTTGAAGCAGTCTCTGGATTGAAAGTGAACTGGGGAAAAAGTAGTCTCTTCCCTGTGAATGAGGTACCTCAGATAAAAGAGATGGCAGGCATACTAGGGTGTAGTGTTGGGAAGCTGCCTACCACCTATCTAGGCATGCCATTGGGTAACAATCACAAAGCCTTGGAAATATGGGATGGTATTTTGGAGAAAACTGAAAAGAAGCTCTCTGGATGGAAGGCTCAATATCTTTCACTTGGAGGACGATTGATCTTAATAAACTCTGTTCTTGATTCTCTGCCCACTTATGTGATGTCTCTATTCCCAATCCCAGGAAAAGTAGTGGAAAATCTGGATAAGCTAAGGAGAAAATTCTTATGGCAAGGCAACAAGGATGGAAAAGGCTATAGCTTAGTAAACTGGGAAACTGCTCTACTTAGCAAAGACAGAGGGGGGCTGGGAATTAAGAACTTGAAACTACAGAATGAGAGCCTATTGAAGAAGTGGTTGTGGAGGTACACTGAAGAGAGAAATTCCCTCTGGAAAGAGGTGATCATAGCAAAATATGGTGAGTTAAACCCTTGGTGTACAGAGACCACAACAGAACCTTATGGTGTGGGTGCATGGAGATCAATTAGAAACTTGTGGTCACAAATGGAGACAAATTTATATATCAAGGTGGGAAGTGGCACTAAAACAAAATTTTGGAAGGATGTTTGGATAGACCAATCCCCTCTTAGAGATCTCTTTCCAGATCTCTTTCAAATTTGTGGAAATCCTGATGCCAATGTTGGCGATTGCTGGACTGAACAGGGCTGGGATCTAGTTTTTAGAAGACTTCTCAATGATTGGGAGGTGGAAAGGGTGGCTGAGATATTAGGGATGCTAGGCGGAGTGACCATCAATGCAAATGCCACAGACAGGATGTTGTGGAAGCACAGCAAAGATGGCCTCTTCTCAGTCAACAGTGCTTACAGAAGAGGTCTCCAGGTGATGGCAGGGAGACCAACACACCTCTGGAACTATTTTTGGAAGGGGGATATTCCTACAAAAGTGAAATGCTTCACTTGGCTAGTGATAAAGAGAGCTTGTTTAACACAAGAAGTACTTCAGAAGAAAGGTAGGCAGCTGGTCCCTAGGTGTTTTTTATGCAATTTGACAAGTGAAACTAACAGCCACCTCTTCTTGCACTGTAATTACACTGCTCAAATCTGGAATTTGTTCCTTAGCATCTCAAATCTGAATTGGACAATGCCAGAACGTACATCAAACGTGTTGAAGAGCTGGGTAAGGAGAGGGGGTACCAAGAGCCAGAAGAGATGGTGGAGGTTAATACCATCATGTATATGGTGGTCAATCTGGAAGGAAAGGAACAGTAGATGTTTTGACAATAGATCCAATTCCATACACAAGGTCAAATGGAATTGTATAGTATCTCTACTTTTTTGGTGTAAACAGTTGTGTATAGTAGATACAGATCAGATTGTAGATTTGATAGGAAGTTTGTAATTGACACTTTTTGGTGGTGGCCAGCATGCCCTTAATGCTGAAGAATACAACCTTACCAGTTTCAAAAAAAAAAAAAAGAATTATCAGGACTTACTTTCCTTTCTTCTTTGGGATTACTTGTATAACACTATATAAATCCGAATATGCTTGAGGGCATGGTGCAAGTCATTCCCAACTCTCTTCCTTCTCTTTTCTCATGCCTATATATGTCATCACTTGCTGAAGATGGTCTAGTGAGAGAAACTTGTTAACTTGTTCAGAACAAAGTTTGGACGAGTCAGGGTTTTTGGTGACACCTATTAGGACCCATGAAGAGATTGTGCCATGTGAACATTGGATTCTAGGTGTTGATTGTGCGATAAACGATGCCAGTTGTTCTTTACCTGGTTTTCACAGCTCTGGTAGCAAGGTTGTATTGTGTTGAGAATGCTTGATTTTTGTTTGTGTTCTTTGTAATGATGGTTTTCTTCTGTCCATCATTTTTTCACAAAGTAATGACCCTTTAATACTAGCAAACCCCCTCTATCTCCAAAAGGGGAGAGTAAATAAAATAATATAATTATGTTTTTTTTTTGGAAAAAGGTAAGAGTTTTATTAAATAAAATGACAGAATTTTGTTCTCGGAAGAGTGGGAATCAAATTTTAGAAATATAAGGCAGCACATACTTCACAGAGTGACATCAGATCACTCTCCCATAATGTTACAATGCGGTGCTTGGGAAAATGCAGAGTCATACTTTAAATTTGAGAACTGGTGGTTGGACATAGATGGTTTCAATGACAAAATTAAAGGATGGTGGAACTCCTTCAGTTTCATAGGGAAACCTGACTATGTCTTGGTTGCAAAGCTCAAAGCACTAAAAGAAAAGCTGAAAGAATGGAGCAAAACTGCACAAGGGAACTTGGGAACACAAAAACAAAATGTCTTGAAACAGCTAGCTGAATTAGAGGATATACAGGAGAACAGAACCCTGTGGCCAGAAGAGATAACCTCTAAAACAACATTAATCAGTGAGTTTGAAGACATAGCTAAAAGGGAGGAAATAGCTTGGAGGCAAAGATCTAGGGCAGTGTGGCTAGAGCAGGGGGATAGAAACACTAATTTCTTCCACAGAACTGCAAATGCACATAGGAGAATGAATACAATCTCAAAGCTGAAAGTGAGGAGAAAATTTGACTGAACCAGAGGAGATATAGAAGGAGATAGTAACTTATTATGAGGAACTATACTCTGAGCCAGAACAATGGAGACCCTACCTGGAGATGAGAAACTGTCCTATGATTCATGAAGAAGAGAACAAATTACTCTTGGCACCTTTTGAGCAGCAGGAAATTCTAGAGAGCATAAAAGCATGTGCAGGGGACAAAGCATCAGGGCCAGATGGTTTCTCCATGGCTTTCTTCAGCCAATGTTGGGACATCATTAAACCTGATCTGGTGGCTACAGTGTAGCAGTTTCATAAGGCAGAGAGATTTGAGAAGAGTATTAATTCCACCTTTGTGGGTTTAATTCCTAAGAAAGTGGGAGCTGAGGAACTGACAGATGTTAGACCTATTAGTCTAATAGGTGGAGTTTACAAGATCATTGCTAAACTACTGGCAGAAAGGTTAAAGAAGGTGCTACACAGACTTGTAGACAGCCAACAAATGGCATTCATAAAAGGTAGACAAATAATGGATGCAATGTTGATTGCAAATGAATGTGTTGAGTCTAGACAGAGAAGCAAGTGCCCTAGAATTCTATACAAGCTTGATATACAGAAGGCCTATGATCATTTAAACTGGAATTTCTTACTACTTATGATGCAAAGGATGGGTTTTGGAGCCAAATGGATTAGATGGGTGAAATTCTGCATAAGCACAGTCAAGTTTGCTATTTTAGTTAATAGAACTCCTAGTGGTTTCTTTTCATCCCAAAGGGGACTGAGACAAGGTGACCCCTTGTCACCCTTTTTATTCATCTTAGCCATGGAAGGCTTGAGTAACCTAATTCACACAACAAAGATGAAGGGTTGGGTAAGGGGCTTTAGGGTGGACAACAGTGCACAAAATGGCTTGGAGATTACACATCTGCAATATGCAGATGATACCCTTATTTTTTGTGGTGAAGCAATGACAGAGCAAATGTTGATCCTAAGAGTAATATTCATCATCTTTGAAGCAGTCTCTGGATTACATATCAATTGGGGGAAGAGTTTCATTTATCCCATAAATGAAGTGGCTCAGGCAGAGAGTCTGGCAGGGGTTTTGGGTGGTAGGGTAGGGGAACTACCAACCATATACCTAGGTATGCCATTGGGGGGAAAGAGCAAATCAATAGGGATCTGGAATGGAGTGATAGAAAAATGCGAAAAGAAGCTTACCAACTGGAAGAGCCAATATCTGTCTAGGGGAGGTAGATTAACCATGGTTAATAGTGTGCTAGATGCAATACTTGCTTATATGATGTCTGTGTTCCCAGCACCAGACAATGTCATACAGAGGATAGATGTTTTGAGAAGAAATTTTTTTTGGCAGGGAAATGAAGATAAAAAGAAGTTTCATCTAGTCAAGTGGGAAGAGGTCATAAAAAATAAGAAAGAGGGGGGGCTGGGGATCAGGAACATGAAGAAACAAAACAAAAGCCTAATGTTAAAATGGCTTTGGAAGTTTATGACAGGAGAGAATATGCCATGGAGAGAGGTGATCAGGGCAAAATATGAAATGGAGAATAGGTGGATGACAAAGATGGTAACTACACCATATGGATGTGGTATCTGGAGATCAATAAGAAATCTTTGGCCTTTGTTTCTTTCTAGAATCAGATTCCAGGTGGGTAATGGAATGAAGGTGTCATTTTGGGAGGATAGATGGATAGCCCAAAGAACCCTGAAACAATTCTTCCCAGACTTATATACACTAAGCCTTCAACAAAATGCAACTATGGCTGAAATGTGGACAAGACAGGGGTGGAACTTACATCTTAGGAGGAATCTAAATGATTGGGAGATGGGGAACATAGTGGCCTTCCATGATACAATGGCACAATTTAGCAATCTGACTAGGGAAGAAGACAAGGTTGTGTGGAAGATTGGTAGCAAAGGGGTTTTCAGTGTTAAGTCAGCTTACAAAGATCTTAATCAATCAAATTCAAATGATAGGATGGAGCTCTGGCCATCGCAGATGATATGGAGACCTAAAATCCCATACAAGGTAAACTGTTTCACATGGCTACTAGCAAAGAAAGCAGTGCTGACACAAGAGAGTATAAAGAAGAGGAAGTTCCAACTATGCTCAAGACGCTATTTGTGTGAGGAACAGGCAGAGACAGTCAACCATCTCTTTTTGCATTGCAAATGGACAGATCAATTATGGAGAATATTCAGCAGCCTTAGAAAGATCACTTGGGTGAAACCAAGAAACATAGTACAACTCCTAAATTGTTGGGTCAATATTGGCAATATTACAATTAAGGAGGAGAGATGGAGGGTTGTCCCAGCTTGTATATGGTGGACAGTGTGGAAAGAACGGAATCAAAGATGTTTTGAGGGCAAGAAGAACAATTTGCAGAATTTCAAGATGAATTGTATAGCTCTTTATTATTTTTGGTGTAAACAGAAAGTCTTAGTACAGGCAGAAGAACTTTTTGATGTTTTAGACTATTTGTGGCAAAAAGCACAGATGAAGTCAGTCTAGTTTGTAATACTTTTGGAGGGGGGTTACTTTGATGTAGTATACCTGTGGATAAATAGAAGAAAAAGTTACCATTCTCAAAAAAAAAAAAAATGGCCATGCAATAAGCTAGTTTGTGTTACCATAAAAAAAGGAAGACGTCTTCTTACAACAACAGAAGCAGCATAGTCCCACAAGTGGGGTTTGAGGAGGGTATGATGTACACAAACCTTACCCCTAGCTTTGTTGGGTAAATTGGTAGAGAGATTGTTTCTGATGAACCCTTTGTTCTACAACCTAAAAATACACCTTAGAGCCAGCAGGCGTAAACATCTATATTTCACCATCTATACAAGGATTTTTTTTCCCTCAAAACATCTAAAATTTCTTTCCCACCATACTACCCGACATATGCATGGAGGGATGGCGTTCCAAAGCTTATTCATTGGTCTGCTTCTGCCCTTTATACCCCAACTTGCCAATAATTCCTGAACTGACTGCAACATCACCCAAGACCTCCCAAACAGGGAGATGAACAAACTCCAAAGCTGTCTAGCGCATGACGAATGCAAAAACAAGTGACTGCCATTCTCTTCCTTCTCGTTACATAGGAAACATCTGGATAATATTGTCATTTTCTTTTTCTTGCGAAAGAGTGCACATCATCATTCTCTTCTTTTAAAGATTGTATTGAGTCAAACAAGCATCATGTGCTACCTCCCACATAAAGCAAGCAGCTTCGTAAGGTGTTTGTGTGTTCCATATTTTCTTCCCTGGCTAGTTAAAATTGCTTTCGTTTCTCTTATTCAGCCTCATGTAGCATGACTTAACTGAGAACTTCATTCTTTTTTGCTCTACCCAGAATAGAGAATCTGTTTCTTCTGGTAATAATTGACACTTGTTCTAGTTCTTGCAAAAGTAACCATCATGGGTACTTCGCAATCGAACAGTCCCTTTTGATGTGAAGGCACCAACACCTATTGTTTCTACAATCAAATACTGTAATCCTTGCATCCGCTCAAAATTTATGCAAGTTAGCATATTTAACTCTAAGAGGGGTGTGCCTATGCCCTATCCATGAGTCATGCCAAAATTTTGTTCTTTTGCTTCTCCCACTTTGATTTCCACAGTGTTCAAAGTTTGGTCATAGACTCTTGATGTATTTCCAAAGTCCCAAACCATGTGGAGAGTTGATCGGATTAGTGATCCATTCCATTTGACGCCATGTTTGTGGAAAATCACCTTTTCCTAACCTGGCTTCCCTTCCATGTCTCCACAACCACTTCATCAATAGGCTTTCATTGTGCATCTTCAAATTCCTAATATCCGATCCACCCTCCTCTTTGTTCAGCAGCATGGCTTCCCATTTTACTAGGTGGAATGATTTTTCTTTCTTTGTCTCCACCCCACAAGAAATTCCTCCCAATTCTGTCCAGAGTTTGTCTCACCTTTGCTGGCATTGGAAAGAGAGAAATTAAATAGGTAGGTAATGAATCAAGCACTCTATTGTGTGCTTTATTAGAGTTACTCTCCCACTAGGTATTGTCTTTTCCAGACTGCAAGTTTCCTTCCAAACTTTTCAATAAGCATCTCCCAAATTGAGCTTCTCTTGAATTTAGCCCCCAAAGGATTCCCAGGTAAGTGGTGGGCTTACCTACCTGACATCCTAAGTTATCAGCCAAACTTTATACATCTTGTACCTTGTTTACTGGGTACAAATAGGCAATAGGTCTTGAGTAAATTATTTTTAACCAGGAAGCAGCCTCAAAGTTCAAAAGCATCACGCCTTGATTATCCCATTTGATTTTTCTTTAGCCCCACAGAGAATAAGGTATCATCTACATATAAAATAGGGGATATTTCCACCTTTCCTTGCATTCTGACACCACCTTAAAACCTCTGATCCAGTTTAAAGACATTGCTCTGCATATCATATTGCTTAATCCTTCCATAGCCAAATGAAGAGAAAAAGAAACAGCTGATATTCTTGCCTTGATCCCCCTTGAGATGGGGAAAATCTCCTGGAGCTCCATTTATGATGATTGAGATAGTAACCATGGATATACAAAATCTGATCCACCCTATCCACCGTCCCCCAAAAACCATCTTCCTCAACAAGTTTAGCAAATATGCCCAATTTAAGTGATCATATGCCTTCTCTATATCAAGCTTACACAATATACCAGCTTCTCTTTGCCTCTTCCTTTCATCAAAACATTCATTTGCAATAAGTACAACATCTGCAGTTTGTCTCCCTTTAATAAAGGCGATTTGTTTGTCAGCCACCAGCTTCTTCATTATTGTTTTCAGCCCTTCTGCCAACAACTTGGCAAATTATTTTGTAGAAGCTACCCAGTAAGCTAAAGTCCTGAAGTCTTTCAGCGGCTGTGCACCTGCATTTTTTGGTATAAGAGAAATGGGGGAAGCATTGAAATTCTCTACCCTTCCTGTGTTGGAAAAAGTTGATAGCACTTAGTACACCTACTTTTTTTACTGACCAGCAATGTTTCTAGAAAGCCATGTTGAAACCATCTGGGTGGGTGCCTTTTCTCCTTCACAATTTTTTATAACCTCCTCTTCATCCTCCTTTGAGAAATGTCTTTGCAACCATTCATTTTCCTCAATAGTGATTCTTGGACACAACTCTGAATGATGGCCTCCAATTTTCAGTTTCTTTATACAGATACTTGTATAAAATCACTATCTCCTTTTTGATACCTTCCCGTGCTTCAATTATTTCATCATTGACTTTTAGCTTCTCAAACATGTATCTCCTATTAGCATTAGCAATTTTATGGAAAAATCTGGTGTTCTTTATCACTGACCAGCGATGTTTATGGAAAGCCATATTGAAACCATCTGGGCTAGGAGCTTATTTTCCTTCACGAATTTTTATACCCCTTCTACTACTTCGTCTGAGAAAGATCCTTGCGTGATTCTGGGACACTCAGTTCTGAATGATGGCCTCCAATTTTCAGTTTCTATGTACAGACCTTTATAAAAAATTCACAATCTCCTTTTGGATGCCTTCTGTTCTTCAATTATCTCATCCTTGAATTTTTGCTTGTCAAACACATTGCATCTCTTATTAACATTAGCAATTTTATGGAAAAATATGGAGTTCTATCACTAGCCTTCAGCCATAATAACCTGGATCTTTGCCTCCAGAAGATCCCTTCTAGCTTTGCCACCTCTTGTATTTCCAACAAAATTCCAGCTTTCTCAACTAACTGATCTCCAGTCAATTTCCCTTCTTCTCTGTTCAAGCATCTGCAGTTTCCTCAACACATCATCCATCCTTTTCTCCATATTGCCAAAAGAATCTATATTCCACTCGTTTAATTTCTGCTTCAGTAGGCCCCAAGGCCTAGCTCAAGTGGCAAAAGGTGGAGGATTTGTGGCTTAGGTCGCAGGTTCAAGCCCCACACCATGCAAAGCGAAGCCTGGTATTTAAGTGGAGAAGGGTAGAGGGGCGGGCCCATTATCCACCGAGTTTAGAAGGCTGAGATTGGTCCAAAGGGTGGGTCACAAACGGATTTCTCGGTTATCAAAAAAAAATAAAAAAAAAATTCTGCTTCAGTAGCTTCAGCTTGCAGGATAATACAGTCAGGGAATCCACTTACTAGAAAAGAGTCCCATCATCCCTTTACCAACTAGAGGAAGCCTTCTGACCTCAGCCATATTGTCTCGGACTTGAAATACCACTTGTTTCCCCTCCAATTTCCACATTGCAACTCAACTGAGGAGTGATTTGAGATAGTTCTTGGGATAGCATTTTGTTTGATATTCATGAATCTATCATCCCAATCTGCTTTTAACAAGAATCTATCTAATCTTGATGCCCGCAGCAGAATTTTCCCTCCTGTCCACCTGACATTGCCACCTCATAGGTGAGGGTCAATGAGCTCTAATTCTTGTATGAACTCTGAAAATTTATAGAAAAATTATGTTATCTGTTTGTGTAAATTTTAGTTATCAATCAAACTTTTTGTTTGTCTTGGATGTTGCAGGCCATCGACGACTCTCCTGAAGAACAGCCCAGTGCTAGCCCTCACCTGGAGCCCTGCATTAATTCTGATGATAGCTCTTCTGAATACAACGAGAACTTTCTGGATGATGTTTATGAGGAAGATAGTTGGTCCTCTGACTCAGACTACTGTACAGTACGTTATCCCCAAAATACACTGTTCTCCATTTCTCTTTTCAGTGTCTTACTGTGCCATAGAGTCAATCTGGTTTCTCTTTGTTCAAAAGATACATTTAGTGTTTTTTTTTGTTTGGGCGCTTTATTGATATCTTTAACTCATTATTATGTATTCAATGTTGGTTTTATGGTATTTTTGAACACCCATGGCTTCACCTACTAGATTGAATGAGTAAAATGTGAGGTGGTTTAGTTTTACGAATTTGTGTAGAACTACAAATAAATTGAAGATATCTTGGTTTTAATAACTGTCCTGAATTCTGTTACGCGTTGTCTTGGCACAAATATGTCAAACTTTTCTAACATTTTCCTTTTACAACATGTGATAGAATTCTGCTAAACAGTGCTATGTGAAAGAAGAGAGCAGTTCTTTGTCTGAAAAAGAGCAGACAATATTATTTCTGGCAAATATGGGATACCCATTGGAAGAGGTTTCTATAGCAATGGAGAGATGTGGTGCGTATATTAAATTATATTCTGTCCTCTACATTAATAATGTTACCCGAGTCTTATATCTGATTAGACATTTAGTTTGGTTTTGATATGTATTTATATGCTAAGGTTTTATCATTGGCTGAAGAAATCTTATTCATGCTAGTTATATGGTAGATGCTACTAAGTTGAGTTATCTTTGTGTCAATGCTCTTGCATTTGGAAGAAAACCTGCTTATTGATGCTGCAATATTCCTGAATATCTTTTTACAATTGCAGCACCTATCTTGATCTCATTTCCAGGTAATTAATGTCCTCTTTAAAACTTTCTAGGTCCAGAAGCATCACTTGCTGAATTGACAGATTTCATCTGTGCTGCTCAAATGGCAAGAGCAGAAGATCCCTATTTGCCAGAAGATGTAAAGGTCTGCTTTCCCCTCGCCTTATTTTGCAATGGACTCATGTGAATTGACATTCTGTTCAACTTTGTCAAAATAGCAATATTATTTTTCATAGAATTGATGCCTCACTTCCATTGCGACAGCCAAAACTGAACCATGGTAGTGGTGGATACAAGAAGAGGAAGATGTTCAATCAATTGTGCAAAAGTAAAAAGCCAAGGGCGATTTTTGATGAAGAGACAATTCGTTTGCCCAAACCTATGATTGGATTTGGGGTTCCTACAGAATCAGTTCCTGCAATTGTCCGAAGAACTATTCCGGAGCAAGCTTTTGGCCCCCCTTTTTTCTATTACGAAAATGTTGCTCTAGCTCCAAAGGGTGTGTGGGATACCATTTCCAGATTCCTATATGATATTGAGCCTGAGTTCGTCGATTCAAAGTATTTTTGTGCTACTGCAAGAAAAAGGGGTTATATTCATAACCTACCTATTGAAAATAGATTTCCCTTGCTTCCACTTCCCCCACGCACCATTAATGAGGCACTTCCCCTAACAAAGAAATGGTGGCCATCTTGGGATCCACGGACAAAGTTAAATTGTTTGCAAACAGCTATTGGAAGTGCAAGATTGACTGATAGGATCAGGAAAGCTGTGGAGGCCTTTGACGGTGAGCCACCTATGAGGGTGCAAAAGTTTGTTCTTGATCAATGTCGGAAGTGGAATTTGGTGTGGGTTGGGAGAAACAAAGTTGCTCCTTTGGAGCCAGATGAATTTGAAATGCTATTGGGGTTTCCAAAGAACCATACCAGGGGAGGAGGTATAAGTAGGACCGATAGATACAAATCGCTTGGTAATTCATTCCAGGTTAGCCTAACCTTTTTTGTTCTAATTTTCACGTGTATATCCAAGTCTTGCTGTAATCTTTTCTTTCTTTTGTTTTCTCTTAACCACAATTTTTTGCGGAGATCATTATGCATCAACTGGCTTAAATCCTATAATTAACATAATATATTAGTCTAAGCTGATTAAAAAGCTCACTACGTATACCAGTTTTCAAACAAAACAAATTATACTACGTAATGCAGCTTTATTTTTTTCAGAAGGGGAATGACATTGGTGGTATTTGAAATTTTGAACAGAACATTCATCGACGCTACAATTTCAGTGTCATCTTAATTTTCTAAAATTTCTCTATTAAGTTGAGGGAAGTGGATGAATTGTCGGAAAAAGGAGGTAGAGAACCTATTTAAAATGAAAGGAAGATGCATAACTGGTGCTGTTGAATCTACAGTTAAGGGATATCAGTAGCTCTAGAATATGAGTTCTGGGACCTCATGACTTTGAAGCACACAAGTATTGTAATGTGCTTTTCCATGGGTATCTGGTAACCATGTGTGTAGGGGGTAATGGCGAATCATCAGCAAAAGGACTAAAAAATTTTATATTGAATATTTTTTTTTGGGGTGGTTGGGTGGAGGAAGAGGGGGAGGCCTGTGAATAAGGGGAAAGGGAATCCCGTGGGTGAGATTTTAACCATGAACTACTTGAGTTTTAGATGAAATTGCAACACTAGGTTACAACACCAGTGTTGTCTCAGTTTAGCTTTATTTTAGATGAAGTAATAGATTTCATTGAAGATAAGGTGCTAACAAAAGAGTGAGATCAAAAGTGAGTTTGTTAGCTCCATTACAGCGAGCCCTATACTAAAGATAAGGTGCTAACAAAATCCAAAAAGTTGTCTGGGGAGTTTACAGGGGACAAATTACTCTAGCTATATAACAAAATTAGACACAGCCTTGAGACTGTGATTAGGAGTTTCTATTCCATGAACATCTACAATCCTTTCTATCCAAATACACCAAAAAATACAAGCAGGGACCATTTTCCAGATTTTCGTGATGGCTCTACCAACCTTCCAAGTACTCCAGCATATGTAGCATTGTTAATCCTCTCAGGCATAACCCAACTGAGCCCAAAAACTGAAAAGAACATATTCCAGATATCTGTAGCAACTGAGCAGTCTAGTAGTAGGTGACTGTTGGTTGCTATACATTGTTTGCACATGTAGCATCTGTTGACAATATGCATTTTCCTTCTGTTTAGATTATCTTGAGTCAAACATGCTTTGTAGAGTGCTGTCCAAGTGAAGCAAATCACCTTTGGGGGTAATTTTGTTTTCCAAAGTAGTTTCCATGACCAGCTTTCCTCCATCTCATTCTGGGCACAAAGGGTTGAGTAGCCTGTTTTGACAGAGTATAAACAATCAGCTTTGTGTTTTTGTGTTGTCCTTTCTGTTTCTTGGAGGAATGAGGTAATTAAAAGGATTGATGTAACAAGGTGACACATTTCCTGTGACTTCAGCTTCTGTTTTCAATTATTATATGCAACAAAATTGTTTAAACATATACAATGGTTGACCACTTCTTTATAATGAAGAGAAGCTTTGTCCTCAAAGGAATGGTTGATTGTTTGAAGCATATGAGAGACAATCTGGAAATTTCAGTCTTACCCTGCTGCAACACTTAGTGTGAGGTTTGCTCCAACCTCAAACCGACAAAAAACACTCCGTCATAGAGAAACGGTTGGAAAGAAGCTGTGTTACACCTGTTATCCCTCATTGTGCAATTGTGAACTCTATGGTAGCAAATTTTGATAGTTATAAGAGGAGTTTTAACTTTTACGCGCTAACCAAAAAAAAGGAGCAATTTGCACTAGCTATGTCCCACAAATGATGTGTCTGTAATTGTGGTGGTTTACATATTGTAAAAGTTAATTAGCTGAAATGATGAGCAAATCAGTTGTCCCTCTTTCGTTTTTGGTGTTTTTGTAATTTATCTATTTAGTTATGGTTTTCTGGGGTGGAGTGGGGTGCAAGAGTGACTATTCATTACTAGTAAACATCATTACAAAGTCTTTTTTTTTCCTCCTTTCAGGAAAGATGTCGTTTGTTCCTTAGCATCAACATATAATGAACTCTTGTTTTCAAAAGTCTAGAGAAAGAAAACCGAAAGCATGACTTGATTAAGTTTTTTTTGTGTGTATACCTTTTCCAAAACTAGTCCTCTTCTGGAGTTCTGACGTTCCTGGGAGGCATTCAACGTTTTGAGAGTGTGCAGATGAATCAGCTACAGGGAGTTGTAGCTTAAACTAATCTTGAGTTGCTGAATAATTGTATGATTTGTGTACATACCTGCTTGGGTCCTTGTAGTGGTGAACTGGTCATAGAAGTGTAGAAGGAGGTGGAGGTAGGTAAAGTGAGAAGGGATGATAGAAGCTATGACCCTATCTTAACTATAAATATCTAAAAGTTTACCAGTCATACGCTCTATGCTTAAAAAGTTGATAGTAGTAAAAGTTGTTACTCTCTGTTAGCAAACAAACACTTGAGGAAGTTCTTTGAATAGGTTGAACATCTGATCCAGTTAACCTGTCTTTACTGATTTTGAAAAGACAGCTCTATATAATGAGGACGTTTTTTGATTCATATGGACGGTATTAGCTTCTTTTGCAATAGTATCCTGTTGCTCTCTCATGGCCACACCATATGGTATTCTGGTGCTGCCTCAATAAGGTCTTGTCTCTTTCTTCTTTCCTTTTTCTTGGTCAACATCATAATATCCCCTTGTCTTATTGTCTTTACCAAATAGTATTATTGCTTGGGCCATACTAGATCATTTTCTCTTTTAAATCTTCTTTTGGTGGAAAGATATATTGTTGGTGATTTATGATCCTTATCCTTGGATGTATTGAGCCGAGGGTCTATCAGAAACAATCTCTCTACCCTTCAAAGGTAGGGATAAGGTTTGCGTACATCTTACCCTCCCCATTCCCCACTTGTGGAAATACATTGAGTATGTTATTGTTGTATATCCAAGTCTTGCCCCCCATCCCCCTTCCTTTCCTTTTCTCCCCTTTAACTTGGGGTTACAAGATGTAATTAACTCCTACCTTGACTTATACAATTTCTTTTCCTTAGAATAATTTTTAACATGATACTTGGATTGATATTATTATAGGTTGACACAGTGGCATACCATTTATCAGTGTTGAAAGACATGTTTCCAAATGGGATGAACGTCTTATCACTCTTCTCTGGGATTGGGGGTGCTGAAGTTGCTCTTTACCGTCTTGGGATTCAACTAAACAATGTGGTCTCTGTGGAAAAATCTGAAGTGAACAGAAACATTGTGAGAAGTTGGTGGGAGCAAACTAATCAGAGAGGCAATCTTATTGATTTTGATGATGTGCAGCAGTTGAATGGAGACCGCTTGGAGCAACTGATAGATTCATTTGGCGGATTTGATTTACTGATTGGTGGAAGCCCGTGCAACAATCTTGCAGGCAGTAACAGGGTGAGCAGGGACGGTCTTGAAGGCAAAGAATCGTCTCTATTTTATGACTATGTTCGGATACTGGACTTAGTCAAGTCCATAATGTCTAGACAGAGATAGTATGACAGAAATTCGTTCTAGCTTCAGATTTAGTTATCTTTCAAAATTATGAGACATTATTGATGAAGACATCAAGGGATAAAGCCATCACATAAAATTTCTGGCTTAAGATTCTGCATCGACTGGTCTCCTACAAAACACCAGTTGATGTACATTCTATTTCGCTTTGAAGCGAAAACGAACAAGTGTAAAGTATATTGCTACTATTAGTTATTTGGCCTAACATGCCATTTCAGTTGATGAGCATGCACAGTTACAGTCTTGTATCCTGATCCTATCCGTCATAAATAATTTCCTGGAATTTGCACAATAAAGGAATACCTGCAGATAGCTCAGCACTTGAATCTCAATGTTAATTCTTCACAAAAGTAAAGAGTTTAACTTTCATGTTTTTAACACGATTTGGTCCCCTAAAATTGATTGTCTTACTGTTAAAACTTGTTACCTGGAAAATGAAGTACACAACTTTTTCTTATAGCTACCTACTCCTATAATATGTAGTCACAAAATATTTTAGAAACTAACAAATGCAAAGCTTTTTTTCTCTGCTTAAGTTCCTGTGTAATAATATTAGATACTATATGCAGGAAAACAATGCTTATCCCAACTTTCATGATCATAATAACATATCTAATTTTCCTTTTAGATGGCTTATTAAGCGCAAGAAAGTTACATATTTCGCCTGTCGACTAATTTTTTTTAATTATGAATATATTCACGTAGGATGATATAAGTGGGGACATGAGACTTAATCATCCAAGGGCAAATATGTGTCCAAAGTTGGATGATAAGGGCATATATATCAAAGCAAGTATAACAACGGGTAAGTATAACCTTTTTCTGAGAGTACAAGAACAAATATGACCCTCTCTCAGTCCCAATTTATGCGATGTAATTTGGCTGATCATGAAATTTAAGAAATATAGGAAAACTTCACAACATTTCAAAACTACCCTAAAAAAGAGTACACCTTTGTGAACTTTTTGTCAAATAAGTGGGGACTTAACATGGGTAAAATATTGATAATGTATGTATTGTTTTAATGAATATAGTGTTTGGATAAATTATATCGTTCTCCGTTCTTACATAATGTCACACATTGATAGTTTGAATGATAAACCTACAAGAAAAATAGGGTACAAGGTAGAGCTACTATGAAAAGGTAGGGTAAAAGATGAAATATAATTATTAAATAATAAATAAAGATAAAATGAGAAGAAAATATTAAGGTAACATTGCGATTACACCAAATCGGTCGTTATATAAAATAGATCTTTTTGTCATTACCTAACGATGCAATAGAATTTAAGTAACAAGCAAAATAAACATTGTATCTAAACTGACAATACAATACAATACACAACGGGTACAACCATCCAAACAACGTGTAAATATTTGTACGAGTTATTTAATTTGGGACGGAGGGACTAGTATTCAACTACTATATAACTGCTCTGTTTTCTCCATGTTTATAGCAGAGTCTGTTGCTGATCTATTATTCATTCCCCCATTAACATCAACAATGTCATCATTTCAGGCTTCAACTTTATTTTCTAAGAAATTTTAATATTGGCAAGATGAGTTTCCGAGAGGATTATGCCAGCAATTCAGATGAGAACTCAATTCGAAAGCCATTATTACTCCCTACGAAAGGGAAAGACGTAACGAGGACGAGTTTTCGAGATGATTCTGCTATCTCTGAGGATGGTCTCCGGAAGCCATTATTACATACTGGAAGCTGGTATCGAATGGGCTCCAGACAGTCCAGCATGATGGAATCATCAGCCCAAACTCTACGCGAATCCATCTCCATTTATCTATGTGTCCTCATTGTAGCATTGGGCTCTTTTCAATTTGGATTCACTGTATGCATATCTAACTTTTCGTTGTATGACTTGACACAAAGTTTAAGAAAGTAAAAAAATTGATGTATAAACTAAAAATGTAATATGACATAGGACTTAAACTTATATATATACTGACATTACCAATGTCATGTAATTAACTTGTCCTGTTTTTTAAGTTACTAATTTTATTTTTGCAGTTGGGATATACTAATCCTGCGCAGTCCAATATCATGAATGACCTCGTACTTTCAATTTCAGAGGTTTTAATCTTCTTTCTAGTAGTACATTGTTGTTATATTCATCATTTGCATTGTTTTCTAAGTATTTTGATACAATGTTATAATGTTTCAGGGAATTTAAATTTCGCGGTATTGATGCTATGTTAGGCTAACTTGTCTTTTTTTCATGAACAGTTTTCGATCTTTGGATCTTTAGCGAATGTGGGTGCAATGGTTGGTGCAATTGCAAGTGGTCAGATATCTGAATACATTGGAAGAAAAGGGGTATAAGACTCTGCATATACAATTGTACAATCTCGATATCATCAGTGTATAGAAGTTAAACCATTTTTGTGTGTATTTTTGCGCGTGTTCCTTTTTTTGCTATATCATGATTTACTCCCTCCATTCATATTGAAATGCAGACACTAATGATTGCAGCACTTCCTAATATTAGCGGATGGTTCGCCATTTCAATTTCAAGAGTGAGTGGTTAGTTGCTATATATATGTTACACATTTCAGTTGAATCTCTTTTATAGGAAGTTTAGTTGAATATATGCATTTTCCATCATTAACAGGACACATCATTTTTATACATGGGAAGGTTGATGGGAGGTTTTGGCGTTGGCATCATTTCGTATGTGGTAAATGTTGTACTTGTGTTGCTTTTGTGATAGCTCTAGTTGGAGTTGTAATGAGAACCTCCTGATTACCTAAATTCTTCATGTTTGTTATGTATAGGTTCCTGTATATATATCGGAGATTTCACCTCAAAACATGAGAGGAGTTCTAGGATCTATTAATAATGTTAGTTTTGTTATGTGCTTTCAATTATAATGGTTCGATATTTTAACGTTCCATTCTTGGTGTATAGCTTTGTTTAACAGTTGGGATAATGGTCGCATATCTACTGGGACTCTTTGCGAGCTGGAGAATGCTTGCAGTTATAGGTGAGCAATGTACGAGTTCTTGTTGAAATTCAATCAATTCCAAAGAAATTTTCTCATGCATCTGATACTTATCGACAAATAGAATGCTTTTCCCTTGTATAAGTACTAGAACTCATTGGAGATTCTTTATCAAGTAACAGCATTTGGTGACATTCATCAAGTTTTTACTGTACCATTAGCAGAAATAGTACCTTATCAAGTATAGTACTTAAACATATATATGCTTTTGAAATAGTATGAAAATAATGGATTAGATGTTCTTTGTTGATGAGTGGATCTACAGTCTAACATCCTATACATTGGAAGTTCAATAGGATACATATTCATGTGATGTTATGTATTCGCAAGTTAATTGAAGCAATGAGATTATAATGTAATGCTTCTGTCTATATTCTCTTGAATCGAAAATATTGGTTTCATTCTTTCTAATAGTGAAACTTTTTCAACTTATAATTTCACTCTGCAGGAATGTTGCCATGCATGGTTTTGATACCTGGTCTATTTTTTATACCAGAATCTCCTCGTTGGTTGGTATGCGTAACAAACTTGTGTTTTTGTCCTGCTTTTTTTTGGTGTTTATGTTATGCTAACATTCCATAGTGTAATGTTTAGGCTATAATGGGGAATTTTGAGGATTTTGAAACTTCGTTGCAAGTTCTAAGGGGATTTGACACTGACACATCCTTGGAAATGAATGAGATCAAGGTAAATCAATTGAGCTGGTTATCTGTCATGATCTTCAACTGTTTTGAACATTCAATTTGCTCATAAAATGTGTTTGTGCTTGTCTGTTGTTTATATCCTTTGTCCAGAAATCTGTGCGATCATCGAGTAAAAAACCTAGTATTCATTTTTCTGAGCTTAAGAGAAGGCGATACTACTATCCTTTGCTGGTATACTTGTGCATTGTACCATTATGTTTCAAGAGATGGTAGTCTATGAAAATATTCTTGAATTCCCCTTACTCCTCTCAAGGGTCACTCTCATGAGTTGGTTCTAATAATATGCAGATAGGTATTGGATTACTCAGTCTCCAGCAACTCAGCGGCATTAATGGTATCTTAATGTATTCCAGTAACATCTTCAAATCTGCTGGTTAGTCAGTTCTTCGATTATCTGTGAAGTTGTCAAACTAGAATCATCAAATGATTTGAAACGAAATCCTAGACGAACATGTTAGTGGTGTTAGAGGCCTTATCGCCTAGTACCTTGAAGAACTTCTCGATCATTAGATTGTATTTGTAGCTGTTAGTCACAGAGAGACTATGTACAGAGTGAATGGTTCAATATATATGGCTTTAATTGCAATGCTTTTCAAACTAACAGGAGTTTCATCTAGTAAAGCTGCAACATTTGGACTCGGGGCAATTCAAGTAAGTCACTCCCGCGATATATAGTTTTCATTTCTATGCAAATATTGTTCTTGAGTATTAACAAAAGTACTTCTATAGGTTGTTGTCACAGCTATAGCTGCATCACTGGTGGACAAGGCGGGTCGCAGAGTACTTCTAATTGTATGTCTAGGCAGAAATTTTTCATTTGATACTAACTACTACTACATATTAAGGGAAAAAAACTTTTATATTGACACACATTTTTCAGATGTCCTCGTCGTTAATGACAGTTAGCAGCTTCCTTGTTGCAACAGCATTCTACCTAAAGGTCAGTAACTTAAAATTCACATCCATGAGAATATATCAAGCAGTTATCCGATTTAACGATATCTCTTGCTTTACATGGATCATTAACACCTACCAAAACAAGTAGTTCAAAGCAAAATTAGCAATAGCAATTCAACTGTTATATGCATGACCTTATAGTTTTCGAAATACTTTGTGCAGATATTGCCAGTAGACATTAAGAGTCTTGGTGGCAGTGTTGCTACATTGGCAAATTGGCTAACATCATGGGTTGTTACAATGACAGCCAACTTGCTTTTGAGTTGGAGTGAAGGAGGTGCGCGTTTTATTAGACTTCTTCTCCTACTATATATATATATATATATATATATTGTTTGTAAGAATGCTATGAACAACTCGAAAAAATTGGTTATATTGGCAGGAACATTCATCATCTATACAATGGTATCAGCATCAACAGTTGTTTTTGTTAGGATTTGGGTACCTGAAACCGAAGGGAAAACACTTGAAGAAATTCAACGTTTCTTCAGATGATGCAAACCAATTCTATGCAATCAATTACTACGAGCGTTCCAAGGGGTTAATTTCACGTATGGTTACTGAATTCTCTCTGCAAATTCACAAGATTATTTGTTGTCAACTTTCAAAATAGTAGAGGAAATGAAGTAACTTTGGAAATGAATGGTCTTGAACTTTTGACTTCGCTTGTTTAATAGGTGACTTTCAAGTTTAACAAGTTTGACTTTTGACCTTGAAGGTTTCCACATGAACAAGCATATTCAAAATGACCAATTTTCAAGGTCATTTGGTGTAATTTCACTGATGAAGGAGTGGCGTTAATTTTTTTTTAGCAAATTGGTAAACTGTTGCTACGATAAATGTAATTTTTTTTTTTATATTTAGGATACTACCATTGAAAAGTATTATGGTTGGTATTTACATGTGTTTAAAGGGATACCTACTAATATATACAGTTCGGTCAACTAGTTTACAAAATATGTATTAAAATGACTGAAGAGTACATAATATATACACTAGTAATGTATATTGTATGTATATATAGTATAGGTGTATTTAGTGCAAGTATATACAACCTATACATTGTGCATATATTTTGTGGACTAGATCACCCAAATGCATTTGTTGTAATTTTCCCTTGTTTAAAATTGATTAATTGCAAGCTTGCACTTCAAATGAACTTGTATTAAATTTTTGCCCTTGAAAATCAAACTTATGCATAGCGAGACATAACTTATTTAATGACACGAAGCGTAACCTGAAAGATACTATGATACGAAAATACAAATTTATACCTTTCAAAAAAATTATTTACCTTGAGAAACAAAAAAATAAAAATCAACACAAAATAGGGAAAATATGCAAATGACCCGTTTTAATACAGGCCTTATTTGGCCCATTAGTTAGGCTACTCTTGTGCCTCAAGAGCACACTTGGGTAAATGAATCCATTAAGAACATGGTATATACCTAATATATACATTATATTTATTATTCATAACTACACTCTTAGAAAATTACAATTCTTAATTATATTTTATATTTTATAGCATATTTTTTCTCGTCTCTCTCTTACTTGCCTCTCGCTGTATTTTCACTTGTATTTTGTATTTTGAAGGATATTTTTCGGTAAATCTCTATATTTTCACCTTGATTTTGCACCTCTAAAACTTCTTGTAGATCCTTGATGTATTTTTGTAATTCACTTGTATTTATGTATTATAAATAAGGAAACTTTTAACAATCACTACATTTTTTATATTTTGCCTTGATTGTACAATGTATATTGTTGCTTGTATCCCTGTATACACCCAAGCATTTCACTCTTGTATTTCAGTATTTTGCCTTACTCAAGCGAAATTGAGTGAATACATACAATCTATCGTGACTATATCCATTATGATTGTACGTGTTGGTATATACCACCATTAGAGTGAATGAATACACGTGATACAAATTGGTAACAATTGATACAGTAGAGCGAATGAATACAAGTGAAACTGAAGCGAATGACACAATCCTAATATTTTATTTTTGTTGTATTCGTCGGATACAATCTAAATGTGCGTATGAATACAACAAATATACATAATCATCTGATACCTCAATTTTTTTTTCGTCTGACCCCTCAAACACTCGCTATAAGTGGTAAATACCTAAATCTTAACCGTATATTAATAAAGCCCAACCTATATTTATTTATGGAAAATCCTTGTCCATTTACCACAAGTTAAGTAGTAGTGCCCTTTGTGTATTAAAAAAATGTTTTTGATCAAAATAAATTTTAAACTTGCGAGAGAGTGCCACTATATAAGCAAATATAAAGTAAACATTGAAAATTAACAAAATCATGTGGCATATTACATGACTTAAGAAAACGTAAAGTGTTAGACTAGCCAAATTAATTAGTTTAATTACATAAGTATTATTCTATTAAGTAGGGTAGACGATCGTTTAATTTTTTAATAACTTCAAGGTAAATTATTCATAGATCAAAAGGAAACAAATCTTACACATATAACAAGAAGAGACCACGAGAATATACTCAGGATGTTGCCTCTTTATTATATTATTATGTCTTCCAGAGGATTTTTATAGTGATTATCACCATTTTTGTTTAAATAAATATATTACCACCTAAATGCCGATTGTCGGCCACACTTTACCAGAAATTTTTAATTATTAGAAAAAATAAGACAAAATAAATTTAGTGTTAACCCTGGTTTCTTTTCTTTTCTTTTCCTCTTTTCAATTTTTTTTTTTATTACTCTCTCTGTCCCTAATTACTTGTCCACTTTTCATTTTATAGTTATCCCTAATTACTTGTCCATTTTGACAAATCAAGAAAGAACAAAAAAAAAATTATCTATTATACCCTCAATTAAATGACTAATTACTTTGAAAAATGCAGAACTTTTCATCCACTTCATAATTAATAAGGGTAAAATGGTAAACTCACTATGTCATTAATTGATTTCTTAATAGGTGTGCCAATTCAAAAGTGAACAAGTAATTAGGGACAGAGGGAGTATCATTTAGTGCCTGGTAGATAGTTATATTGGGACTCGACTAATTAAATATTCGCCTTCAAAAACTTTTACATTTAAAGGTAAAACGTTCCTTAATAATAACAATTGCATACCCATATTTGAACCCGATACCTCTATTTCCAATTCTTTTGCCTACAAAATTATGGCACAAAAAAGACTAATCTATGTTTTCTCTTGTGAGATACTGCATGTTTTTATTTTATTTTATAGATAAAAGGTTAAGTATGGTTGTCTTGTAAGTGAAGTAATAGTTCTTACGTACAAGTGTTTGGAAAATATTATATTGGGGAAAAAATTAAAGTTGAAGTTAAGAAAATATTAAAAAATTAAAGTTATGTTTGGACTTAAATTTCAGTTGAGAAAAATAAAAAATATCATCACACATCCAAAATTAGATCCCATCTGTCATAAATTACATCAGTAAATAACCATGTTTGTGGGATCAGATATAAATTTCATATGCCCACATAATGTAGAAAAGAAGTTCATGTAATGTAATTATCATCAAGTGTACGTGATATTCAAAGTGATCTGAAACATATACTCAATTAACACAATAATCACTCAATTTATTCAAAACAAGCTTATGAATTTACAGATAATTATAGAAGTTATCACATAACCGCAATTAAACACCCAAAACATGACATTAAATACTCATACATATATGACACCCCCTTATCCTTAACTCGTATTATCAGTGTATTATAAAAACATTCCTTCCATCAAAGTTAAAAAGGTCTTAAAATACCTCTATCCGTCCAAAAAAAAAAAAACTCTCCAATATATACCATGAAGGGAAAAAGGATAAATATACCCCCGAACTTATCTTATTAAAAAATAATAAAATATGAGGTGGCAAAAAGGTAGAATTAGGGGTAGTGACAAGGCAGACAAAACGTATATAATGAGTGGATGGAAGAAAAAAAAAAGGTAAATCTTAGTTTTCTTTGGGTACAAGACTAGAACCCTTCATAGGAGACAATAAGAGGCTACAGTATTTATTCTTTAGAGGAAAGTAGTAATAATAATAATAAATATAACACATTATATTGTTGACCAGACCAGATCAGAAACTTACTAAATAACTTTCTATATAGGTTATCTTATCAAGTGTTCCTCTCTTTATTACAAATTTGCATATTTTTTTTGGGGGTTGTTATCGATCACTTTTTTTCTCTTTACTCTAACCAATTGACCAATCGAAAACTTAGTCCTATAAGACATAAAAAGCTAAAAATAAACTGGGCAAGTGAGATTCATTCCAGTTGTATCTTGTTGCTTTTGAGGAATGTACGTTACCTTTTCCTTTTGTGTTTTTTTTTTTATAATATACTATATAGTATAATATAGTTCTCTTCTTTTTTTAGAATTTAGACACTGTTCTTTTCGTCGTTTGTAGCATATAAAGTAGTATGTAGTAATCAATCTAGATTTGAATCTTGGTATTCAAAATCTTTTTAATATGCAGATTTTGTTTGTGTGCTTTTTCTCTTAGTTTATTTGCATGGATTGGATAGTTGGATAATTAGTTCATGCATGCAAATATTCAAAGTGTAACGGGGGAATTTCAAAATGGCTAGTAGTAATTATTATTTACGTATGGCACGGGTTTAATGTGTAATCATGAGAACTTTATCTTTATACACTTATATTATAGTATATTTAAGAGAATTTGAATCAATAAGGTCCTCCGTCCATCTAAAAGATTATTTACCATTTTATATTTTTGTAATCATAATTGTTTTTGATTCATTTTTCAACATATAATAATTAGGGATAATATAGTAAAATTAAGGAATATCATTTTATTTATTATTTCTTAATAGATGTGTCAAACTCAAGCATGAACAAGTGAACATGAACGGATCGAAGGAAGTAACCATCAATAATTGTTCTTAACAAATTAAATAAAAATTATAGTGATCAACAAAACTCCTAAACCATTAAGTCAACATCTAGTTTTGTGTTGAGGTGATTCAAAAATTTTATAAATACACTAAAAACAATTTAAAATACCTTATGTATACAATGTAATTTCTTGTCGAAGGGATTGAGATGAACACTACCCCCAGATCTGCTCTTGATAGTGATTATTATATATATTGTTAAAAATATTTGTATATAAAGATAAAAACCCATTGATTAATATATCCTTTTTTTTATGAGTTTAAGTAATATATTGCATATAAAAAAGAAAAAGGTATCATCATTAAAAAAAAATGTTTGATGTAGTAACTAATATATTTTATATTTAAATTCAGATTTTAAGAAATAATATCTTTTAAATGATGTGATAGTAAAAATGATTTAACCTTAAACTGGTCGGTGAAATAATGAAGGAGCAAAGTTGGATAATTTAGGACTATAATTAGGGAGATATTTAATATTAGGATTATAGTTAGGACTAGATGGACCCACAAAATCGAAGATGCCACGTAAGATGATGGTCATTGTATTATACTTATTTTTATATTATAATATATAGTTTTATTATGGTAGATTTGTAATGTATGATGATTTATGAGGAAGCGTGAGCATATTTGTTAGCCTCAAAGAATGTGAGAATTATGGAGGCGTTCGTGGGGGGTAATTGGCTTCCATGATTAATCAAATCCCAGAGTTACATTAAAAACCGTATTATTAGATTTCATTTCTATTGACTGATGATACTACTTTTATACTCATTTGCATTGACCCTATCTTTATCTAGTGTTAAATTTTACGTGTCATATTTAGTATATTTTTTAAAAAAATTTGATGTGCTATTTTTAATATTAATTATTTTTTAAGATCTAATACTAAACATTAAATAATATAAATATTTATGTGATAAAATATTAGTATCAATCATTATTTCTTAAAAGACGTATAAAGTCCAAACTGAACAAATAAAAAATAACGAGAAAATATATATGCTACTCCCTTTTTCCATGCTACTACGTTGTGCATTTTATGTGTGGAATAGAAATTGTAGGTATGGTAAGAGTTTCAGTTATATACATTTTTTTTATAATTTTTTTTTTATAATATTAGATCATTTTTACATGTGGCAGGATTTAATCTATATTATTTTTAAGATTACAAATTTCATATTTTAAGGAGACTAATATATAAATATCTTTAAAATAGCCTGATGATGATATTTTTAAGAATATAATTAAATAGATAATGTATATAACTTAAACTCGTAATATGATAAAATATTGGTGTGACATGAGTAGATGGGGAGGGGGGGTGTTATACCATGCAACGTTTATAGTGTATGGTAGTGATGATAATAAAAATTATTGGGTAAATGAAAAGATTATAATATATAGTTGATAGAGCATATTTTGGAAAGTGAATGGCAAGTCTGGTCTGGTCTTGTTGTTTGTCGAGCAAAGGGGACGCCAATCTCAAGATCATTTTATTCTCTAACCCTTTTTTGAATCTTGTTATCGATATTCTTGAGGGAAGTTTTTGTTTCTAATTTCGTTGGACCCCATTTCCATCATCATTACACTTGTGGGGTAGAGTATCAAATTATTATTATAATATATAGTTTTTTCATTTTTAAAGAGAGAGAGAGGGTGGGTGGGTACACCTTTTCTTTTTTGTTTTCCTCCCTTTTTTACCATTCTAAGTTTGCATCTTCTGAGTCAAAGATTTTGCTCTCTCTTAGTTCTGATGAAAGAAGAAACATGTTGCTTTGATGATTGCCAGAGTATCCCTTCTTTTTTTGCCCACCATCCATAATTGCCAATGCATTTTATATTTTAACTTACTTAATTGCATCATTAATTGAAATTAAGTTTTAATCACCAACATGATTGTGGTGTATGATTGCTCCACCCTTAATTAAAAGTTTTAGGTTCGAATTCTAGATATGAAGAAAATTTTACTGAAAGCACCACCTCCTAATGATTAGCCCTACAGTGTGCAGACCGAATATAATCAATGTAGACACCAAACACCGGATGAAAAGTAAAAAAAAAAGTTAATCATGTTACTCTCTCCGTACGCGTACCATATTAGTTGTCAAAGTTAAAAAATATATATTTATCTTAATTTACTTGTCATTTTATAAAATCAAGATGAAATTAATTATTTTTATTTCATTTTACTCTTAGTATTAAACGTTCTTGAAATATGATTATTAGCTTAGTCTTGTTCTCAAATAAAATACAATTTCTTAGCAAAAGATATGTTATAATAGTGAAAAGTACTTTTTATTTTAAAATGTGAAAAAATAAAATTAATAATTAATACGAGACGATTCACTTAGGAAAATAAATAAATAAATAAATTTGTAGGTTATAAGTTTGGATAGGAAATTAAGAATAAGATTAGGTATATTTGAATATGAGTAGTTGATCACGTGAATTGAGGGTACGGTTACTGAGTAATGGACATGCAATGCCAGAAACTGTAAAACTGATTGTTCTTGTGATGTGTACCTAATTTTTATGATAGGAGGAATGGTGCAATTCAGTGTTAGGAAACTTACTCTCATAAGTATCACTTCCATATCTACTTTTATATTTCTTGTGTCAATTTATTTCTTCAATTATCTACCTACCTACCAACCTCGGAATGGAACAAAATATATGCTACAAGTTTGCATCACATAAACTTTAGATTGATAGCAATGGTCTTTGCGTTCGATTTTTGAGTACAATTTTTTTTTGTTGGAAGCGGAATCCCCAACTGGATCCGTAGCAAAGGCGGACCCATTTATATAGTATGCACTTGTTAATTTTGGTAAAATTTATGTATATATATCTTCAGAAACTAATATAAATTAGGATATAATTAACGATGTACCCATGCATGAGGGGTATAGAAATGTCATTGTGTTGCTGGTACAAGCTAAAGGAACCATCCGTCGTGACGTGAGTTGGGTCGTGGCGGAGATATGGATACCGACAGATATTGGGTGGCCTCGTGATCGGAGAAGGCAGATCCATGGAAGACTGTTCCTCATTGTCACGTGTCTTTCTTTTGACCAATTTATCTCCTCTCTTTATTTGGTTATAAGATCAAAAATATTAACTTTATGTATTCAAATATGACATGTTATTAATTATATGTAGTTTAATTTTCAAAAAAATATTATTTGAGTTAAAGTTACCTATTCAGTTATATATAATAGATTTACTCCTACATCTATACTAGTTGTGTTTAATTTGTATAATACATAGTATAGAATACACATTATGTCGATGTGTAAAGAATTTTTATATTATTTATCAGTATATTTTAACATATCGTAATTTACTGCATTTCTAATTTACCAAATTCAAATAGTAACGCCAGTTACTTGTACATATATTGCTTATTAATTATATATTAATCTGATATTATAAGTAAACAGTACACTAATCACTACACAAAAAGTTAAATCCCAACAAATAATTCGAATTCTGCTATGATAGATCTGCCAGTAATACTCAGGTATTGCTAAATATAGAGACCACTGCCACTTAAACTATGCAATTATATTATCCCTTTCAGTTGGTCTGTCTCACTTTTGTTCTAATTCGTTTCAAAGAAAATATCTCAATTAAAAAATTAAAGAATATTTAAATACATTCTACGAATTTAAAATTAGACAAACCAATTGAAACGAAAAGAGTAGTCGAGAACATCTACTATAGAACTTAAGTCTCTTCTTTACTCTTCTTCAGTCGAACTCTCACTTTGAGTTTTTGCTTTAACTTCTTCATCTATCTCTTTCTCTGACTTGTTCACATTAATCTGGGTCCCCACCTCTTCATTCATCTGCAAACAAAGAATCCAAAAAAAACAAAAAAAAAACGTTGTAGACCACATTTGACGACAACGTGGACTTGCTGACGTGTATTTGTTTAATTAAATACTATACACTAAAGTTTACTAGTAGCTTATATAAAGCTAATAAACTACCTCACTTACTCCATATCTTTCCTCTCTTTTGTACACTACAAAAGGCTACACAACTCTCTTCTCTCAATTTCAATTTCAACTTCATAGACAAAAACAAACACGATGAATAGTTGTGGTAACGCTTATTGTCATGGTGGTCCGTGCAGTTGCAATTTGTATTACGGTCATGAAAATAACAACAGTACTTGTGCATACTCAATGTTCTATAGTACTCATCATGAGTATCAAAAAGATGAAAATTATTCCGAAAACATGTATTCCTTCGCTTCTTCTCCTTCTTCTTCTTCATCTTCAGTTGATTGTACTCTCTCCTTAGGTACACCTTCCACTCGTCTTAGTACTACCAATGATGAAAAGCGAGTTCATGAATCGTCAACGACGACTCATGAACAACGTCGCTCTTCTTCTTACATGTCAAAATGTTGGAATATTCTACAGAACAAAAATCATACTTCATCGACTCATCATCACAAATCCGGCCGTGGTAGTAACAACGTTAATTCAGGCAGCAACAACGCTGACCCACTTGTAGCCCGTCGATGTGCTAATTGTGACACTACTTCTACACCTTTATGGAGAAATGGTCCTAGAGGACCTAAGGTAAATATATTTTTTATATGCTTATTGTAACGAATTTTTTATTCATATATACTAAATTGAACTATATGGTACAGTCACTTTGTAATGCGTGTGGGATTCGATTTAAAAAAGAAGAGAGGAGAGCTAGTGCAGCAGCCGCGGCTAATGGTAACGCAGGTGGATCAATCGGAATGGAGAGCAGTACACAACATACGATAAACGGATCGTGGGTTCATAATTCACAAGGACAGAAAATGCCGTGTTACACATCAGCTTATGGAAATCATGAATTTAGGTTTATTGAAGATCATGATGATCGTGATTCTGATAATGCAATTTCATTTTGGCCATTTTTAGCATCTCAGCATTGTTGATTAGACAAAAAAAAAAAAGGAAAAGAAGATTATGATATGATGATGGAGGCAACATTATTCATTTTTAAAGTTTTAAAAAAATTCAAGCAAAGGAAAAAAAGGAAAAGAGAATTTTGCTTTTTTTTTTTGGTTTTAATTCTTGTTTTGATCGTTATGATATATATAGTTAAGCACATTTAATACTTTGAAATGTGCGCTTTTTGATCCTTCTACTTATGAATATTTTAACAAATTAATATTCAATGCTAAACTATTTAATTATTGATGTGTTACATTGTTCTTTCAAATTTGAGTTTAATATATGCTACTTGCTAAAAACTGTCTAATCATCTACATTATTGTCTCTCAGCATGCTTACTTCATTACCATATTTTCCTCCTTCATATTTGATTACGATACTCGATGTTTCTTTTTACTTATCATTTTTGACAAATTAAGAAAATATAAGAATTATTTATTTATTATATCCTCAATTTATTTAGAAAATTAATATTTTTAAAAAAGATAAAAAAAAATTAATGAATGAATTGATTTTGAAATTCTATCAATCAATAAGGGTAAAATAGTTTAATATGTCAAGGTTTTTTTAATAAATGTGTCAAGTAAAAAATAGACAAGTAAATAAAAACAAAAGGAGTATGTTTTATTTGAGTCGGGATTTATTAAAAATAGACTCTACCTTTACCGGCAGGCCTACTACTAGCTAGAAATAATCATTTTTCTTACCACGAACTAATGGGAAATTTTTGTTATGAAACTTGATTTACTCACTCATTTCTCACCGAACCAGCTCGCTCAAAAATAGATTCTCGCTGAAATAATGGAAATTTTTCTTATTTTTTCTTGTGAAAACACTGCTTTATTTTCTTTTTTCATCGATTCAATCAAAATATTTGTAGGAATATAGTCATTGAACTTTTTCGAATGCAAAATTTCAATAGAGAATAATGATTTTTTAATAATGGCTGAATTTATAGACAACACGTGAATCCATGATTTCTCTACAAAACAAAGTATTTTATGTATATATTCTCTAAATTTAGCATAATATTATATGTTGACACTCATGCTACAAAAAAACTAATGTGTGCACTTAATTGAAGATTGAGTTTTTACACTGGATCAATTCGTACTAAATATATTTTTTAGTGGTACAACCAAGTTTTAGGATTTAGAAATCCTAGATCCATCAATGTTCGCAAGGCAGATATAAAATTGTGTACACATCATCTTTTCCAAATTGGTCACTTATAAATTAAGAGATACAATATTGGTATGAAATATGAAATATTAAGGGACCAAAAGTATGCATTTTAATTAAGTGAAAGTTAAATATACTTAATGAGACAAGATGATGTTATGGTACTGATATGATAGTTATTGTCCTACAACAAATTGTTTCTTTTATCAGTTGGTTTTCTTTTTGGTCCATATATCTTTCAAAGAGTTGGAGTCAAAAATGAGTTCATTCTATGTTTGTGCTAAGTAGCTTTTCCTTCTTTTAGTAGCAGAACACTACTACTTACTTACTTTAACTTTAATTTCTCTTTTGATGATCAGTCAAATAGATTGACTAAAAAGTACTCTTAACATTCCCTTTTTCTGTTAATAAGACTGCTTCACAAATCACAATGTACAAATATTTTCTTTTATTTCACGGTCTATCGATGTTCAATACTTATATTAGAGTTTGATTAAATTTGAATTTGTGTTAGAATTGAAAGTTTCAATTGAGTGTAAACACTCTCTAACAAAGATGTACATTTTTACCTAGCAAGGCTCGCTCAATACTTTTAGTTAAATACTTGTTATTTTACTGCAATCCTGATCGGTATAAGTGTACAATATATACTTTCTTGAATATGATGATCCACTAATTCACTTTATCAACTGAAAGTTTGCTGCTATTTAGCTTGTTTCATTTCATTCTGGGCCATAATTAGTGACACTTCATCAAAATTTTGTTGATGCTTTTCATTGGAAAAATGATATTCTCTCTACAGTGTTTTCTCTTTCTTTTACTTGTTTGCAGCTGAACATAACACTGTGCACATTATGGTATGGTGGATCAATCAAAATCCTTCTGTTCAGTGTTGTGACAAAAAACTAGTGGCCTATTTAGTATATTTATGTGCGTTTTGGTGAGGAGTAAAATGTCTTTCTTCGGATCTAAAATATAGTATTCTTTTTTAGTTAGACTAATAAAAAAATGTTTTAAATTTTTTTTTGTTTATGATTAGGAGTTATAATAATACTCATTGAATTTTTATACAGTATTACATACTTGCATTGAAATCCTAACTAAATAACTAAATAATCTAGATTTTTGTCGTATAAGGCCCATTTTAGAAGAAAGTATTGCATAACAAAATATTTTTTATACTCAGAGACTCTAGGATGAATCACCAACAAATGTCATTACTTGACCTTTTCGGTTGGATACATAAATCTCGAATGTTTTACCCAAATCCCTAGGGGCGAATTCAGAATTTTAAATCAAACGAATTAAAACTTTTCAACATAAAACGAATCTATTGTTGAAAGGGTACATCTGCCTTTGTATAAATCAACCTCGTTACCCACTCACCAATAGTGCCAAACATCCGGTCCAACTTTTGGTGGAAATTAAAATTGTGTTGCATTGATAAATATAATGTCAATATTAATACTAGCAACATTTTGACGAAAAAGTAGAAAACAAACTATATATGATGATGTTACCAACAGTTATTATTGAAGAAATTATTTCTTGAATATGATGATCCACCACTTCACTTTATTTGGTTCTGTACAATTTCTTATGTATGAATGATCAAATAATTGGCTAGCTAAAGCTGCTCCAATATTGATAAGTTATTTCATCTTAGAACAGATGATTACTTTTTTCTTTCTTTTTATTGTATGTATGTATGCCGCTGACACAACAGTGTTGGTGTTGGATATATATATATGAAATCGTTCGTTGTTGTCTCTAATTCAATTTATATAAACTCTCCATGCACTACTCAATATATATAGTGTACATTCTTGGATTTGACCTATTAGGAGATGACATATGGCAATCCGAGTCTAATCAAATCCACCTCAGCAGAGACGGTTTTAAGCAAGATAAAGTGCACTTAAAAATTGTTGTGGCGCGGATGACTCACCGTATGAACTTTGTTTTCAACACCATTTCAGCGCAACCAAATTGATTATTTATAAAATCTTCTGACTTAATCAGAATTCACTTATAGTAAAAGAGATTTTGTTAGGGGAGAATTATTAAACGTTCTTTTTTAGTTTAAACCTTGGGGAGAAAAAACACATAACAATGAAATATTAAACGTTCCTTAATACATTACAACGAAATTAAACGTCTCGTACTAAACCTTAGTACATATATACTAGCTAGGAAAAAGTAGTACATATATATTTAAGATAATGAGTTATGGCAAAAAAAAAATCAAGGCTGATTACGAGCCTTCTCCTTCTCTTTGACTTCACTTCCTTGTTTAGTTTCATACTCTATATGAAAATCAATAAAATTAAAATCAGCAAATTATATATGAACACTTTAAAAGAGAGTAAACATGTGTTTAATAAAATAATACCAGGGGCTTTGCCATGTTTAATATTTTCTTCATCCTCTTTGTTTCCACCATAAATCCCTCCAAAACCTTCTTCATCTGATCTTGTTGCATATGCTTCTCCATAGCTACTTGACATCGTATCCCTTCAATCCAATTATAAAGTACATACATATTATTATTATCACTACTCAACCAAAAAAAATGGACGATATATTTTTTGAATTACAACCAAATTAGTTGACGACAATAGCTTAATTATTGCTAAATAGGTATTTATTTTTAGTGACAACTAACCCTCTTTATAAATATCTCTCAAGCCTATACACTATATTAATATTGAATCTAATCAGAAGCAAACCCAAAATTTGAAAATTTTGAATGCACCAGTATTACCAGTATTACCTTAGCTCAATTATAAGCTCTAAGATAAACTTAAAATAAAAATAAAAAGTAAAAATAAACACTGTAGTTGGATTCGAACCCAAGTCTACCCAAGTTTTGGGTGTAGATCCAGTAATAGTAGCATGATGACACACACTCATATGCTTTTCAGGAGTGTATTGTTAATTATATCTTAATTAATTTCTCAATATATATATATAATTTTTGATTTTTTTTTCAAAGTTAACGGATGCAAGTGCACCACCTGAAGAAGGTGAGTTGGGTGCCACTGAATCTAATGACAATTAACTAAGCTTCATTAAGTGGAAAAATAGAAAAAGGAAACTTACGTAACTTTGTCTTGTTCAGGTTTCTTATTAGTTTGATCCATGTTGTTGTTGTCTGGTTGTCCAGCAGAGGTTACAAATCTGATGTCTGAATTATTTCGAGCAATATGGTATGACAAAACAGAGGGTGGTACTTGTGCTCTGTTTGCTAATTTTATTGCGTTAATCATTCTTAAAACTTGTAGTCTTTCATCATTCTATTTATAGGTAATAGGTAAGGAGTTTATGTAATATAAACAAACAAGAAGATGATGAAATAATGTCATCAACACACTTATTGTTGTCTCTTTAAGACAACAAGTGTAATGCCTTAAAAATCGCCACACAAGTTTATTTCTTCTCCTATATGACACGTTAAAGGATTTAAAATCATCTTCATTTTATATTATTATACTCTATTATTTTATTTTATAATGGGTATTGATTTGTTGTGATCCATGATAACTTTATAATATGATTGATTCAGTTGATATTATTAGATTAAATAAAATATTAGAGAGTTTTATTTTAGAGTCATATTTAATTAATTATTGCTCAAAAAAGTTTTAAGGATTAAAAAGAATGATTGTGTAGATTATGTCGAAGTTTTGATTGTTACTTCTAATCATCTTACTATGTATTATTTCCTTTCTAAATTGTAATTAGAGTTAAAAGTGATTATAAATACATTATGTGTTTGTGTTGAAAATTGATTTGTTTCATTATATATCTATCTTGTTTGAATATAATAGAATTTGTTTCTTAATTATCTTTAAAATTTCTTCAAAAGCATTTTTTGCAATTCGAATCTTGATACAATATTCAATTTAATTTTCTTGTAATAGTGAGAGAGGAAGCACTATTAATTTATTGGAAATTCTTTAGCTAATAGATATTTTATTAATTTTTCTAGCATAATAATTTATTTGCCTTTAAGTTCAATAGTTAGACACTATTTTCAATCATTAATTTATTTGTATATTAAGGACCATTTGACAATGAGAATTTTTCACTTTCTAAAAAAAAAAATTTACTTTAAAATTACTGTTTGACATAAATATTATTTTCACTTTCACTATATATTTTTTAAAAAAAATTTCCTAATGTTTTTATTTTTTATAAATATGATTCCATTTAAATCATATTTCATTTTTAAAAAAAAAATACATACAATTATTTGGAAATTTATAACAAAAAACACAACTTTATCTTTAACTCTAATTTCAAAATTTTCAAATAAAATGAAAACATATTTATTTTGAATTTAGTAGCTTGTATGGAATCTAATTTATGACATTATGTGACTATCTATTTGAGATATTACTAATTTAAAACAAACTTGATCGTATGTTTAAAGTAAATTAGTTAATTCAATCGACTTTTATTAGTTTTAAAAAGAATATAACTATATTTAAAAAAAAGTACATTCAGATTCTAAATATTCTACAACTCCAACTCTAAATTTGAAAATGAGGGTTTTTTTTGGTTTGTTATGTTACACATTTTCTGATTCTGTATCAGCCATTTGTACTTTCATCTCTATGAAATCAACTTTCATTTATAAATATATTTTGTCATAAAATCAACAACAATCCGTTATCGTCCAGCGGTTAGGATATCTGGCTTTCACCCAGGAGACCCGGGTTCGATTCCCGGTAACGGAAAATACTATTTTAGCTTCAAATTTTTATCATAAGAAAAATATTTTTCAAAAACAAAAGATTTCTTATTTACTTTTTAATGTTTGGGGCATTAGTAAAAAATACTATTCTAAAATTATTTTTTATCTAATTTAGGCATAATGAGAGGTGGGAGTGTTGGAAATGAGAGCTACAACGATTGGATGAAAATGAAGTGTGTTAAAACGTGAAAAAGACACATCGATATTAAAAATATCACACGTGCGTGCAACTTGTTTAATCCTTTAGAAATGTTATCCTCCTTATTTTTTAAGAAATTTAACCAATCAAATATAAAACTCTGAACAAATTTTATTGTTTAAACTCGTCAAACTTAGCTAAATAATAGTGACATCATATAAACAATGCCTAGACGAGTCTATAGGGCCAGAATGGGAAGAATAAAAAATAGAAAAAAGAATGTTAAAGAGGAGCGGACTGTTTAAACTTTTAAGCCCCTCCGGTGACCTATGCTGGACCCAAAATAAGAATAACAAAACTTTAACAAGAAAAAACACATGGAACTTAGCTATATGGTCAATTTAAGATGAATAATCTGAAAATATCATAAAGATTTACAAAATGCTGCTAATGTTATCAAAAAGACATTGCAGTGATACGTCAATGGGCAAACAAGGTGCTCCAAGACCATAAATTTGCAAAAAGTAGATTACAAAATAATCAACGTTGCTTAGCTCCCAAAAACATCTAATTTCTGCAAATGAACCATGCCCATGAGTCCCTTCCCTTCCTTATCAGCTGTTGAGAGTAGAAAGCATGCCTCCGCTTGCAGTTGGAACAACAACATCCCAACCGGGTCCTTTAAGTGGAACCACATATACCTTTGATTCATCTTCACTTGCCGGACCAACAACCAAATCACTTCGGTCTAAAACCCTCTGTAGATCCTCATCACTGATATCTGTCTGCGTCAACCTGTCCTCTTCGTTATCATCGTCTCTCAACAGTGCTAACAAGTCCTCTTCCTGATACACCAAAACATTATTAGCAACTACTTCATTCAACATTTCATTATCACACCACTAACAACAGCTCTAACAGAAACAGCCGTTACATTGATACCAAATATTTTTCTACAGAAGAAAGGCTATACAGCATAAGTAATCAGGACATCAAGCCCTGACCGTTTTATCTGCCAAATTGAAGTATGAAAGATCAGTCATCCAATGTAAGCACTGCTATAAAAACTGGCAAGAGGTTTCAACATGATATACTATTTAAAGGATGTCAAATTCAATTACAATCAGTTGAAACACAAGCATCTCAAAACTATAGCTGCTACAAAGCCATACAACGGAATAAGTATCTTGCAGGGGTTAGAAACACAAACCTCCATAGTATCTGTAGTACTTCTTTCTTGCTTAAACTGTCCTTTTCCAATCACCACATGTTCAAGTTTCAACTTACTGAAAGCTCTTTTGAGCATTCGACCCTGAAGCACACATTTAACTCTTTAGAAAAGAGTAGAACTCAAGAGCAGCTAAAATGTATCTTTACAAAAGCTGTTTAGTACCTCCACAGACAGAGCAGTTGCAAGCCTGTAAACATGAACAGGTTTTGTCTGACCTATTCTATGACACCGGTCCATAGCCTGTAGATCCATTTGTGGATTCTGAAAGCAGAAGTGCAAGTTACTGATTTATCTAACTGACCATAGTATGAAGTACCAAATATAGTTAGTAAAAGAACATAGAAAATAAATAAGTGGAATTATTGCTTCTGAAGTGAGGATTCAAGCATGGGATATCAATAAAGTGATGCTATATGAAGAGACAAGGCAACATGCAGTAAAAGTGTGTGATTACTATGTTTCAAATAGAATCTATTCAATTGGCACATCACCACAGTATATCATATCAATAAAATGACGAAATGGGTCATAAATCCAGTAATTCCCTAACCATCCCACCCGCAAACACAAGCTGAGCGCTTATACATGCTTGAAACCTAAATCATTGCTTCTTCATGCTAAAATCATACCATTTTATGGAAGCTGCCCTTCAGTCCTAAGTAATGCATGTATTTTCAGTTTACTAATATCACAAAATCATAACAACAATTACGCTTCAATCCCAAGCTAGTAGGGTTTGGCTATGTAAATCTACAATATCGGCTCCACTCTATTTGGGATCATACACTCAACAATTACGGATTTTCTAAATATCACCACTTTCCTCTTCACTTAACACTCTACCCTAACTAAAGATTCCTGTCAAACACGAGTCCTCATGGAACGTACCAAAAATGACTAAGCAAGTAAACATTAATCTTGACTTATTGGTACTGCCTATAATGATACTTCCATTGTGTTCTGATTTCACCAAGTTCAAATGAATTTCAAAGGCTTCCCTCCATGAGATTTTACGTCTATCTCGTTCCCTTTGACATCTTCAAAAATATGGTGTCACCCAGTGCACTTGGAGGTCAACATAGAATGTGACCAAACCATCTAAGGTGAACTACTCTCGTTTTCCCCTCAATTTGTACCCCTTGCACCTTCTGTAGAATGCCCATCTAATCTTGTACAATTACGTATCGATCTTAACATATGTATTTCTATTTTCTATGACTATCTCGTTGGTGTATTGGGTCTTTAAGGCCCAACATTCACTTCCATTTAGCATTACTACTCTTGAACCATTCTATCGAAGTTATCTTTCACTCATTAAGTATCCCCTGACCCCCTGTAAGCTATCACATAATATTCATGTAGTCATCCTCTCTTTCAGCTAATCTTATTTAATGTGATATGTTACATCTAAGCCCATCATGTCATTCTCTTGAAAAGTTTAGCCAAAAATCTGGATTGTCTGCATTAGTCATCACAATATCATCTAATTTCAACTCACTTTCTTTCTTATGCTAGCAAAACTTACAACGTACAATTCTTACTTATAATTAATCCTAAAACCTTTACTCTCTAGACCATCATTGGTATAACGTTATTCTTTATCCTAAAATACATTGATTTTGCAATGCTTGTTAAATTGCTTGTTACATCAACCTTAATTGAAGTATTGATAAAGTGTGAGAGCATCATTTAGCCACATAAAAAAAAAAAACAGAAGGGTGCAAGAAGGTACCCAGTCACTGTCATATAAAATGCAGGTGTCTGCAGCAGTAAGATTAATGCCAAGACCACCAGCCCTGGTGCTCAGCAGAAATACCCTGCACTCACTGTTAACATCATTGAACTCCTTGATCTGTTCAGAGCAACAAGTGAGTATAATCAGATCTTTTACTTCATTACAAAAGAAGAGTATAATTAGATCAACTTAATCAAAAGCTTCCAGATAACCCAATTATTTCATGCTCCCACTGGGCCAATTTACTCAATCTGTTCAAATATTATTATTTGTTATCAAGAAGAATACCTTTTTTTAATCTTCTTTTAATAGGTATTATCATGTGAAGTCATAAACATTAAACCTTGCCACTTCAGGACAAAGGATTAAAAGGGAGAGCAAGTAAATTGCAAGGAGGGGCAGGGGGAGAGATCTAAATGCAATAAAGAAGAAAGAAGCAACTTTGAGTCTAAGTGGAATACATAAGCAACGTAACAATGAACCCCTCTGATACTGACACTGTGCATACTTAATTAATACAAAATGGCAATTCAACATCCAATAACAAAGATGTTGGCAGAAATCTAGATATAGATCTGTCCATTAACAGTGCAGTATCATCAGGTTTCTTCCTTAGCCACAATGAAGTTCTACACGCAAGTAGAGTTCTGGAGTACCAGAAGATTATAGACAGAGGTGTTCAAGAATATGTTTGTAGCCTATGTTGATCATGTTATCATGACTTGCTTAAATTTTTCTTGAGCAAGAAAAATTACACAGCCTAAGATTAATTTAACAATTGGCGTCATCAATGAGCGACAATCATGGTTTAAAATGTCATCAAATGCTTATAAATTACATACTCCATCTGTATCACAATTGAAGTACCAATCACCTGTCTTTTCCTTTCATCCAATTTCACACGGCCATCAATTTTACAAACATCAAAGCCCCTTTCACTAAAATAGTAATCCATTATGTCCAGTACTTTAGTCCACTGAGAGAATATCAGAACCTGTACGGAAAAGATGTAAAATTAATAGAAAGTTTCAGCAAGGTGGGCACACAAAAAAGCACAATGAAGCACATACTTTGTGCTTGCGAGCAAACAATTCTGACAAAAGCCTTTCCAGTAAGCGGAACTTGCCACATTGCCCAACTATTTGTTCTATAGGTGGATAATGATCTGCCAACAAGATAAAAATAATGTAAGGCCATTGTCAACACACCTCAATACAATCAGTTCAATAAACCATAGTCACTTACAAGAACCATCAAATGCTGACTCCAAGAGATCAGGATGATTGCAATTTTTGCGGAGTTGAATCATCAAGTTAGTGAGCTTTCCTCTAAAATGATTCCCTGCACATTCAGAAAATGAACTTTAATACTGCAACCCCTGAAGTGTCATGAGGGGTATCGTGCACTTAGAAAGTGGCAATAAAAAGGAATTGTTTGCTTCACCAGAGAAACCCATAATGCATTCCAAGCTAACTACAGATGCCATAATAAAGCTAATCTGGATAGATGTTCTGTATGTTATTATATATAAATTTGAGTACAATCTACATCGGCTTGCCAATTGAGAAAACATTGAAATTTTTATACAAACTATACTTAAATTTTCCATTCAGCTAATTTCCCTTTTAAGAACTTATTTGTTGGAGAATGGAACCTTGGATCCGTCAATACTTCAGTAGCAACTTAGAGAAAGAGAATGGAACCTTGGATCCGTCAATACTTCAGTAGCAACTTAGAGAAGGAAAATAGTTAAGAAAGTGCAATTGTGGATAGAGGATATGGACTATAATGTTAACTCTCAAATGAGGAAAAACAAAAGACAACTCATTTTCTCTCGGAAGTAGATATTTAAGATATTTATACAAGTGAGATTATTACCGATGGACCGAGAATATTTAAGATATTTATATAAGTGAGATAATTACCGATGGACAAGTTCTCAGTCAAATAACCCTCCAACGTCTGGTTAATTAGATGGTCCTGAAACTTCTTCTGATGCTCAGTCATGGTAGCATATAAAATTATTTCTTTCTTTCGGGGAAGCATTTGCTCAACATCTACTTTCAATCTCCGAAGAAGAAAAGGGCGTAAAATTGCATGGAGTTTCGCAACAACCTGCAGTTATGACACTCATAAACAAACATCATCTGCTTTAAAATGGAAAAATGGAATACTGAACAACAATCATACTTGTGTCCTCCTTTTCTCTTCCATTTCTTCCTTTTGGGCTTCATTGCCGCACCTCCCAGATAGATCAAACCTGATAAGCAAATAAAAACAAGGTCATCATTTAACACTTTTGACTTCTCATGATAGCATTTGACCTACACTAAAATCTTTACACGACCATTTGAGAAGAAGAGTGAGTCATGTGTTTTAAATGATACACTGTACTCTAAACAAGGGAAGTGCAACGCAATATATCTGCTATGAGCTCTAATAAGAACCAGGACAATTAACCAGATACTTGTGACTAGTCTACCCTGTGTGTTATACATCAGTGTTCTAAGATAGAACTGTCTGATATCACAAACTAAAGCACTTGATCGGCCATATTTACAATTTGGTTTCATCTGATATGCACTGCATTACATCTGAAAACTATGTCAATATGCTAACCAAAATTTTACAATTCAGGGCAGTAAATAACCAGTACGAGAGAGAACCATATTATATGCAGGATAAAGATAGAAAAAAATGCTAGCAAGGTAGGTTCATTAAAGAAAATAATAAGACAAGCATCATTTAGAATTAACAAATATTTAGCTATTGAAACAAGCACTTCAAGAAAAATGGTAGAATGTCTAATCAGCTGTTTACCATGACTCAAATTCTTCTAGGGATGAAAATATATCTGGTAAGATGAAATTTAACAATGACCACAACTCAGCTAAGTTGTTCTGCAGAGGTGTTCCAGTTAATAGAAGCTTGTTTTCAATTGGCAACAGCTTGAGTTCCTTGAACAGTTTGCACTTTGAGTTTTTTAACCTGTGCCCCTTGGGAAGAACCAAGAAACACAATATCAGCATGAAATGCAGAACAAGTTGCCTTCTACATTAAAGCACAAAACTTGTAGAATAGAACAGTATAAATGTGACAAGTTTAAGACTATGTAAGCCAGAGGTACCTCATCAACCACGAGATACTTCCAAGTATAATGCCTCAAGAATTTCTTTGCATCAAACATTGCAATCTCATAAGAGGTAATTACGATTGGAAATTTGGGACCTATGGTCCTTGGCATATGCTTCCTCCTTATCTCATCTCTTTGTTTCTTGTCTCCATGGTAGATGATTGCATTAATGGATGGGACAAACCTATCAAGCAAAATAATTAAAATTTTATCCCTTTAGTTCCTGTCTTGCAGACTAGCAACCGGAGACAATTTAATAACAATATAAGCACCTGCATCAACTAAACACGGATAGCACTTCTACTAATTTCGCAAAAGGATATTAATGTACCTTTCTATCTCATTCATCCAATTAGAAAGAGTTGACAGGGGAGCAATGACCAAATAAGGTCCATCTAACCCATTTCCCTTCAAATGTGCAAGAAAAGAAATAGTTTGAATGGTCTTTCCAAGTCCCATTTGATCTGCTAGAATCCCGTTCAACCCATTTTGCCATAATGAAATCAACCACTTGACACCTTTCAGTTGATAAGACTTCAACTTTCCACCAGTCAGCAAGGGCACAAGTTCAGCCTGCTCCTTGTCAGCTCTCTCCTCTTCCGTGAGGGTTGAATCCTCAACAGAACCACCTTCTTTAGATCTTGAAAGCATGGCAGCAACAGCTCTCTTGGCCTTTTTCTGCATTAGACATTTGAACTATTTCACAGAATGGAAGAAGGGCAACAACTGACAAAATGCATAGAAACTAAATGACTGACCCGTCCAACAAAAAAGAAAAACTAGCTCCAATAAAGCTCTCAAATTGCCTTTGAGACTTTGAAAAATCAAAAACTAATGACCTACAGAATCAGACAAGTGCTACACAAAGCAATACCAAGTGCTATTTTACAATTCATGCGAGACAAAAAGGAAAACTTAACTGGTTGTTGGACGGTACTAGTAGAACTCACCTAATCAAATGCCGCATACACAACATGTAAATATACACTAATAATTAACCAAGGTGTTGCGCATAATGATTCACAAGATGAAGAAAAACTCAATGTAGACCTATTTTCTAAGGAGGACAAGAGAAGAAATACATTATTATAACTTGTATCAGCCTTTCTTTTTCTGCCACGACCCCTCTTCTTGTCTTCACTGCCTTTCTCTTCATCTTCCACTCCAGTCTGCAAATGAAAAATGCAGAAATGAACTGGATTAGCAAAATAGAGACAGCTTTTCGCACCAAGCAGTCAAGATTCTTCACAAAATCAAGGATATACCACTGTGATGTTATCCATCTTCTCCAGCAGGAACTCTGAGTAAAGCTGGGTTTGTGTAAGAAGCTCGTCCAACTTACTAAATTGAAGGTCATTCAAGTTCGGGGCCTCTTTGGGATCATTTACTTCTTCCTCCTTTACACGTGCTTTTATCAAGTTCTCCTCTTCCTTCTTCATCAATTCAGATAAAAGAGAGACATCCCCATTTTTTGCATCAAGAAATACTTCATCCTCCAATTTGACAGCAAGCTTCTCTTTGCATGTATCCTTCAAGTTGAGAATACACAAGTGTAATGCATAAGCAAATATTTTGCTAAACATCTCTCCGAGCCAGAAACTGGCATTCGGACAAGGAACAAAGAAATTATCAATTCAAAACTTAGAAGAGGGCATCTAACTTGAAAACCAACAAAATTAAAGAACATTCTAATTTTCGTTCAAACTAATTCCAACCCATACAGATCATATTTACTTTTACCTTCATACTGTAACGTGTACAAGTAATGTGTTCAAGGAAAAGCTGAACAAGCTTTAAAACCCTATCAATAAGGTATATTACCAATCAAGTACGTCAACAGGAAATAACTGGTAAATAATCCAAGAAGCTGGCATGTGACTCAAACACATAAACTCAAATCAAGATAACTTAATTGTCATAGTTTAGACACATTTCAAGAAACAATATGTTGTCACTCTTATCTCATCCAATTACCTAGATTTTTAAGAAGTACGCTAACAAACCACAAGACCAATACTAATGACAATTAAGTGCAATGTCACACCATACACAGTCTAGTACATCTCGCAGCCATACAACTCTATTCCCCCCACCCACGCAGAAAAAAAAAATGCTAGATTCCTTCAAGACTAGCTTAAAGTTTCTCCACCCACCACCCCGAACAGGAAATATCATAGGCTTTTAGCAACAATCAACAGTAACACACAAGGCAAGTTTTTTCCATTTTCCAGTACTTACTTCTTTCCTCAAATGGGACTAATGCACAGAATGAAGACACAAGACACAACAATAATGAGTACAAAAATTCAAAAGCCTAAAAGAACGCAAGTACTAGCCAGAGTACCTGAAGGAGAAAGCAACAATTACTACTAATGAGGCTCTAGTTATATGAACCTTCTATATCCACCATTCCGCTCTACTTTGGTTCATTTCATTTCATTCCACTACTCGATGAGATAACCAAGCAACTAAAATACAAAAGCAATACCTCCTCTGCAAGGACGGAAACAGGAGAATCCGCTTTAGTAACAACATCCTTCACTCCGGTGTCGGCGTTAGCAACCATCTCAGTGTGTCCAAACCCTAACCTCGAAAAAGAAAAGATTTTTCACAAAATGCACAATGCAAAAAGCTTCATCAACTCGAAAAACAAACCTATTGTTGTTCTATCTCTCCAAAAAATAAGTCCAAAAAAAATGTACGGAAACCGAAATCCAACAAGTAGTCAGAAAATAGGGCAAAATCATAAAAAATTTAAGCGAAACTGTGATTGAAACAAACGAACTTACCTACTCCTCTCCGGCAAGGAGTAATCGGAATCAATGGAAGAGATTCAAAGAAATTGGGCGGCAATGAAAATGCAGTAGGGATTTTTGTAGGAGAATAACTGGGATGTGTGCGCGCGTGGGTATGAACGTGTAGGTTTAATATTTTATTACCTTGCCGGTGTAAGAGAGACCAAAAAGGGCGGGAAATCCATGTTGTAAAATTGCCCCTGGAGTTGGATGTAATAACGAAATTAGGATTGGTGAGTCAATGTTCGAATTGTTTTTTCAGCCGCCCAAAGTACCCCACACATAACTTTTCATAAAATTTAAACGCTTTCAAATTAATTTAAATTTCTGATATTTCTATTTGAAAGCTAGCGTTGTTTCAATTGATATATTTTAAGTGGTTTTTTGCTTTTAAGCTATTTTTGTTTTGAAAGTGTTAGAATATTCTCAAACACATTCAAAAGTTTTTTTTTTAAAAAAAAAAGGTCAAAAGTTGGGTGTTTCCAATTTTGATTATTAACTTTTAATTTATAATTAATTTTAAAAAGTCAATTTAAATAGTTTGACAATCTCTAACTTCAAACAAGATAGAAATTGATCACCTCGTGATTTTTCTATTTATTTTAGTATGGCGAAGTTCAAAATGTTGTTGAATTATGAAAAGTCCAATTGTGGTTTGATTTTGAGTTAGTGATTTGTGTGCTTCAACAGTTAAAGTTAATATCAAAACTCACTAATTTATCGTGATAAGTTAAGTATTCCATAAAAAATGGCCAAACTCATCGGTAGCCCCCTAAATTTGGCACAAAATTTCACTTAGACACCTCAACTAACTAATGTTCATTTTAGACACCTCAGGTAGGATCCCACTGTGTTATTTTGATACTTTTCGTTGACATGGCATGGTAAGTGTAATGCACCTAAAATCAGCGTGTGAAGAGGCTCTTTTTCAGGCCAAAAAAATAATATTTAAAAGGTCAAAACTATTCTTCTTCCTCATTCTCTCCTCCACCACACACCATCCATTCACCACCACTGCCACCATCGCTATTAATACAATCAAATTAATTTTTTAATTTTTTTAGTTTCGAAAATCACCACAATCATCGTCATCTTCTCATTCTTACTCTTTAACAATTACAACTTTTATTGCAATCTTTCAAGCTCAATGCTCACACCATTGTACATCTATCACACCCATCAAGTTCATATATGCAGATATTCATACCAAACGGGAGGGACTACAACATACAAATAATACATAACATTCGTATTTGTGCTCCTTTTATAGTTTTATTCCTTTTTGAGGCATTGTAATATTAGATACACAATTAAAAAGCATTAAATTAATAACATACAAATTAAATCTACAACAAAAAAAAAATGGAAATCTGAATTTAATAAAAACCCCAAAAAGTAAAAAAAAACAAAAGATGAAATTAGGGGTAAAGAGGAGGCGCCGGAAAAGTTTGGAAGAATGAGGAAGAAGGGGTGGGATAGTTTGGTGGGGTTTAGAAACTAAATGATTTTATTTATTAAGTATTATTTTTGGCTGAAAATTAATTTTTCCTATAATGTATTTTTAAAGTATTATTTTATACTTAAATATCAAGAGTCTTTCCTTAATTAGCCATTATATTATATTATTCGCAAGTGTGTTACACGCACAATGTAATTTTAGTGGATTGTCAATAAAGTGTCAAACTGACACAACGGAATCCTACATGAGATGTCTAAAATGAATATCGTCCAATTGAGGAGTCTAAAATGATCACCTCATGATTTTTTTATTTATTTTAGTATGACGAAGTTCAAAATGTTGTTGAATTATGAAAAGTCTAATTGTGGTCTGATTTTGAGTTAGTGATTTGTGTGCTTCAACAGTTAAGTTTATATCAAAACTCACTAATTTATCGTGACAAGTTAAGTATTCCATAAAAAATTGTATCATATAGGCACATGACATGTTTTCATAAGTTTGATAAAGGCTAAAGTCATTTAAAGGTGTTAGACACATCAATCTAGGCTTGTACCTATTGAACACTTAAACCTTAACAAATTTATACCTATTTAACACAAAATGATAGTCAAATAAAAGAAAATTCGCGTGCATTTCAAACGCTCATACATAGCAAATGGACCAAGAAGCGATGACACATGGCAATTGGATTAATTTTTTAAAAAAAATTATTTAAATAATCAAAAAGCAATTTAAGAAAACAAAAATTTGAATTAACCCACCCCCACCCCACTGGCCACCCACCTATCTTCTTCTTCTTCGTCGATCTTAACCGTCACCTCCATGCTTCTTCTTCTTCTCCGTTCCCTTTCCACTGGCCGTTGCGCCTCAACGCCAGTCAACCATAGCCTCCACCCCTTTCTTCTTCTCCATTGAATTTTATCCCTTTCACCGGAGTCAGTACACCATTATTGTCCATCTAAGCTAATTCCTCATTCACCTTTCATTCTAATTGCATCAGAACCTTCTATTCGTTATCTTTATCTTCTTTCCACTAATAATTATTTATAACAATTACAAGAAAAAGTAGACTTTTACAAATAAAAAAAAAAATCAATTGCTTCACCGAAATATTATTTTTATCGAAAACAATGTAAGTTTGTCGAAATATTTGAGACTTTAATTAGATTTACATAGAAAAAGAAGAAGGAAAAAACACGAGAATCATTGGAGGAATGGGAGAAAAGTTGGAGGGGGTATACGTCCAAACTTACACCCCAAATAAGGAGTGTAAACAGTCGTTGTCAATTTACAGAACTCAACCAGAGTTGAGGTCGATCCCACAGAGAATTTCTTTACAGAAAAAGTTTCACTATCGCGTTTACTCAATTGTCGTTACTATTTCCTAAACAATTAACAAGAAAAGTAAATTTGGGTCTGATTGAAAAGTATTCTATCAAAACTTAGTTACACAGTTCACAAAAGATCTCGTTGTAAGTTGATTCAATTGATTTAAGGAAACCAGGTTTTGTGTTCACTATGACATCAATTATAATGCTCTCCCGTAAATTTAGTGTCAGGTAAGTCAATATTTACAGAACCTTTGCGAATTAAATAAATCTAACGCTTCTCAGCCTAATCAGATAATATTCACTCTAATTCTCTCGAATGTAAAGTGTTATCGATATTGGACTTCGCTCAATTTGATATGGTGTTAAAGATTTCTTCTCTCGAAATCCTACTTTAACTCCAATTCGTAAACTTAGTTTAGCTTTTTCCCAACTAATGTTTTTCTCTCGAACAAACACCAGATACAGGCCTGTCTAAAGCGTGCACTCAATAGACGGAAATGATAATGAAAGCTATAAACTACAGGTTGTAAACTGTCACGACCCGGGAGCACCCCCTAGTCGTAACCGGCGTACTCGACCTCGAAGAGGTCTAATACAAGCCTCTTAGCATTCATTCATCGCATAGACACTAAAACCATAAGGAATTTAAAACTTTCTTTACCAAGAAAACATTGCATACAAAAAAAAATAGCAAGCGGAAGACTTTCTAGACTTTATACATGATGTCTCAAACCATCTAATACCTTAGAGTACAAAATTCGGGACTAATCCCGTACACAACTTAAACAATACTAAAAAGACATAAAAGAACATATTGGGTATTGTCCTCGAATCTATGAGGACTCACCAAGTCTTCATCTTCAACACTTAGAAACCTATCAAAGCCATGACATGTCATCATCTCCAAATCCCTACACTTTAGTCCAAAAAGGGAAAGAAAGGGGTTAGCACAATTAAGTACTAAGTATGGAGACCATGCAAAAACATGCCAAAAAGGACATTTTCAAGGAAGTAAATGCTTTCATATCATTTTGATAAAACCTTCACTTCACAAGTATAAGAGACATAATACAAGTCAACATTAACATATAAGACCATAGCCAACCATACATATACTCAACATATGTCCATATACAATCCATGCTTAACTTTAAAAGAACACATGTCATTTCATTACCATAAGACCTCTACCTAATATAACCTTAAGACACACTTGAGTGAGACAAGAAGTGACCGCCCATACAACCTCTTCAAGCACACTTAAGTGTTCCCCAAGATTACCTTAGATAAGGACATTTCATTTACAACATAACTTCAATAGACCAACATTCTTTAAGAAACCATTTAGGGCACATTCATGTCACATACATTAGGATTTAGAGAAACTCACTATGACCCTCTCCAAGCCTACTCGTGCAATGTATAGGTAGCATCCCATACTACTACCTACACTTTGTAGAACCTGTCAAGAAACCATGATGAAATCTCACATGATGGGAAGTAAGCATTTAACCGACATAGACCATGAGAGCTTGTCATGGAATCCGGTGTCATGAGTCCCCACACCGAAAAGAGGTGGTCTACTTGCCTAAGGAAGACCGGTATATAGCTTAATGGATCCACTAGCTTCCTATGCGGGCACATAGTTTATGGGATAAGGTAGACGATCATTGAAACTCATGCCTAACTGTCGGGGGAGTTTCCATCTAACCAAATCCGCTCGGTGCTTAGCCTACATTCCCATAGAATAGTTCATTACTTTGACATTATCAGACATGAAAGGGTGCCATAAGCCTGCCGATTCAAGTCTCATTATTTAACACATGAAAGGGTGTCATAAGCCTGCCGATTCAAGGTACATTTAGGAAAGCTCATTAACTCCACTTGAAAGGGTGCCATGGGCCTGCCGATTCAAGTCTCATCATTAACCTTTATGGAAAGGGTGCCATAAGCCTGCCGATTCCAAGGTTCATTACTTTTCATTAATGGAAGGGTGCCATAAGCCTGCCGATCCAAGGTTCATTATAAGCATGTGTGGAAGGGTGCCATGGGCCTACCGATCCAAGGATTCAACAATCAACAATATAATCATTTATACCAGAAAAGGATGCATAAGCCCTATCAATTCAAGGTATACTTTACATTAAATAATCCTTCATATTCTATCATCAACATTCATGAGTGTCATCAACACATCTATGAAATTTCCATACATCTCATAACTCAAGCTTTAAAGCATCGATTCATCAATTCTCCATAGTTGGACATTTTGTCAAACACCTTGAAGGCATGTAATGGAATCAAAGAGCATGGAAAATAGGGTAGTAATTATACAACCAAACCAGTGAACAACCTACAACAACACCCTTACATTCATAATGTGATCACATTATCTTCATTCATATCATACTTTCACATATAGCTTCACATAAAACTCATTCACATCATACCTTCACATATAGCTTCATATAGGACTTTACATATAGCCTCATTCATATATAATAATATAACAATACAATAACACTCATATAATACCCTTCATAGCCTCAATCATAATACATTCCATAAGTAGACACCTCCACCATAAGTGGATCACACATCAATCTATCAAGATTCTATATCAATTCTACATTAACAATGGAGTTAGGCCAACTTACCCTTTTCCAAAGCCACAATCATCATTCCTCAACTCTCCAATAATTCACAATAGATAAGCATAGCTAATAATAAAAATCAACTATTCAACTCCATTTAAGCATAATTCTATCATCATTCAATCACAAACAATAATCCCACTTCATATGCCAACTTTAGGAATTTAGGGAAAACATGGGTTCATGGGGATTTCTTTCTAAAAATCATTAATAATCATTAATAACAATATAAATCATCATTTAAAACCTTTCTTATGCAAGAACCCATGCTAGAATCGAAATAGGATTTTTTTGTGTATTTGAAAAACCTTGAAAACCTTTTGATTGGGCTCCTTGAAAGAAAGAATGATCAAGGATAAAGGATCCCCATACCTTTGCTATGATCTCCCACAAAATTTGATGAAGAAAGCTTTGAATCCAAGCCCTAGCTCCCACTTCTTCTTCTTCTTGAGTTGGAGAGAAATATTTGAGAGAGGGAATGATTTTAGGGATGGGGATGAACTAATAGTATATAGGAAATAATATATGTCATTTGGAAGAAATGGTCCAACACTTAGAAAAGTTTTTAGGCGGGTGAACAGTAAATGAACAGTAAATCGGCTTACTGGAAATGCCTTTTTCTGCCGGACCGACTTTACGAAAATAGGCATAACTTCTTCGTCCGAACTCCGAATGAGGTGAAACGAAGTGCGTTAGGTAGCTAACTCAAAGGGCTTTCCATGGATATATTATTAGCCACCCAAATAATTCGTGTGCTAGGAGATATGACCCTTCAAAGTAGACCCTCGAAAAAGGCTTCACTTGGAAATTTCGGATTTTGATACGGTTGCTCTAAAATTTGGGTTAGACCCATTTCCCACTCAATTTGACCCCCTAAACAAGAATATGAAGTCGGATTTTCAAAAAACGAAACGGATCTTTTTATAAGTAGCTAAGCAAGTTTTCGGTAACTTCCGAAGCACATTTTTAAGAACTTTTTGGGTCAAATTCAAATATAATCATTTCATTAGGTTCTCGACTCTAAACTCACATGTGAGGCTCTAGTTTCACTCTATCATTTTCTGGGTCGTTACATAAACAAAGATTGCCTTTTACTCATTTTACGAAATCGCAACTAGAATGTCATCATAGATCTCACACACCCAGTAGTGACTTTTAGCCACTCATGTTTTTATGCAAAGAATCAATACTGGATAATGAAAACATGTTATGAGGTACTTACAAAAATAACTGGTAAATTAACAACCACTTGATAATCTCAAGATTGAAATGAACAACTTCCAACTGATCACAATAATCTGAATCCCAAAATCCCAAAACTAAAAGTAATTCGCCGTCCTTTCTTCTCCAAAATGTCAGATACCCGATAATGCCTGCAAAAATGACCTAAAGTAATTCCAAAATAGAATCTTTAAAATAAGTCCTAATCAAGTTAGGACTGAATTATTGGGCTTTGTCACGGCCACTACCACGACCCGTCAAGGTCTTCACGGCCCGTGAAGACCTCTGTGGTCTTGCCTTGGAGCTTCCCCAGAGTGGGTCTTCAAACTTGGTCACTGGAAAATGTACCACGAGAGCTACCACGGTCCGTAGTGATGACCACGGCCCGTGAAGTCCTCTGTGGTCTTGCCTTTGAGCTTTCACAGAGTGGGTCTTCAAACTTGGTCACTGGAAAATGTACCACGAGAGCTACCACGGTCCATAGTGAGGACCACGGCCCGTGAAGTCACCCGTGGTCTTTACTTGGGCTTCAAACTTCTTTCAACTCTTTCCTGTTTTTATACTGCTTCAACTTCACGGTAAGTACCACGGTCCGTGGTAAGAACAACGGCCCGTATACCCCTCCGTGATCTTCACTTGGTCAACATCAGTTCTGCTTCATTTCCTGTACAACCCAGAATTTGCCTACACAATTAACAAACCCATAAAATAATCCCAAAATATCACTTAATTTCAATATTAGTTCATAGTTATTAAGCATCAAATGTGCCACGATTTCACGGCACATCAGTAGGGTGGGTGTGTAAAGAGATGAGAGTAGTTGCAGAGAGGGATGATAGGGAGAAGATGATTTCTTTTTAATTTTAAATTAATTATTATTTATACTATTTATTAATTAGGTTTATTAGTTGAAAAGAAAAAGGAAAAAATCATTTCCAATGGTTTCACGCGCTTAAGGACGGTGAAATACACATTTTTTGCCACATGCATTTTGTGTCCAATAGGAACCATTTTTTGAACATATAAGGTGTTCAATAGGTATGAGGCTAAATTGAGGTGTCTAAGTGAAATATGCGAACAACTTTAAAGGGCTGCATATGACTTAAGCCTTTGATAAATATTAAATGTGGATAGAAGAATGGGAAATTTTCAAATATACATAGCTTTTGAAAATACTATAGATTATCTAGGAGGGACAAAGATAACCCAAACTTTTTCAAGTAGTTGGCATGATTTGTGTATGTCATAGTGAATCAGTGATGTTTGTATAAATCCTTCAATTCCTTTTCCATCCGAATCTGAGTGGCCATTGAAAGTCTCTTTTTATGGTTGCAATGGATGTAGGGATCAACAAATAAAATGAAAAGAATGGGTTCAAATAATTGAGTCTATCCATCACCCTGTATAAAAAGTTGTAGGGATTTATGAAGCTATCAAAAGTTCAATTTATAGAGTCCAAACGGATCAAAATTTGATTTTTAGGTTGGTAGAAAGGCAGTGTTGTGAGACTAACACTTTTGTGTTTTCGTGGAGTTAAGCTACTATTACTCTTGAAGATATGATGATTTCAGGAGGCTTCTTTGTTTTGAGTGACTCTGTTTTATTCCCTCTTCAATCCCCCTGAGTTGGTAGAGATTGAAGAAAATCTTGAAAGTGCGCGAATGAAGCTTATCGGATTGAAGACTAATAATCAAAGTAGATGGTTGAATTTTTTCATGAACAGCGGTAGGAATTTTAAGCATGAAGCTTTTATTTCTCTTTGATTATCAAGATTTGTGCTTTCTGGTAAAATAGGTTCTCCTATTTTCTCAATAGTTGTTAATCTTGCAAGAGGTATGCAACTAGCATTAATTGCATACCTCTTGCCAAATTAACAGTTATTGAGAAAACATGAGCACCTATTTTACCTGGAAAAACAAATCTTGATAACCAACCATCTACTCTGATTATTAATCTTCAATCTGATAAGCTCCATTCGCGCATTTTCAAGATTTTCTTTAATCTCTACCAATTCAGGGGATTGAAGAGGGGGGGGGGGGGACAAAACAGATTCACCCAAAACAGAGAAGCCTCCCAAAATATCATATCTTCAAGGGAAAAGGGTCTGAAAATTACTTCAACTTAATTTGGTCGAAATTGTTGTTACTATACCAAACTTTGGAAAGGACATTTTCTGTACTATTTAATAGTATATTTTAAAGGTATATATGTGTCTACGTGGACATCATAAATATTGCATCATTTTAAATAGTAATGTGTCCACGTGGGCACATATATACCTTTAAAATACTTTATTAAATAGTACAAGGGATAAAAGGTCTTCCATAAAATTTGATATCGTAACAGCAATTTCGGCCAAAACTTGAGTATTTTTCAGACCCTTTTCCCTATCTTCAAAGAGTTACAGTAGCTTCACCCCACTGAAACACAAAAATGTTAATCTCACAACACCATCTTTCTACTAACCCAAAAATCAAATGTTGATCCGTCTAAACTCTATAAACTAAACTCTTGATAGCTCCATAAAATCCTGCAACTTTCTATACAGGGTGATGGATACACTCAATCGTTTGAACTCATTCTTTCCATTTTATTAGTTGATCCATCCATCCATTGAAACCATGAAATGAGACTTTCAATGACCACTCAGTTTCAAATAGAAAAGAAATTGAAGGACCATCTACATACTAATTATACATTACACTAGTTATTAAATTACAGACTCAAATGAATTGATTTAAAGAATGAAAACACCTAAGAAATTCATACAAATATCACTCATTCACTATGATCTGCACAAATCATGCGAAGCACGTGGTCGCACTACAACAAATGTGATATTTAGCTACGAAATTATTAGATACAACACAAAATTGTCACTAATTATTCATCTTTTGTGACAAAATTTTTATTTCGTATTTAAATGCATGAGCAATATACTTTTAGTGACGAAACATATAATTTCGTAGCAAATTTTTGTCCACTAAAAGTTTCCACCAAAAAATTGTACCATTTATTAGGTATCAGAGCGACGAATTTTAAGTTATTAGTGACACATTATATTGTCGCTAATAATACATTTAATTTGTGACAAACTATTGTTTGCCTTAAAATAATTAGAATTTTGAATACAAAAAAGGTTTCGTCATAAAAAATAACTTGTTACAACAACAACAAAATAGAGTTCGTAGTTAAAGGGTGTAAGCTTTAGCCACAAAATTTTCTACTTATGTGTGACCTTTGTTTTTGTCACTAATAAATAAGCAATTAGTGACGATTATTTTATTGTCTCTAATCAACATGCGATTTAGTGACGATCATTGTTTTGTCACAAAATATGCAATATTTAAATAGGGATGATTTGCAGACGAATAATTAACTATTTTCTACGAAAAAATAATAGATAAAAATAACATTATATTTGCTACACTTGTTTATGATTACAACACTAAAAGAAAAATGGTTAATAATGATTAACATTTAGCGATGAGTTGAGAAGCTTGTCCATAAATGTACCCTTTGAGATACAACTTTTTATTGTGGTTGTTAATTTTTTAATTACTCGAGGAAGGGAATATGTTCCTTAAATTGATTAAAAAAAACTTGTCCCTAATACTCTCTATGGGGTCACTTATAAACGATGAAAGGTAAAAACAAATAAAAATAGGAAAAAAATATATCACAAATAGTCATTATAATAAACTTAATTAGGCTCCTTAGTTATAGTTTGCATATTTACGGGTTGTAGCTATAGTTTAAGCTGCTATGGGCGACCTCGTTTTTATAATTCACACCTCATTTGTATAATTCGTTGGTATATTTGTATAACTAGTTTCTGAAAACGTGTGTTGCACGTTTGTCCCTTATTATTATTATTATTAAATTTCTATATACTAAAAAGTTGAGTTAAAATAGGAAATGCTGAAATTAACAATAGTAGTTTTACCATTTGTATTTTATTCACTAAATAATAAAAAATATACTATGAAGAAGAACATTAAATAGATGATATACTCAATCATTTTTTGTTATTTCTCACTCTCTTTTATTCTCATGTTGAAATTTGAATTGTGCAATGTACTTCCAATGATAACATCTATCTTTGTAAAATTGGTTCTTAAAAAGTAAATTCAAATTTTTAATTCTGTAAGTGTTTTTACATAATAGTGGAGAATGACTCTTCATATTCAACTTTTTATTTTGAATAGTAATAGACAATTACTATTCAAATGCAGATCTAGTTTTTTATTTTTTATCTTACATTTATTGAATCTTTAATTTGTACGTTAATGATATATAATATTTTACTAATTAGGTATTTGATTTAGTATAGGGGCAAAATGGTAATCCAACTATACACTTTCGTTTTCACTTTTAATAAGTAATTATAATATATACATAAGATTAAACCATTTGATATTAAAAAATTATAGGTATGAGTAATAATTAACATTCAATAATTAGGCAAAAGAATGTATCACATTCTCATAAATAATATCTCTAAGACAAAAGTAGACACTCTAATTTGGACAATTACTACTCAACTACTTATGGGTCCAGCCAATAATCTGAAGACTGGAGTTTGACAATCTTTCATCCATACTTAAAATTTTACATCAACAATAAATAGCTTCTCATCACAGTAAATATACGTTTGCATAATTAATATAAATTGAACAATTCAAACATTTCAAAATGATTTATTCTAGATATATAACATATATGGTCAATTTGAGGAATGAATGTCTCAACACATGAATAATAGACTAATAAAGTAAATAGATTATAAACGAAAAGTTAAATAAAAATACAGCCTCAAATCACATATTATGATCCATCATTTATCTCCAATTCGGTGGCCCATTTTATTTTAGGGTATGGATTCTTTTTTTTTTTAAATCAAATATTTAATTATTCCTCTCTCTACTCATAAATAATAAACTCAAAAATATATTTATACTAAAGTAAAACACTCTACCGAGAGCCAAATAGCATATCAAATTAACTAATTAATCTTTCATCAATTATTAGTAGAACATGAATTGTATATCACTAATTTCTTCATGTAGGACACGAGATATTTCAATAGAAAAACAAAATCATAAGAAAATATATCAAAATATAAAATAAAATTAAAAAAAGACATATAAAATACTTAGGCTGGTCAAGGAGGAGCGGATAAAAACCAAAGAAAATTATTGCACATACAAAATGATGAGCAAGATTAGTTTTTTGCATGATAATCTCTCATCCTCCTCTTATCATTTACATGAAGACCATGCGAGGCATTTTATAGCAATAGTTAGGATGCCCTTTGAGTAGATAAAATTAATTTGCATTAATTTAGTTCAATGATTTTAGTCCATATCAAATTTATTTAATGGAAAAACTCTTCAAATACTTTTGTTTTTACAGAAAAAGAGAAATTGACTATTAATGTGAATTTGATTCATGTACCAATTTAAATGAGTAATTTATTAAATTGTTCAATGCAAATCTTTTAAAATCTTGCTTTTAATTTGCAATGGAAAAATGTTGATTAATGTAAATTTCTTGGTTTTCTTGTGCAATCTTGCATTAACACGGGAAACGGCTTCTATTGCATTAACGCGAGAAACAAACTTTCATTATAGCAATTACTATTTTGAGTCCCACGTCTTTTTATTTTATTTTTGATATATATAATAAAGAAGACAACTTTTTGAAGGATACGTAGTTCAATATTTATTATATTTGAGGAGCATTTTTTTACTATATACTATTTAATTATATTTTATAACATTTGTTTTAATTGTTTTAATATAAGGGTAAAATGATAATTCAATTTTAAGCTTTGAATCTTCCTACTTATAATATAAAATGAGATGAGATTTATATCACGTCATCCAATGTACAATATTACTTCCTCCATTCATTTTTACTTGTCACTTATTCCTAAAAATACTTTTGAAATTTGCAATCTAAAATATTTATGTGATTATAACTAATAATCTTATCCTAGTATAGTGAACGTTGAAGTTAAATTATTTAGAAACAGAGAAATGTATACGGTAATAACAGAAACTATTGATTGTATCGTTTTTTTTTTAACAAACAGAAATTGTGACTCTGTCTCTGAGAGCACAATGAAATATTTTAAAGCAAACTTTTGATAAAGTTAAAAATAAATTACTCAAAAAAGAGAGAAGATTTTGATACATAAATTATTTTTGTAATCACAAATGGACATCAAATATAAACATACAAATAGCAAGCAGATGACTATATGGTAAACATAAAGATCTTCAACATTTTTGTAGGAATAAATTGTATGTGAATTGCTGTACATATTGAAACAAAAAAAGTATAATTGTATTCTGATCCTATAATCTTTGTTATTCAAATCAAGATATGAGTAGTGAATGTTCATCATAAACATTAATTTTTTGTAATCCCAAATCTCTGTTATAAGTTCCAGCCAAGAATATGTTTTGAAAAAAATATCTCAAGCTTTAGGTACATTCTTTTTTTACTCTTGCCCGCGTGTTGAATCGTTGCTTGAGGAGGAGGAAGAAGGGTTGATTCATTACTCACTTGGACTGCTGCTGAATTCTTGGGTTGGCATAATCATTTTCCTGAACTTCATCATATCAGCATTATACATACCAGTATCATAGTTCTGAGTGGGTGCCCCATTTGACGCGGCAAAGCTAGGAACCTTGCTTGGTTTTGGATTATCGTTCAAGTCCTCCAACGAGGAATTGCCTTCCAATGCACGTACAATCTGTTCATAATACGTAATATTTATAAGTGAAACTAGTCATTTTGTCCAAACGGAGATGAACCTTACTCTGATATCATGTAAAGATATGACAACTAAAGGATTTCTCGAGTCCATATACGCAAACCACCAAAATATGCTACAACATGTTAAATTATAATGTAAATATGCAGTATTTGTTATCTTCTAAAGAGGGTAATCATACCTGACTCATTTTGGGACGTCTTTTAGCAGAGTGGCGAATGCTAGAAGCAGCACAACCTATCATGCGATGTAGCTCATCTGTATCAAAGTTCCCTTCAAGACGTGGGTCTACCAATCCATCATATTTTTCCTCTTCCAGTGCTCTTGTAAGAAGGGGCCTAGCCTGTATACATTCATATATTAGATCAATACCTCAAGCAAAAGTTAAAAGTCTAAGCACATCAAATGTGAACTGAGGATCTAGAACAAACCCAATCTACTAAACTGTCCTCCATCATATTGCTAGGATCAACAGGTTTTTTTGCGGTTATGAGCTCCAACAGCATTACTCCATATGAAAACACATCTGACTTCTCTGTTAGTTTGCCACTTGATGCATATTCAGGAGCTAAGTACCTGCAAGTAACTTTCTAGCTTAGAGACATCTGAAGTATGTTAAAATGCATAATTGGTTCTGATTGTTGAATACAAGTTTTATACGACTAAGTAGTTATGCTTGACTCACCCGAATGTTCCCATAACACGAGTTGATACATGAGTGTTGTTATCCGAAGTAAGCTTAGCCAATCCAAAATCTGCCACCTAATAAACCAAAATTTTCCTTTAAATCTAAAAGGCATTGTGATGGTTAATAAACCTTTCTTAAACAAAAACGCGAGGTTTTAACATAAAACTTGTTCTTCATATTTTCATTGACATATCAAATGTGGCTGATCATTTAATACCAAGGCTTCATAATTGAGGTCTAGTAGAATATTTGCAGCCTTGATGTCGCGGTGGATAATTCTATATTGGCCTGCATGTATATATCAAGAAATGAGAGAGAGAGAGAGATAAAGAGAGACAGAGAGAGGTGAAAGTGTAGATTAGGATGTTCATACAATCTTCATGGAGATAAGCAAGTCCTTTAGCTGATCCCAAAGCAATTTTAAGTCTGGTCTCCCAATCCATGACAGGTTGACCTTTTCCTGCAATAATGAATTTGATTTCACCCTTATCAAAACTAGAATTAAGAAATATATTGAATCGAAATTCGGGAATCAACTAGGAAAAGAATTCTCTTAATTTCAGAATATGATTCACATGATCTTAGTAGAAGTGGGGAGTATGTACCATGAAGGTGAAACTCCAAGGTTTTGTTGTCAACATATTCATAGACCAACATGCGTTGTCCATTAGCAATGCAATATCCAACGAGGGACACAAGATGACGATGATGAACTCTGCTAATGATCTCAACCTCAGCTTGAAATTCTCGTTCTCCTTGTCCACTTCCTGCTTTCAAACTCTTGATGGCAACCACTCTTCCATCATTCAAAACACCTTTATGCACGTATCCGAAACCACCTTGTCCTAACAGATTGGCCTGAGAAAATCCATCTGTGGCCTTAGCTAGCTCCTCATAACTGAATTGACTCTGGGAGAAACCACCAAGTCCCATGTTAGGTGATTGAGAAGGCAATGGCACTGCTTGGCCTGAATAACCTGAGCCAAATTCGCCGCTTGAACTAGCTCCCTGCTGATGTGGAGTAGCTCCAGCCCAACCACTCTGAGTCCCCATTTCACTTTGTGGTACCTTCATTACATGATCCATCGACTGACGTCTATTCCATTGATTGTTGTTATTGTAGTATGGATCACCACCTAATCAAAAACATATTTAATCGAAAAAAAGAAAAGAAAAAGTAATACTATGCTTTAAACAACACTTTATTAATTAGTAACATACCTTTAGGTCCAGGAGCCATATAGTATCTCTGTTTCTTCTTCCTTTTACTACACCATACACATAGAATGATTAATGCAATTATGACTATGCCTCCGACAGCAATTCCAGCTACTATACCAACAGTACTTGAGGAATCATCGTTTGCAGGTGATGGTTGATTAGATCCTGAGCGTGGAGGAGGAGACAAATGAGCATGAGGAGGTGCAGGCGATTCACGTGAAGAAACAGGAGGTGGTGGAGAAAATAATAGAAATGATGGAGGATTTTTAGGACTATTTGGGGTTGATGGAGTATTATACGTGGATGATGGTGGTGGTGATTGTGAAGGTGTATTAGAAGAAGGATTTGGGGATTGATCATTATTATTATTATTATTATTATCTTTTGATGGTGATGAATTAGATTCAGAAGAGGATGGTGGTGGTGAAGCAGGCGGAGGAGAATCATTTTTTGGAGGTGGTGATGCATTAGGAGATGGAGGAGGAGATTGTGGTGGTGGTGATGAAGGTGGAGATTCATTTTTTGGTGGTGGAGATGAAGAAGACGAAGACGAAGGAGAATCATTTTTTGAATCTGAAGATGAAGGCGGAGTTCCATTTGAAGAAGGGCTTTCTTTAGAATCAGTATCATTGGAGGAAGCAGTTCCAGGAGATGAATCCATATTTTTAACAAATGATAAAAAATCCCTCAATATCTATCTCCCGTTAACTGCTCTTCTCAACGATTCTTCAATGTCCCTACAATATTTCCATGAACAATGTTACTTGCATTATATAATATGGGAATAAATAAATAAAAGATTTTTTTACCTCAATGAAGAACAAGAATGGATAATGATTGTCAAATGGAACAGAGAGAGAAATGTTAACATTGTAAAATTTTCATCTTAGTCTAGCAGTTTTCCCCAGCCCCAACCCCCCAAAACAATACTTGGAGTGTTCCTCAAAAGAAGGGGGCCTCTCTCTCTTGCCAAATCTTGCCATTTAACACCTCTAATTTCACCTAACATCATTAGTTAGTTATTCTTATTCCCAGAATTATAGTTCCTCCTTGTCTTTGTGCTTTCTACCCCACAATTGTCCTCTTTACTTGTCACTTTTCTCATTTACCGTTGCTTCTTTAAAATAAATTAATTTTAAATAATAAAAACACGCTCCTCATTTATTTGTAATTGTTGCATTTCTTATTAATATATTGACATATCTATTATCATTATAAAGAAATGGTGTACATGAACCAAAAATTGAAAATTCATAGGTAAAATCAGTGATTTTCTACTGTAGGGAAAATATAGTGAATTAAGGCTCCTTCAGGCCGCTATCGCATGGACATGTTATAAACTCAACTTTCTGCTCCCTGATATGATACAAGTATATGAATAGCCACAACATCATTGTTAGTACCTCGATTGATGCACGCTTCAGGCTCATTTTCATGCCTAATAAGGGACTAGATAACCATTTCTCCCAATCTTTGGACACAGCCTTAAACTTCATAAGCGATTTAGCAAGATGCAAGGGGAGCACATGTTCCTTCACCACATCTTTTATCTTCATTGCGACATATGGAGGAAGTTCATAAGAAATGAACTTGTTTAAGTAATCAAGCTGCAGTTGAAGAGAGCAATTTGAGGTATAAAGAAAAAGGGGTAAAACCTTATGAGAATTATGGTGAGAGTACTCATGAATCATGTTGTCTGCTTCAGAGAATTCCATTTTTCTGCAATTAGAAAAAGTCGTCATATATTGGCATTTGGCAATGTAAGTAGCTAATTTTTCTTCTTTCTTGGAAAAGTTGTAATCAGAAAAAACTAGTACTATTACTCATCAAATCTCCGCGACTAAGAATTTGAATCTTATACATACAGAACAGAGCATACAGAATTTTAATATGATACAGAACAGAGCATCTTATCAGAAAGCAGACATAATTAAATCGCGCTGAGGATTCTTGATTTTAAACAAGCAATGCAGTGGCCCCGGCCTGATAATCATAAGGTTATATTAAATTTTTAAAATAAAAATTAATTATCTAAAATTAAAAAAATATACTAGACAAATAAGTAATTTATAAATGATTTTAAATTGAATATTTAAGATATATATTGTCTTTTAAAAATATAATAATTAATAAACATATGTTCTTGACTAATATTATAAAAAATAATTAATTTATATTTTTCAAATTAGTATATTTTAATTAAATTAATCACAAAAACTAAAGTACAAAATTTCTACGAAATGCATGTTTGACAAAAAAATTAGTATTATAAATATAATGTCATAAAATTATAAAAACATTTGACAAAACATAATCTATTAAGTTTAACTAAAAGAATAGTTTGCAATGTAAAATATCGAGTCAATACTCCTAAAACAAATGAAATTGAAAATATAACATAAATTCTAAATCTAAAACAAAAAAGTTGACATAATACTCTTATGTCAAATTTCAACATAACATACATAAATATGATTTAAAAGAAGAGGAGAATGTAAATCTATAACATTATTCAACAATGAATTCCACTTTAATTTTAAAATTAGAATACTATCAAAATTCTGCTAATGAAAAAAAAATAAAAAAAATTGCATGGAATCACATGAAGTAAATGTTGAGAATGAGAAGGAAATTAAATATAAATAATAATTTTTTTTTTTTTTAAATATTAAAATAATAATATAAAAAAAGAATTTAAAGTAGTAAAAATAAAAAATAAATTAAAATGAAAAAAATAACTTAAAAGCAAGAATTTAAAAAGTAACCAGCTTGTAATTATACCATGTAATTACCTACTTCAATTACATTCAATTACTTGTTGACCAAGTAATTACCTGTCCAACCAAACTAAATAATTACATGACCAACCAAACATGTAAGACATTGTGTAATAATACTCAATTACACTAAATTCAATTACTAGTGTGACTTTCCAAACAGGGCCAAAGTATTTTGTTTTAAAATGCGTGTAAAGTTCAAAATAGGTGAGTAAAAGTCAAATTTGTTTTACTTGTTCATTAAGTATTTTGATTTTTAAAAAGCGTAAAAAGTTTAGAATAGACAAGTAAAAATAAACGAGAATATAATATAACTTTATATTTTTGTGGAATGGGGTCACGTGGTTAATTTTCATTGGATTTACCAAGTCATTTCTCCATTGGAGTATTCCTAGTGGTTGCATTGCATCAAAAGTTTGCTTCACAAATAGGCACTTTTCGGTAAGCATCTATAAAGTATGACAAACTTGGTTTAAGCTTAATCATACTAATCTAATCCTTCTTAATAATAATAATAAATAATATTAATACTTTTTTTCTGATATGAGACCAATAAGTTTGAGTAACTTCATTAATAAGATTATGTCCAAAGTTATTATTGACAAATTGGAATTAGTATTTGCTCAAACTCAGAGGCGAATCCAGGATTTCAAGAAAACAGGTGCACCATTGCTTTAGAATTTCGTTTTTTTTTTTTGAAAAAACTAGTGTTATTAGTTACTACAAAAATTGAAGTGAATTGTGGTTGGCTGAGATTGAACCCAGGACCTTGGTGTTAAAACCTAGCTGTCAAACCAATGAACTATCCAGCAACTTTAAGAACGGGTTCACAAGTGTTTATTTAATATGTTCTTTAATAATTATACAAGTAATATATCGAGTTTAGTCGGATGATCACGGGTTCGGGTGACCCAATTTTTACACATAAATTCGCCACTGCCCAAACTGATATCAGCTAACCAATCCGAATTTATGATGGATAAAAATATCTTTAAAAAGTATTTTACTGATCAGAGAAATGGTCATAGATATTAGAAAGAGAGACAAGCTAGCAAATGTCATCATCGTGTTAGATTTTGAGGAAGATGAAATTTTTCAACGTGTTTGTGATTGTTAATAATTGGTTCTCAAACTCGTGGCTTTTTTCATTCAACCAAAAAAAGTGACACAATGAGATCTTCTCTCTCTAGCATTGATTTATTTTTTTTACCTCTAACATGTTTGAATAAAATTGTTTCTTGCATTATACATTGTGCACAATACTCATTATGATTTCTGTGGGGTGAATATACCATAATTTACAGTTGAAAAATAAACCACAAAAATGAATAAATAAATATCATGTTGAGACGAAAGATAATAAGAATGTCACTATCCACATGAAACAGGTCCTTACACAAAATTCATTGTTCACAAAAAAGAGAATGTCAACTTAGTTTTATACATCATCCAAGTCATAATGTAAGCAGAGATTCAAAAGAGCTGTAAAATCAGTGATTTTCACCCATGGACAGAGTGAATTAAGGCTTCAGTTCAATGTAGCATTAGCAAGGCTGTTTATGTAGGGCAGGAACTTTTTGGCTGAACCGAATGCGTTTGGACTTGCTATAGACTCAACTTTCTGCTTCCTGATGTGATACAAGTATATGTGTTCGCGAACCTGAATAGCCACAGCATCACTGTTAACACAGGGTAGTACCTTGCACGCATAAGTAAGACTCCTCTCGGGTCCAAGATTGATGCTAACACTGCGCTTCAGGTTCATTTCCATGCCTTGGTAGATATCTATTAAGAAGACATTTTCCCATACATTAAAAGCAGTAACGTAGCTCAGCTCACCGTCCATCTGTGTTAAGGATCCATCCCCCTCAACTTCAACAGGTAAAGATATAATTGCAGCGATCTCTTCTTTCACATCAAAGGCCAATACTTCGTTTGATTTGGTCTCATAGTAAGCAACCCCCTTCATAAACAAACCTCCACCAACAAGACACGGATTTTCTAGATCAGAACAGTATGCAGAAGAGCAGCTCCAAGAATCTGATTCTGAAGAGTAAATCTCAAATCCGATGATTGGCTGATCAAGCATAGGAAATGCACAGATAACATGATAATATGCCTCAATGTTACGCAGAGAAGGTTCAAATGCAAGAACAATTGCCGGTTCATCCCCATGATAGTACCGAGGAGGGGGGAGAATTTTCCAGTTTTTGGTTGCAGGATTGCAAACATAATACTTCTCTAACCCCTGACAAAGGAGCAACCCGTTGCAAGAGCTTAGAATTTTGACAACTTCAGGCAAGAAATCAAGGGCTGGGCTGGGAACTCCAATTGTAGAAGGGTCCAGAGATAAAAACGTAGTATTCATATCCCATTTACTCATATTTTGATAGAAGTAGCCCGAAAAACTCTGGCAAGAGAAACTTTGTTGGTGGGTTAACAAGGGACTAGCTATCCATTTTTCCCAATCTTTGGACACAGCCTTAAACTTCATAAGCGATTTAGCAGGAAGGAAAGGGAGTACATGCTCCTTCACCAAATCTTTTATCTTCTTATCCCCTTTTCTTATGATGTGTGCAGGAAATTCATCTACCTTCTCATAAGCCTCAGTCTTAAAGTCATATCCTGCAAGCTGCAGTACAAGAGAGGTAACTTCTCAAAATCAAGAGATTTTGCTCTCATAGACTCTTTCCCTTGTTTCTTCGTCTAAAAGAAGACGCTATAAAGGAAACAGGGACTAAAGATTGGCTCATCATGAAACACTATGGGACATTCAATTAATTGAAGCTTGTATATTGCATGAATTGTTAGTCAAGTGCATTCGTCGTCAAAAAGAAAAGAATATGGGGAAGAAGATGGTAATACATGAGAACTAGGTTACACCACTAATCATCAAAAGAACGCTTCAAACTTTTATTCAATAGTTTTGCCAAACATGACTCAGAACTAACAAAACATGTCCAATTTAACTGCTGTCTTAAGTCACAAAGGAAATGCATACATCACAATTGTTAAAAAGAGAAGGCCTTAACAAGCAATAAATATAGAAAATAGTTGCTACTTTACTCTTTGCAGGTAAGTTGTACTACCTATGTGCTCTTTTTATGGAAAAAAAGATCAATGTTTCATAAAGAACTTGAACATACCGGGTGAATACCACGCCTCTGAGATGTAGTTGCTGAGGAAAATCCCTTGAAGATATAAGGAGAATTATCGTCAGAGTCATCATTCATGTAATATGCTTGAGAGAATTCCATTTTTCTGCGTTTAGAAAATAGTCACTCCAAGAGTCATATATTGTACATTACCAAATCCAAGCCAAGAAAACTATTACTATCAAAGACTAATGGTCAACCCCCCTCACGACTAAGAATTTGAAATCGATATCCTGTTTTCACATATTGGGATCATGTTACCAAGATTTACAAAAAGCTCCCATACGGTTCACTAGCATAGCAGGAACACTAATTCTTGCTGATATAATGTCCTGTCAAGATATTATATTTATTTACAGAAAAGAGAAAACAAAAAGCCATCAAGAAAATCGAAGCACAGATTGTATCATACAAAAAGAGCAGAGTTAAATTCCAAGATTCATATATTTCTTCATATGAAGCCACTAATTGTAAACAATTTCGTATGAAGAACCCCCATCAAAAGAAAACAAAAAAAAGGTGGAGAAAACAATGGAATCAAAAACACATTTCACTCATTGAAAACACAGAAAGGAAAAGACAAAAGAGTGAAATTATTGATAGGGAAAACGACCCATGGAATCACAATCACAGAGCAATGTCTAGTCTTTTTCTCTGCAAAAAAGTTGAAGATAAAAACAGAGAGAATTATCTTAACTATTTAATTTCATCTTCATCTAACACTTTTACATAATTATTCATTTCTAATACTCAACAAAAATATTTTATCAAAATACTATTAATTTGATTATTAACTTTTAATATATATTTTTCTTCTAAAAATATTTTTCACTCACCAACCAAATATCAAAACCAGAATTCCATCATTCCAACTACCAAATACTTTCTACAACATCTTTTGATTGTTATAAGTTCACTTATACACACCTATAACAAAAAAAAATATATACACCTATAACAACATTTGATGTTTAAATAATATTTAGCCAGCAAAAAACAAAAAATAATATTAGTTTTTTCATTACCAGTAAAAAAAAGACGAGAGGGAGTTGCTCGGATGGTAAGCACCCCTTACTTCCAACCTGAAGGTTATGAGTTTGAGTCACCAAGGGAGCAAAAGGGATGGGAGCTCCTAGGAAGGGTAAAAAAAAAAAAATCGGTAAAAAAAAAAAAATCAGTAAAAAAAAGGAGTATTGCTGGACATCATGCCCCAGCAGCCTCCTGGCAAAGAAACATAATTGCAACATTTACTATTCTAAGCAAAACAATTGTTAAGTCTACTATATTTTTCATTTCTTAATATTATAAAAAGTTTGAAAAATATGTATTTAAATTTAAAATCTCTAATGGATATTTAAATCTGAGACCTCAACATTTTTAATCCACTTTATTAATCCTTAGGTTACATCCAAGAGTACTATCCAATTATTACTAATATCATCATTCTTATTCAAAACTTTATCTTACTATAAGTCATACAATAAAATGATAACTAAATTATTAGACATACTAATTTAATGTAGAAAATTAGTGAAACAAAACGAAATAGGAAGATTGGCAAATAATTCATGCTATCTATGTGTTGCTCCTATTAACAAAGACAACTAGTTTTGTCAACGCATGCAAATTTGACCGAGACTTTGTAACAAAGAATTGAAATCGTCATTATTGTGGAGTCTATTCCCACTTGGTTGTAGTTGATAGGAATGTACCAAAATTACTTGGGGATCAAGTTTTTGCATTATAGGGAGGAAAATTTAAAAAGCCAAATTTGAAACCAAGAGTGAGAGATGGTTTAGTAAAGTACATAAGAATAATGTTGAATAAGGCGTATTAGTAATATTGATATTAGTTATGCAGACGGTAATTTATTATGCACTGTTTGATTTGGTTCATAAAAAATAACATGCATTGCATAATTTCTAAGAAAAAAATATTTGTATGCAAAAATACTCTACTCAAATATGATGGAAAGGATGTTGAAAATATTTTAAGGGATAAATATATTTTTAACCACGCTAATAAATGCACTAAAACTCCTTGCATTATAGTTATTCGTATCTTGATACCAAATAAAGTGTACGACTCAGTGGTGTTTAAATTGACTTATTTTTAATGACTTTGGCTTTTAAACATTTATTTTTAGTTTTGAAATTGTTTGTATAGCTTCAAAAGTGCTTTTAAGTACTTCTATAAAACTGAGAAAGTGCAAAACAAAAAGTCAAAAGTTAGGTATTATCAACTAATGACTTTTAATTTATACTCCTTTCGTCTCATTTTATGTGGGGTAGCTTCACTTGATATGGAATTTAAGAAAGAAAGGAAAACTTTTAAAATTTGTGATCCAAAATGAATAATAAAAAATTGTGTGGTCATAAATCATTTCATTAAAAATAAATATTTTATAGTTAAATTGTTACTTAATATACAAATGTATCATTCTTTTTTAAACAGACTAAAAATAAAAGTAAGTCACATAAATTGGGAGTCATTTGAAAAAAAGACACCCTCTAAGAGATATGTTGAAAAAATGTACCAAACAAAACATTAGTAACACAAAAAGTTAATGTATGCATTATTTTTTCTAATGCAACAAAGAAATAACACTATCAATATTAGAAAATATTATATAACATAAACACCATGTCAAACTAAAATCACAAAATTCTAAACTTTTTTTCTATTTTTTTGAACTACATGACAAATTAAAATAAGACAAATAAATTAAAACGAAAGAAACTTTTATCACTATGACACATAAACAACACGTCATTTCCTAGCCAACTTGACTCGAGTTTTAATACATTAGAAAACCACCAATTTATTCTCGCTGAGTCACACACGCACATCATAAGTAAAACGAAAAAGAAAAAGTCCGTAAGAGAATGGTGAACATAGAATCTATTAGATACATGTGTTAAATTCCCAGTGTTCATATAATTTCATGCAACTACAGGAACTGATGACCCATTCAAGGTCTAACTATTTAGAATGTGAGCATTTAATTTGATTATGGATTATTGAATCGTTCATTTATTTATTCAGTCCATCAAAAAATTTGTATTGATATGTGTGCAAATTGATCATTGAAATTTTGTGTTAAGATATTTTTCAAAAATAGATTGAAATAATAAAAAACGGAGAAAATGAGGGATTTAAATCGGGGCGGAGTTAGCAAAAGACCGAGGGGCTTTTATCGACGGAAAATTAAACAATTTTACATGATTTAACTAAAGGTTGAACCCTTTGACCTCCACCTAAATGATATGATTCAACTGCTAGTGAGATTAGTAGCTTTTTTAGAAGAGTCAGTTGAATCACGTAAATAGCATGATTCATATAATGAAAATTCTAGCTTCATCACGGAATTTGGGGAAGTTATCAAATGTATCAAAACAGATGCCATATAATCGGAATACAGAAACACAAAACGAAAAAAATTTAAATCAGTAATTCTGGTTGCGAAAAACAAAATCTCAAAACAGAGAGAAAACAGAATCAAAGATGAATTCACAACTAAAAACTTGATCGGCACCTTTAGATGAAAAAAAAAAAACTCACAGAGATAGCGGAGGGTAGCCGTTTTTTGATCAACAAACAAATCAACTCCGGAGAATGAAACTTGAGAAATTGATGATGAAGTTTGAGAGTTTTGCTGAGATTTTTGGTTCAGAGAAACTTTTTTTAATTTTTTTTCTTTTTTTTGGGTTTGAGAGTGATGAGTTAAAAAATGGAGAAGGAAGAGTTGGTTCTGTGTAGGAGACTGATGAAGAAATGCAATCTTCGGCAATAAAGAGGAAATTCTTGTTTGGGGGGTTGGGGTGGTGAGGGAGTACGTGGCGATTATTTATTGGCTTTACCCCGTTCTCATTTTAAGTCAAGTCTCCGTTTGGCTTTTTCCTAAGAATTTTTTACTACTATATGAAAAGAAATGGAAATCTCCTAGCTTGAAAAATAGGCACCTTTTTTCCTAAAAAGATTAGAGGGGTTACGGGAAAAAAAAACTTATTTATATTTACACTAAATAGATTAAAGGATATATGATGCATGTAACAAATTTATTAGTTTATTACGGTACATTTTTAAGTTAAAATTTGAAATTTAAAAATTAGTAATTGTTTTGGTAAGATAAAATTATCGATTAAGTTTTACATTTTCAAAAAATTATAATCACGACTTGAAATCCAAAATCATGTTTTTTAAAGAAAATGAAATTTGAAATCATGATCCCAAATCATATATTCAAATGTTGATTTGAAATCGTATATTCAATCACAAGTTAAATATAGTTCATTGATATAACTAAAAGAATAGTCTAGTGCATTAAAACTCTCACTATGTACAAAGAATTCTAAAAGAATCATATCACAAGAATCTATTATATACAATCTTATCCCGCATCTATATAAAAAAAATTATTTTCACAACTTAAACTTTTAACCTCCTAATTAGCAACTTTATCAATTACACCGAAATTCTCCCTCAATCCATTGACTCTTGATATAGTTTATTGTATACGACAAGTGCATGTATGTTTTCTTGAAGAGAGCATTAGAGGGGTGCATATAGTAGGCTACTGGGTTTATATATAAATATAGATCGAACCAATCAATACGACAATGAAAGGAAATAAATTTCTTGTCTATATTTCCCTATTTGGTTAATATAGGCTTATTTAAGAACGTGTCTTAATTCCAGTTTAACACTACATACTTTTAGAAAAAATTAAAGGGAAAATAACACAATAATACTACCTCAACTTTTTCTTGGTCAACATACGCATAAAAATAGAAAAATATCACCATTGAATTGCCCCAAATATTTTCCTAACAAGATGTAAGAAAAATATGAGAAACTTCCTATTATTTATGATTGATTGATATTTATGAAGTATACATTTTTTTACAAAATAGAGTAAATGTTTTCATATATTTGAATAGTGGATATAATTATTTTAACCGACATACTAAATATGTGACTTGTCTTTTATAACAATAGGATGTTTAACCAATGATTTCATTGTACAAAGAATAAAGATGATATTCAAAATTATAATGATTAAAATTATATTAAGTTATTAAATCATACTATAAAAATTTGGGAAAGGGAGGTGGAGGTAACTAGATGAGCTGTTTTCAAAAATCAATTTGATCTTATGTCTGGGAGCTCAACAAAAGATGAGACTATTTTCAAGATGAGGCAGGAGCTCAACTAAAGGTAGAGGTAACTAGATGAAGCTATTTTCAAGAATCAATTTGAATTTACGTCTTGAGCTCAACTAAAAAAGTCATTTATTTCGTAAGGAAATTAGTGGGGAAAAGGCTCCTCTCCAATACACTAATATATCTCTCCAGTTGGTTCAGTGCATACTTAATTTAGTGGCATCTGTCAATTTTAAAATCTAACAGTCCATATTTATTTAAATAAAGCAGCCTTTAAATCATGGTTAAATAATATGAACTCTAGTTAGCAATTCTCTCGGGAAAATGCATAAGTACCCCCTAGTCTATGCCCAAAATTTTTAAGACACACCTAACCTTTACTAAGGTCCTATTACCCCCCGAACTTATTTTTTAATTAATTTTCTACCCCTTTTCGGCCTACGTGGCACTATCCTTGAAAAAATTGTCAACACGCACTGGGCCCACAAGATAGTGCCACGTAGGCCAAAAAGGGGTAGAAAACTATATATAAAATAA
>NC_064293.1:17289147-17292380 GCF_019186545.1 Solanum stenotomum
GGGGGGGGGGGGGGTAATAAGACATTAATAAAGGTTAGGTGTGTCTCAGGGATTTTGAGCATAGACTGGGGGATACTTATGCATTTTCTCCCGTTCTCTCTCTTCAATCTTTTCTTCTTTTTTTTAGGAAACAACCTTCCTCTCTTTAGAGGATTTCTTCATTAAGGAAATTCAATTGTGCAAATTAAACTACGAAATTCATTTTTTTTATTCTTTTCTCACCATTATCAATCGGAGATTACTTTTTACCTTTCTAAAACACTTTAGTAAAAGCAGATAACAAGATCCAAAATATGCATTTGGGTTATGAAATTATACAAATCCAAGTAAGAAGAGTGAATTGAATTCGTTCGAAGGTTGTTTAGACATCATCATAATTCGTTGTCTAAACAATCATTTAACGAATTTTGCAGCAAAAAGCAAACATCATTTTTATTTTCTACTCAAATTTTGCCGTTTTTCACGCCCTTACAATTATGGTGAAACCGAAATTGAAAATAATTTTGCCAATTCGAAGAAGATACCAAACTTCTTTAGAACATCATTTCCGTCTAAACAACCATCGAACGAATTCAATTCACTCTTCTTACATGGATTTGTATAATTTCATAACCCAAATGCATATTTTGGATCTTGTTATTTGTTGTTATTAAAGTGTTTTAGGAGGGTAAAAAGTAATTTCGATTGATAATGGTGAGAAAAGAACCAAAAAATAAATTTCATAGTTTAATTTGCACAATTGAATTTCCTTAATGAAGAAATCCTCTAAAGAGAGGAAGGTTGTTTCCTGCAAAAAAGAAGAAAAGATTGAAGAGAGAGAACTGCTAACTAGAGTTCATATTATTTAACCATGGTTTAAAGATTGCTTTATCTAAATAAATATAAATTATTAAATTTTTAAATTGACAGATATTATTAAATTAAATATGCACTGAATCAACTGGAGATTAGTGTACTGGAGAGGAGCCTCTTCCAATTAGTGGAGAGCAACACCAGGGAGAAGTACGGTGGCTCAAACAAAGTCCTTCGTTTCTTATTAAAATTTGTTTTGTCTTCATAGGTAAGTGATTTACTTTTTATATTTCAATTTCATAGTATAATTATGAAAATTGTAAGCACTCTAAAATTTTATGTTAATCAATTCTTTTAATAATTATTTGTATTTAATTTGTTCATGTAAAATAAGATATTTATAATATCACTTGATTTTAAAAATAAGAAATATATATATTACCTTATATTATAAGCCAACAAGGCTAGGACGAACATAGCATCTATCAGTTGTACCTAAAGTAGAATAAGTTGTACGGGGATATACAAACATGTCCTTTCAGAAATGTATAGTGTATTTATGAAGACACGTGTATTACTCTCCTCACTGATTCTTCTTGACTTGATATCCCTTATTAATCTTCTCAATTTCTCCTCTTACATCTTTATCTCAGATCTTCGATCCTACCGTCACTGTTGTAATCTCACTATCAAAAATTAACAAAATCTTACCGTCACTGCTGTCAAGGATTGGTATACTATGAAAAATTAACAAAAACCCAGCTAATATTGCTCTCAAAATACAGCCCTTTGTTTTTCCTCTTTTTTAGGTTACACCTAAATAACCTTTGAGCAGGGGAGGAGCCACGTTGTCCCAGGTGTCCAATTGGACACCCTTCAACAAAAACTTATACTATATATACACGTAAAGTTTTGACTTATATTGGTATATATATTGTATTTTGGACACCCTAAAATAATAAAGTAACTCGTAGTGGAGTTGGCTAAAGCTGTCGCAATCCCACTCGTTACCCTAGTTTGATTCCCCGCATGGGTGTTTTTATTTTTCTGTAATTATTTTGCCTTCTTGAAGTTAAAAAATAAATAAGCATGCATAACTTTAACATAAATGTTCAGTAGCTTGGTGGTATATAATGTCAATCTTGTCTTGAGTGACCCAATTTCGAATCTCTCCTCCAATAAGGATTTTTTTTCAATTAAAATTGAATTCACTTATATTTCGCTTAGTGAAATTTATTTTGCTTTTGCCAGCTACTCAACCGTTGAAAGAGTTTTCTCATCAATGAAGTATTATTATATTTAAATTATGCTTTCAATGTGATATAAAAATATTCTTATATGTAATTAAATATTACGTAGCTTGATTATTTATTTTGGTAATTTAAATCATTATTTTTTTGAAAAAAAAAACTTACTATTCAAAGTTTGGACACCCTTCATAAAATTCCTGGCTACGCCATTACTTTGAGACATCGTCACTTCTATTTTCAGCTCTCCATAAGTTATGACTTCACTTTAAAGAACGAACAAATTTATTTTTTTTTTGAAGAAAACCAAAGAAACAAGGAAAAAGAGAGAAAGGATAAGCTACAAAATATTACAGTATTAAGGAGGAAATAAGAGGAAAAATGAAAAAAATGCGAAGAAAAGAGGAACCATCAGATCATTTTTTAGAAAATTTAACTCAATTATGCATATAAAGTATAAATTTTTTTGTATACATGTCTAGAAGATCTAGGGGCCGTTCAGTTACTAGAAAGGGGAAAAGTTAATACATGAATAACTTTGTTATTCATGTATTAATTTTGTACCATGTTTTGTTTGTAAGTAGAATCAAAATTATTCATGTATAAATTTTATACAATGTTTGGTTGGTGTGTCTCCAATGTTGTATAAAAGTTATACATGTATTAATTTTATATGGTGTTTGATTGTTTTTTTTGTAATGCTACAAAGTTAATACTTACATAACTTGTGAAGAAATTTATGTATAATTTTATGCGGGGTAGAAGGTGGAGTAAATTATGAGGGTATTAGTTATACATGAATTAAAATAATAAAATTACATATTTACCCTTAATTTGTTTACTTACTTATTTGTTTGTAAATAATAATGTATATTAATTTACAAAATTAAGGAGTTATATCTTTTCATTTTTTAGAAAAGGACTTAGGGTGTGTTTGGTATGAAGGAAAATGTTTTCCTAGAAAATGTTTTCCTGGAAAACAAGTTGATTTTTGACTTATTTTCTCATGTTTGGTTGGTGAGTAGAAAATATTTTCCGGAAAAGATTTTTAGTGTTTGATTTATGAATGAAATTTTTTTTTTTGAGAAATATCTTTTATTTTTACTAGAGTAGAAAATATTTTTTGAAATTGAAAATAGTTTTTAAAAACAAACTTAAATTTTTTTTTGGGGCGTGGGGGTGGTAGGGGGTGGG
>NC_064293.1:17292618-17408094 GCF_019186545.1 Solanum stenotomum
GGGGGTAAAAAAATAAAAAATTGAAATTAGAAATATCTTTTAAAAATAATTTTTAATATTTTTTTGGGAGGGGGTGGGGTAGGGGTGAGGGTGGGGTAAAAAAATTGAATTTAAAAACAAGCTTTAAAAAAAATATTATTTGGGGGGAGGGGGGGGAGTTAGTTGGGGGGTGGTTTGAGGGTAGGGACAAAATAAATTGATTTTTTCAACAAAAAAAATAATTGTAATTTGAAGTTGGAAGAGAGTTTTGGAAAATGTTTTCCTTAAGTTTAGAAGGGAAGTCATTTTCCTTAAATTTGAGGAAAATGAGTTGATTTGGAAAACATTTAGCCCAACCAAACATGAGAAAATTAGAAAACATTTTCTGGAAAATGTTTTCCTTCATACCAAACACACCCTTAGTCTATTTTTGTAACTTGCAGTTACGTTATTTATATTCCCCCCCCCCCCCCCCCNCCCCCAACCACACACACAACCACCCAAAAAAATAATCCAGAACGATCCTCTAACATGATTTTTTAGTTTCATCGTTTTTACATCCCTACCCCACCCTGAGGGATTGTTGCATTTTATTTATTTTGGATACTGCTTGTTTATAAGTAGAGCTGTAAAAAAGAACTGGCCCAACCCCACCCGATCCAAGCCTCGCAGGCCAAGGAATTTGAAGGGCTAGGGCGGACTGGCCCTTCATTTGGTAGAGCCTGAAAATGCTCAACCCAACCCAATCCTAGAAGGGCCGAGGACTGGGGCTGGATAGCCCTTCTTTTTATTTTTATATTTACTTTTTTGTTTTCAAACTTGTAATTCTATAACATCAAGAAAATGAGAAGATTTTCAAATCAAATATGACAAACAATGGTGTTGTTTCAATAACACTAGCAAAAATTTAGTTTAATTAGCATGTATCTCGCATACCATATATGCGAATGAGATAAAAGAGTGACAAGCAAGATGGGAGGGAGGCGAGGGCACGAGATTTGTATGTGTATCCTAGATACATGCGAATCTACTTTGATAGAATGTATATATAATAAATTAACCTAATTTTGAGTCCATATATTCTGAGATACATGTATCTGGGTACGAAGATTCATAATATTACAACACATTGTGTACTCAAATTATTAGTTTATATACTAGTAAGATTATTGTAAATTACAAAAGTTTTGACCCATGAGCCGACCCCGACCCAGCCCCGATCAAGCCTTAAGGACCAAGGGCTTATATAGGTCGGGCTTAAAAGCCCTAGTTTTAAATGGGGGTTGAAAAATCCTATCCCAACCCTACCCCAATAATGGGTAGGGTTGGGCCGGCCCATGGGCTAATCCCATTTTGACGGCTTGATTTATAAGCATGGATGTTATAATTTCCAATTTTTTTTTTTAAAAAAGTATATTAATTTACAATAAATTAAATAATCAATAAGTAATAATTTATGTAATATAATTTCTACATAACTAAATCATACATAAATAATATTTACGTAGCTAATATTTGTATAATTAATATTTACATAACTAATACCTACATAACTAATACCTGCATAATTCTAACCAGTAACCAAACGGCCCCCTAGTTTATCATTTTGTACTTGTAAAAGATCTTTTCTATTATCCTATCAGGATTCTGGAAAAGGAAGAATGTTTTTATGTGAAAGTACATTTTATTTTAAGGAAATAAAAATTGTTGGTTGATATTATGGTTTCAAAAGAAACAAAAGTGATATTATTAAATAATTTGCCAAATATGAATGACTATTCAAAGAATTTACTAATTTTTTTAGGGGAAATTATGTTGTTAAGCAAACTTATACTACTTAATTAGTCATCATAGATATAGTTTGCTATAATTACCGATCGTGACTAATATTAATCATTAATTACATGGGCTGACTTCAAATTTGTAAATTAGCCACATTTGTATAATTCATCACATTTGTATAGTTCACAACTAACAATTCTTCGTTTGATTTGTATTTGTATATGATGATGATTTCCTTTGATTTTTCAGTTTTATTACCATATACATTCAATCTTTTTTTTGTATAACATTTTAAAGTTTGAATAAACGTGTAGTTTTCGAATTTTGTATAATATAATTTATATAATGTAATTTGTCTAATATAATTTGTATAACAATTTAAAGTTTATATGTTTATGTTTGTATCAATTCGTTATTTTGAGTTTTATCATATTTGTATAATTTCAGACTTTGTATTACTCAATTATACAAAAATATGTGAATTATACAAATGTACCCGCAAATTATGCAAACTAGATGTGAATTATACAAATTGTTGCCCTCTCTCGCTCACCTCTCTCCTTCCTCTCTCAATCTCGCTCGCCTCTCTCATCTCTCTCCCAATCTCATTCGCCTCTTCCTCCCTCTCCCAATCTCTCTCGTCAAATATATAAATACATATGTATATCAATTGTATAATGTATATATACAATTATCTAACCGATATACATATACAATTCACCTCTCTCCCGCTCTCTGTCTTTTCTCGCTCGCTTCTCTTCTCCCTCTCCCAATCTCGATCACCACTCTCCTCCCTATAACATGTAGTTACAAATCGTAATTAGAAAACTATAGCTATGGATCATAATTAAACTGTTTTTGAGTGGCTATATGCGAAAGATCATTTTTTTTTATGGGAAAAGAGTTTGATATACCCCTTCAATTTTGTCATTTAGAACTTATATATCTCTCGTTACAAAAGTGGAACACATATACCTTATCGTTATAAAACCTGTCACATATACCATACCGTTACAAAAGTGGAAAAAATAATTTCAAGTTATTTGTTTAAGGGGAATTTTCGCAAATAGCCACTACAATAAACTTAATTATGCTCTATAGCTATAGTTTGCATATTTATGGGCCGTGGCTACAGTTTATGCTGTCTCGTTTGTATAATTCGCGGGTTTGTATAATTTGCGGGTTCATTTGTATAATTGAGTTGTTTTTTGTATATACTCGAAATAACGAATTTATACAAACACAAATATCTGAACTTTAAACAGTTATACAAATTATATGATACACAAAAGTTATACAAATTATATTATACGAATTTCGAATTATACAAACATGCGAATCATACAAATTCAAAACCCCAGCCCACGTAATTATCACTGAATGTTGGTCGCGAGTGGTAATTAACTAAAACTATAACTATAATGCATAATTAACTAGTATATGTTTGTTTAACCACGTAATTTTTTTTTTAATTGTTAATGTTTTAAAAAATCACGTATTTGATCTTTTTCACACATACCTTAATTTTTGACTTCTCTGATTATTATCATTTGAGTTTTTATTCTTATTTTATTTTTCTTTAATTATTTAGTGTAAAAATAAGAGAAATAAAAAGAAAGAAGTGTGAATGAAAGCAGATTAAAAAGTAAGAAAAACTTAAAATTATTTTTTTACGGCTATATTATAATTTAGTTATTATATTTGTAAAAAAGATATTTGAGGCATCTATAATACATTCTACAAGAAAATAAGTGAAAAGAATAAATTTGACCATTAAAATAATAAATTCAAATTGGTTGATGAATACAAATAGTAAAAAAAAAATGTGCGAGAAGGATCAAATACAACCCTACATGAATTGTTTTATTTTTTTAATAAAAAATAATTTTAAATTAATATTTTTCATTTCAATTAGAGAAAAATGTATTTATGAGCAATTTGTTTAACAATATAATATATACGAAGCCATTTCATAACAAAGATATATCACCTCTAAACAACAAATCGAAGGGTATACAAGGTTTTTTTAAAAAATTTAATAATCTCGCAAAGTTCAATGAAGTTTACTACTACTATATTTTATACTAATATTTATTTTTTAAAAAATTGATAAAATATTATTTTATTGTTAATTTTCTTTTTTGGTAAAAATCAATTTATGAAACACAAACATTTAATTTTTTTTTAAGAAGCTTGTCAAAAAAAAGAAGAAGCTGTACTATTTTTTTTGAGAGTACATTTATTATCTACTTTTATTAATTTAACGCCATTTTCTACTGTCGTCTTCTTTGTTCTTCCGTCTGTGCACAAAAAAGGGCGAGAATCAAAGGCCATCCTCAACATCACCCAGGTATTGATTCTGCCATTGCTGAGATTATAGTTAGGGTTTTCCTAAATCTTCCATTTTGCTTGAATTGTCTGTTCTTCATATCAATCTCTTAACCACAGATCTGAAAACTTTGACCATCTGATTCCTTCATATCTGAATTTATTTGAGCAACTTCACAAATAGTGCTTATCGTTATTGTTAGTTTCATTTCGCACGAATTTGTTGTTTCTAGGTTGTGTTCCCTGGAAGAAACAGAAAATAAGTCAAATGAGAAAGTGAAAACATCTGTGTTAAGGGATATGACGATTAAGTAGTTAAAAGTAAGCATCTTTTTAACCAAAAAAAATGAACTTGAATCAGAAAACGCTCGGCCATTAGCTCGAAAATGGGGAAGCAGAAGGAAAGTACTGCTATGGAAATTGAGGATCAGAGTTCTATTCCTTCTGATCAGATCAATAACCTTAAGTTCTCCGTCAATGGTACTCTCTCTCTCTCCCTCCTCAAAGGCTTATCCGCTGGTTCCTTTTTCCAATTGCATTGAAAATTGTGGAGATTTCACTGAATTTAGGTACATTTTGTAGTGTTACAGCTTTTAAAATCTGCTCAAATGCAGCATGGATTGAGATTCGGTGATTATGCTCGTTACAGGTGCTATTCCGATGCATCCATGTTCCTCAAGACAATTAAATAAGTGATTTAGGTGTGATTTGTTTTTGAGTGATTTTGGTGTTAAAGGTGTAAGAAATTTGGAATTTACAGGAGGTATTGTACGGCTCGATTAAGGAGATTGTATAAATCGCTCAAGTTCACTCACGGACGTTTGAAGTACACTAAGCGTTCAATTTCCGTAACTACGGTCACTGAAGTGAGGTGTGTGTATTTGTATTTTGTTTGACATGTTTTGTATGGCTAGTATTTGCTTGGTTTATAATTTAAGTAATAGATTAGTTGAAAATTTGGGGGTTCTTTTTTTGATTCTTTTGGTTTATAATTTTGAGTAATATGGTTATGTGTTTGAAGATTGTATTTACTTATTACAACAACAAAAATTACCCATCATTCTCAAACTAATTAGGGTCAATTATATGAATTCTCTACATTTTGTTCAGTCCAAAATTCACTCTTTTCTTTTTTAGATTATTGTGACCAGTGGCAAAGGCAAGATTTTCATTAAGGGGGTTCAAAATACGAAGAATTAACACACGAAGAAGTCGAAGGGGGTTCAACATCTATAATAATAATAATAATAATATTAATAATTTTAACCATGTATAAATAGTGTTGTTTTCTGCTGAAGGGTTCAAATAAACCCCTGGACCCTTATTAGCTCCGCCTCTGATGGCGACGTCCGGGCCAGCTTGTGCGTCACTAAAATATTTCACCGCATACTTGCTAGCTCCCACTAGTAGAGTTACTTGTTAACTTTATCCACCCGGGTTTAGGCAATTGAAAAGAAATCACCTAGTGTTTCTCTATGGAGATTTCAATCCTAGTCTCTGTTAACTTTATCCACCCGGGTTTAGGCAATTGAAAGAAATCACCTAGTGTTTCTCTATGGAGATTTCAATCCTAGTCTCACATGTTTTTCATCCCACTTCATTGACCTCTAGACTACACTTATTACTAAAATGATACATATCTAACCGTACTAAAAAAGGGATCAATTGAAACGTAGGCATTGCCTAGTGAAGGTTTGTCAGACTCAGAGAAGGGAAAAAAGAGAGGGAGTAGAAGAGTTTCTGCTGTATTGGATTATTTTATTCAACAATTGTATGTTTGCAAGTCTAAAGTTCTAATTTGTGAAATTGTTTGATGTTGATCAAGCTATCATGACGCCCTTTTTGGAGCGGTTGGGTGCATTTCTTGAATTAATTTCTACAAAGTTGACATGTTAAAGATCTAGTTCCTTGAAGAAGTATAAAGAGAGAAGTGTTATACTTCTTTTTGTAGTGTGATCTATACTTTCTGCGGATATTGTAGTCTATTGAGTTATGAACAATCTACTCTGCCTAATATGAGTCATATTTTCTTTCTTATCTCTTGAATGTACAAAGTTGATTAATGCTTAACAATCTCAATGATTTACGCTTGTTGTAGGTTTCTTCACTTGGTTCTCTATACAGCTGAAAGAGCTTGGAGTCATGCTATGGAAAAGAAAACATTGCCTGATGGACCAAATGCACGCCAAAGAAGTTATCTGATTGGTCGGTTGAGAAAGGCGGTTAAATGGGCTAGTCTTTTCCAGGAATTATGTTCCATCAAGGGAGATTCGAGAACATCTTTAGAAGCGGAGGTATGCTTTTCTTGTGTCATGATTCTCATATACATGGCAATGTGTTTGCTCATGAGAGCATTTGATTTTAGTCATTAGCCTAAACCTTCGTTCATTTCGACCCCTGAGGTGCTGCCAGAGGTGTTGATCTTCTCAAAATGCTTTTTCCTTGCTATACTTGAAGTCTCTTTGTTCATTTTTCTTTTGATTAGGATGATCTTTCTGAAATACATGAAGTCAGGGAAAGGAAACTCATGCCACTAATGGATAAAAGTGTAGTGGTGGCAGGAAAGTCATTGGGTCCTTCAGAATAACCATGTTATAGATTTTGGTTGATTTGCTTGATTAACATGTTAATATCTGATGACTTCAAATTATTATGAAAGAAACAGATTCTTCTGTGACTTATTTCTCTATTTACCTTTCAAACTTCGCTTTTGTCTGTGCTAAAACTGAATTTACTTCACTCGCAAGGGTGACCGATTTGGTTGGGCAGGGGATCTCCCAAATGGGGGCATCAGGTTCCGAACCCCCTGCATTCTTTCTTGGTCTAGCTCGTCGCACGGGGTCTGCCTAGCGCGGTTTTCCTCTCGTGTTGTTTTTGCCTATATGGATTTCTTTGCTTCTATTCTGTTTTATTCTTAGTTAAGTAGTCAGTGATTCCGATAAATTGTAGATCGTTTGAGACAATTTTTCTCTTTGTGGTTTTAGTTTTACCTTGTGGTGCACCTATAAGCGGATAAAACCCAAACAAATAATATTACTATGAAGATTCATCACAGTATAACTATTTTTCAAATACTGACCGCACTTACCACAATCATCTTTAATTTCTTAATGGAACTGGCTTTGAAGCTTACATCGTGGAGTTGTCTTGTACTTGCTATTGGCTTCATAAATTGAGTAAGTTCCTAAGTGTTAGTATCCTTGTCTAGGTAGTAGCTTGTACTCTTGGAAGGATAAAACAAACTGACCCTAGTGACTTACTTGGATAGAAAGGATAAAAGCGAAGAAAAGAGCTTCATTTGGATGACAATTAGGGGGTCAAACTTGCTGCTGAAATTCTGAGGAAAAGAAAGATACCTATATTAACTGGTGTTATATGTGTAAATGTTCGAGAGAAAACTTGGTCCACTTGTAGCTACATTGAAAGGTTGTTAGTCAATTGTGGTGTACACGGGACAGTAGTGAATCTGTTCGACTATAGTCATTAATGTTGGCTATGGTCAAGGATGTGATATTTAGCTACTCTCACAGAAGATGAAAAAATGTAGATCCTTTTCTATCATTCCGGTTATAAAAAACGGTTTTAAAGTTGCCTATTTCCATTAATTTATCTGCCCTTTTTTTTTGGTAAAGACCATTAATCTATCTGCCCTTTTGTGTGGCTAATCATTTACCTGACCCGGTATATCAACTTTGTTTCCTTAATGAGAACTTTAGTACAATGTAAAATCTGTTTTAAGTTTATATAATTGGTAGTGCCTTTCACCTTGCCTTTTGGCACCTTGCCTGTATATGTTGGTGGTAGAACAGAGAATCAAATGTAAAGAATCATATCATGTTGTTGATTCTCTACTTTCTAATGTACTACTTTTATGTGGGAGATTTTTGTATGATTAGTAAAATTATTTACCTTGTGAAAAAAACAGAGAATCAAACTTAGCAGATCTGCAAATTGTTGACATAGTTTTTTTCTTGTGGAGATTTTACATAAACAATAGTTAATTAATCTGAATCTCTGAACACCCCAATCACTCCATTCCTTTTCTAATCACATCCTTTTACCATTGGCATTATTTTTTTTCATTGCTCTTGTGCAGACGTGGTGTTTCATTTTGTGTTTGAATGCTTAAAGCGAGTCAATATAGTTTTTAATTATTGACACAAATCTTCTAGAGTTTGCTTTTGTAGTGTGATTCAGCAATCTTGTTCCTAATCTGCAGGCTTATGCTGCATACATGAAAGGGAGTTTATTGTTTGAAAAAGATCAAAATTGGGACGTTGCTCTAAAGTGTTTCAAAAGTGCCAGGTACTGTAGTCTTTATGGAGATGTATACTTGTCTATGGCTGACAGTATAATGGCCAGAATGTCTAGTTTGTTTCCAAATAATATCCACGGAGGAAGTTGTAGAATAATCTCTTCATTCTGCTCGCCATATCTGCTTCTTTTATTTGAATATACTATTGTTTCAACAAGGTCCTGAATTCTCGCTATCTCTTATTTGGATAGGGCTGTGTATGAGGAACTTGGAAAATATGGAGATCTAGAGAACCAAGTATTGTGCCGTGAGCGAGTTGAGGAACTAGAACCTAGTATCAGATATTGCTTACACAAGATTGGTGAGTCTAACTTACAAACTTCTGAACTCGTTTCCATCGGTGAAATTGAAGGGCCTGCACTGGACCTTTTCAAAGCGAAGTTGGAGGTGAGCTGTCATTTCTAAGTGTATTTACAATTTACCCCGATAAAATAAAAGTGTGTATGGCTTACAGGCACTATTTTTTTGTAGATAGTGCTGTCTTTCTCAAGTTTTTTTTTTTTTTATAAAATTTTTAAAGTGAGTTTGGAGGATGATTTGCTCCTAATTGATCTATCACTTTCTTTTCTTTGTTAACAGGCTGCTATGGCAGAGGCAAGATCTCAGCAGGCTGCATCTATGACAGAATTTCATTGGCTTGGAAATAGATTTCCAATTTCAAATGCAAAGATACGGGTGTCCATCCTGAAAGGTATGTTTACTTTGATGCAAAAGGTAGCACTTTGAAAAACGCATCAATAGTCAACTTACTGGAGGTTCCAACATTAGGATTTTTTTGTCTCTTGAGTTTGGAATTGTTCCAGTCGACTATTTTGAACCAAATTTTGTTCCTTTAACCTAGTTTTAGATTTTGGTCTACATACTTGTGTTCTTTATTCAACAGAGCATTTCTAGGGAGTTCCTTGATATTTTCCTCTTAGCTTTTGGATGTCTGTACTTGAAATTGAAATCCTTGTAGGCTGCAGAGCACTCTCTATGACCCTTGTGAGTTGTCTTCTAATGTTAATGATGTTAACAGTTGCAGATTTGCATGTCTAGTCCCAGCGACAGTGATGAGGAATATAACAGAGTATAAAATATGTAACAAGATGAGGCAAACCAAAAATTGTAAGGAATTGTCCACTAGGAATGCCATGTTATACAATGCAACAAGTCTGTTATCTTACAAAGAATGAAGTACACAGATGCATGTATTATACCTAAAAAAGTTTGCATCAACATTGTTGCTTTTGCAAACTTGAGTGGGAAATGAGAATTTTCACCGGTTTTAACTTATGAGGCTCGTAATTTAGTTTTAAATTTCTCCTCATTTTCGCATCTCTAGTGAAATTCTCCATTTGTTCCATTTATGTGACACTTTTTCCTTATTAGTTTGTTCCAAAAAAAATGACATCTTTCTATACTTGGAAACAATTTGACTTTAAACTTCTCATTTTACCCTTAATGACATGCCTTTATAACCACAAAAATATCATTGCATTTATAAAACCACAAGATCTAAAAAAAAGTTCTTTCTTATACTTTGTTCATAGTCGAACACTAACACATAAATTGAAATGGAGGGAGTAACTTTTAACCACTTTGTGTTTTGGTCAACTAATTGCATATTTGCATATCTTCCTTTAAAACATCATGCTGGTTTTAGCTTTATTTCAAGCTTATATTATACACTGTACCATTTAATCAGCCCAGGAACTGGAGAAAGATATCCATGGTTCAGCTGCTGATTCTCTTCCAGCAGAGAAGAAACTTGTGTTATATGACAAAATATTTGCAGCATATCACGAAGCCAGGAGCTGCATCCGGAATGACCTGGTGAGTGACTACTCCTTATATTACATTATAGTAGCTGGCTCTTGGAAATTTCAAGTTGATCTTGATATATATTGCATAAATCAAATTAAAGTCCTGAATTGGTTCATCTTGTACACATGGTTTTTCTTCTAGGTTACGGCTGCTAATTCAGAAAATGTGAAGGATGAGTTAAGTGGACTGGATAAAGCCGTTGGTGCAATTTTAGGGCAGCGAACCATTGAGAGGAACCAGTTGCTAGTTAAAATAGCTAAAAGCAAGCTCAACAAGGTTCGTGATGATAAAAATGAAAAGGTCACGAAGCCAGAGGAGCTTGTTCGGCTGTATGATCTACTGTTACAGGTAAAATTATCGAGTGTTATTTTCTTATTACATTCTTAATCAGTGTATTTTAGATCAGAATTGGCAATATGACAAGGCTCACTCATATGGCTATTGGACTGCACTGTTAACTGCTTTCTCTGGTGCAGAATACTGCTGATCTTTCTGATCTAGTTAGTTCTGGAAGAGATAGAAAAGTGGAAGAAGTTGCCTTAGCTGAAGAGTGTGAGCTGAGAAGTATGGCTTTCCGAGCAGAAAGGTTCGGCTTTTATTACTTCATTAAGTGAAATGTTTTTTTTGAGCCAAGGGTCTATCGGATACAGTCTCTCTACCTCTCAAGGTAGAGGTAAGGTTTGTGTACACACTACCCTTCCCACTTGTGAGACTATACTGAGTATGTTGTTGTTGTTGTTGTATTTTTTCTTTTATCATGTGATAGTTGAAAAAGTTTCTGGTGAGAAGAGGAGAGTGAAAGACTATCTGCATACGGTTTTAGCATTTCTTGTGGCCGTCTAAAACTAATATTATTGGTGAATTTATGAGAAGGAGATCTGGAACTTTTAGTGTCCTAGATAAGGAAGTTGTACCATTTCAATGTACAAAATGCTTAAGCGGTAATCAATGAAATTTTGGGTCAGTGATACTATGTAAGATTGTACTTTGCCTGTTTGGAGTAATTTGAAATTGTGGTTCCTGTGCTAGTATCTATTTAAACTATAATAAAATGTTCATTATCTTAGATAACGGACATCATTGGATTAATCTATTTGCCTCCTGCTAGTTACTTCACGACTTAGACTGAGTTTCATTCCGCACTAATATCTTCATGTGCAAAATTTTGTTCAATTTGATGTGGTAGACCTGTAGTTTGGTGCGCTAATTTCAACTTCTGGCTAAGACATTAGGAGTCCTACCGATTCTCTTATTTTAAGCCTGTTCTGAAAAATAATTTTGCTTTTGCACTGTGATGAGGTCTTGTTTATAAGTCCTCTTGCCCCTCCTCCTTCTCTTCCCCCATGAAGCACTAGTCATCTTAGATCTTACTTGGTTTCTGGGGTTGTAGCTTCCCGTATCTGTAACGTTGTCCTAGGATGAATATTTTCTTGTTTGAAATCTATTCAAAGCTTTGATTTCAATTTTCCTCCAGGTGCTTCTACTTAGCAAAGTCCTACAGTTCGGCGGGAAAGAGGACAGAAGCATATGCCTTGTACTCTCGAGCTCGTTCTTTAGCTGATGCAGCTCTTACGAAACTGCAGTCCGCGAATGCTGCTGATCAGGTTAGCATTTAATCAGTCAAACTACCTGCTTTTATTATATTAAAAATTGATTGTGCATGTTCTCTAAATGTTCATTGATAGAGCTTCCTAGCTGCTTCTTAAAGGAGAAACTAGTACGAAGATGCCCGTGCTAGATGCAGGCCCAACTCCAAAAGAGTTCTACTCCGAAATGTTCAAATTTGTATCTTTATGTATTCATAATTTTCCCAACTTCCTCAGAACTTTAAATCTTATCTTAAGATCTTTCTTTTAACTTAATAGTAATACTACAGTTACTACAATATTAAACTTCAGTTGATTACATTTTTCCCGAAGGAAAAATGTGATGGAAACTTCTATGGCTTTAAATCTAGTAATGTATCTTTATACACTTAAATATTTACACTTGTTTTTTATATGTTACTAAAAAAATAAAATATAATAGTGTTTGCAACAAATTTTAAAGTGACAAAAAATAAATTGCAATCACAAATAAATTATGAAGAAACATAATTTTATTGATAAACAATGTGGGTACAATTCTATTCCTCCCTTTGATTTTTTTCTTCGAATTTTCTTCGTGATTGAGGACCATTACTAGCGTATTTCTATAATGTAGGATGATGTAGACCTCCTGGAGATTTATTTGATCTCCATGAAAGGATTTTGTGGATCTTCTTGAAGTATTTGGTTGTCAAGAAGAGTTCGGCCACATCTTATCTTTGTGAATATTCCATAACTTTATAGAATTTTCGAGATGCATCTCCAAGGGAATATATTACCCTTTATATAGGCATGAACTAGGGTTTAGGGTAGAGGGGGCATCTGCGCATCTTATGTGCACATGCCCAAACCATCTTACCCGCGCTTCCCTCATCTAATCTTCTCTATTCTAGTATGTCCATATGTCCATCTCAACATCCTCATATCGCAACTTGCATCTTCTGAACATGAGAGCTATTAACTACCCAACACTCTGCCCTATATATCATAGTCGGTCTAACCACCACAATGCCATGAAATTGGATTTTATGGCTTTAAGCATCCATGTTGACCTTCAACTGGTAACTCTCCTTAATATATAAGTACTCCCTCCTTCCCATTTTATGTGACACTGTTTGACTTTGCACGGTGTTTAAGAAATAAAAGAAGACTTTTGAAACTTGTGGTCTAAAACAATTCTTGGATATTTGTGTGGTTGTAAATCATTTCATTAAGGGTAAAAGGAGAATTTAAAAGTTAACTTGTTTCCAATTATAGTAAGGTGACATTCTTTTTGGGACGGACTAAAAAGGAAAGGGTGCCACATAAAATGGGGCGGAGGGAGTAATTAAGTAAGATACGGAGGTACGGAGGTTACTCAACATGGACAAAGCACAAGTGCCTAATTTGAGAATCAGAAACAAGTATATCAACATACAGTGGCAAAATCAATGAGGACATACAAAACACAAAATATACATGGCATCCCCATACATATCTATAGCAAATTACAAGTAAATCACAAAGAATCACTACAGTTGTGAGCACACCTGCTGAAAATGCGGAAGGCAAAGCAACACGGAAGGCAACTATGGAAATAAAAAATGGAGCTTACCACTCTTCCATTGGCTCTCTTGTCCGGGGGGGGGGGGGGGGNGGGGGGGGGGGGAGCAAGGAAATGCTTCAATCAGCAGTCATGGCAGATTTCCACTCACAAGGAAGATTTCAACAGATGGGAATGAAGAGGAACATCAATTGTTGAACTCTTCTCAGCAATCAACAGGAGACAGAAGGACTACTTTCCTTTTTTTGTTTGGGGCCGGGTCTTTGGGCCTGTTATTTGTATTTTTTGTTATTTTGGACATGGGTCTTTGACCTATTTCAGTTAAATAAAATGGTCCACAGACCAAAAATTTCAATTAAAAAAGAAAAGAAAAAGTTCTGATGCATAATTATAGCAGTCTTATATTTTCTACATATGTCACTTCAATCAGTAATATGAGTGTGAATGATTTTTCTTCTCCATTTCTCCTTTTGTCATTGTTTTCTCTCCATCTGTAACAGGTCATGATCAAGGAACTGAGAACACTGTATAACGAGAGCAGATCTAACAGCTGTGCTGAGCATGCCAAAGGAATTATGGAGGAGGAAAAGGCTCCAGAAAATCTCTCGAAAAAGATATCTAATATCTCATTGAATGGAACTGATAAGAAGGTATGATTTGGCCTTCCATATGTCTGATATACTTTTGCAGTCATTCCCATTAGCTAATTTGTTGTTGTATTCACCTTCTCTTTGATGTTCTTGGTGCAAATGGAACCGGGGTGGGGGTGGGGCGGGTTGAGCTTAACCCGCAAATTTTTTAATCCGCCCCTCCCCGCCCTGCATAACAACGTTTTTCATTTTCAACCCGCCTCACCCCGCCCCGCATTACTTTTTTAATATTTTTTTTCTAGTTAAGTTTGATACTAAAAATAAAATTCATAACAATAAATTCTTTTTTTCATTAAGTTGTATTAATTCAATAGGATAGTGACTTAAAAAATTTATTTTCAAGGGTCAATTGAAAAACATGTAAGAAATTATATTATTTTTTATTAAACCATTTTCATATACTATCTCGAATATTTTAGTAGATTTATAGAAATTATCTTAATAAATAATGTTCTATCACTTTTATAACATGTAAAAAGTTAAAATTAAATTTGAACTCACATAAAATCACATATAATAGCAACCCGCCCCGCCCCGCATTAATTTTAAAAAAACCCATTTCAACCCTCCCCACATCCCACCCACCCCGCCCCATATAGCCTTAAACCCACCCCGCCTTGCATCCGCCCTGCTCCATTGCCATCCCTAGAAACTAGGAAGAAACCCATGGAGATTTTCTGTATTGTTAAACTACTTCCAACCAACTTCTTCTATGATCTTTTCTGATTGGGTTTGATGACATTGAAGAAAGGAAGTTTGGATTTCTTATGAAGAATTAATATTGACTGAATGAATCGTGAGAGTTGAAAAAAAAAGTTTGAACGAAGAGGTTTGAGTTCTTGGTAATTCAAAATGTAGTTAACATTAGATGAACCTCTTGCTTATCTTAGCAGAAGCATTAATAGTTCTCCTTGTGTCCTTCAGAGGATACTGCATTTTGTGTGCTTGATTCCTCAATTGATAGGCATATTGTGAAATGAAGTTGTAAATTCCATTGTTTTTCAAGTGTTTGTGCTGGAAAAGGTTTCAACTCAATGAAATGATAACGCAGTTAGGGAATTTCTTCTGGTGTTATAATTCTGCTTGTGTTCCCAAAAAAGGTCAAACATGAACAAGTAAGCATGGTGTTTCTTCATTGATAGTTCTCACTGAGCACTTCAGCATTGTGTTTGACACAAATTCCCCCTCCTCTCCTCCACCCCCATAGTAGAAGTTTCAGTTACACAGTTCATTTCAGTTTTTTATCCATTTAGTACTACGTAGATGCTCCCAACTGTTAGACGTGTTTTCTGGTAGTTCTAAATAAGCTAGCACAACCTTTCCCATTCTCTTCTAGTTTTAGTTTGGTACACATTAGGGTCACCTGAATGTTTGAACTACCAAGTATGACGAATAATTCTGCCTTGATAAATTTTTGATATTTGATATGTGGTAGAAACTTAAAGTTTTCATGCTACTTAGCTTTCATTTAATTCCATGACAGTTGATTGCCTATCTGTTTTGTATTCCAAGAACTCCGGAGTTTCTATTAGGCATTTCATTTTGTATTCGTCCATTTCTAGTTTGTCTAGTTTCTGCTTCCATTTCCATTTGTGTTCTTCTGATCCCCCGACGTGTGTAATCCATGTTTTATACTTCTTTCTTTCAGATGGAGAAACTTCTCATGGAAAAATTGGATACATACGAATCAGCTGTTGGTGAAGCCAACATGAAGGTTGTTCCTCGAATTGAAACATTTCCACCTGCCTTCCAACCAGTTCCTCGTAATCCCATCGTATTGGACCTGGCCTATAACCTCATTGAGTTCCCATCACTGGACTCTCGTATGAAGAAAGATAAGAAAGGTTTCATTAGTAGGTTTTGGGGCTGAGCTTCTTTTTTTTCATTGGTCATTGATTTTTCAGTTGCACCATAGAGTTGAGGCAATTTTATCAAATTTTTAAGCTGCAAAATTCTTCAACATGACTTCAGAAAAATTTTCTATATCTGAGAAGTCAGAGAAAAATTCATTTTATATGCACGGTGTTTTTTCTGAAATTCTAATTTTGGAACAGAGGGCCTTCATTTGGTTGCATCTAATAGTTTGCTTGAATTTATTTTAGAAGTGAATTGTACTACCAAGTTGCATCTCTTTCCATTTCAAATAATAAGAAAATAAACAAAGTTTGTTTTGGAATAAAGGGCTCAGGGAATTTATTTATTTTTAATTGAAAAAGAGATTTATTTTTTCGAATGAAGAACAAATCTACATGTATACATACTCTAGAATCAAATTAAACGTTTGAAAGGTGTTGGAGGAAACTAATTATTCCTTGTTCAAAATTATTACATGACAAAATGTTATCAGGGGATTCAAAATATAACATATAAACAAGAAGTTAAAAGGGTTTTTAATATTCTGCCGAAGGAAATTGGAATGAACTCTTTGCTCTACCTGACTCCGGCCACAATTACTCCCTCGTTCGAATGTACAACATGACAAGAATCTTTTTTTCTAGTTTCATCGGCAAACATGTTATCATACTCGAAATTTCGATAATCAACTACCCTAAGTTTGATAGAGAAAGGAAGCACAAAAATTATTCATGTACTTTTAGTCAAAAACTTTAAGAATTGCCAAAAATCATTTATCAATCGAAAACATGATGTTAGTGAATTTTCACTGTATAATAAGAAGTTTTCTATATAGAATAAAAATTATTAAATGAATCTTGCAATTCTAAAACATAAAATAATCATTTTAATATTAATGATACAAAACAAGAAATGTAAGCTAATATCATAAATCATAAGGGAGATCATCAGTAGCGGAGCTAGAATTTTTATTAAGTGGTGTCAAAATATATAGTAAAAATGTATATCGCTGCTATCAGGGATAAAACACGACACCACCTCAAGCAATTTTCGCAACTTCTTAACCACCACATTAAACCTTCAACTTGCGTTAAGAGGTGTCAACACTTGTGTAGTCAAAATTTTTATAGTTTGACTCTAAAAAAAGAAACTATGACAATTAAAAGTGGTCGGATGTAGTAAAAGGAAACCATGACAATTAAAAATGAACGGAGGTAGTAATATAAAAAGAACAATGACTAGTCTTCTAATGTCCCTCCACTAGTTGGCAGCTTAAGTGGAGGGACAAGTCTACATGACTTGCCACATCATTAAAATTTTTGGGTGTTAAACTCTTTAGGGGTATTTGTGATCTCTTTTGGGATAACGACGGAGATGAAAAGTTAGTTATTTTTTAGCCGTGACTATCCTGTATCTACACATGGCCTTGGTGTACACAAATATAACATTTATATTGTCATATTCAAATTTTGGACGTGAATTCACACTTTAGGTTTTGATTTTTTCTTTTATATATTTGAAAGTACCTAAAAACTATTATAGCCACAATATTTACTAATTTTTAAAATATATAAAAGAACTATGGTAAAGAAAAAATTTATTTAACCCGCAAAATTCAAACAACACATATTAAAACAAGAGAGTATTTTTTTTTTCTCATTGGATGTCTCGTTGGCCGTTGCACTTTTTACTAGAAAATGATTTTCTTTGAACACATTTAATTTTGAATCAAAACCCAACATTTTTAAAAGTTAAGCTTATGACATGTATTTTACTTCTTCTTTATATAAGTGAACAAATAAAGGACAAACATAACATCAATAGTGTTTCGCATGTATAAAAAAAAAAAAACCATTATACTAAAGGTACACCAACTTTAATTTTATGGATTAATCATATGTAATGTAGAAATAAAAGTACGTTTATTATGTTATTTTCTGACATGTATGATTTTATCCTTAAACCCGTGTTTATTAGCATGTGTTTTTTTAAAAAAGAAAAATTAATTAATTTTCTGATTGATCTGTTTCTGTTTTATGAAGTTGTCTTCATAAGCCAACTGCCAATGTCTGCTATAATTTCCTTTTCTGATTGATATGCATAACAACAAGCAAGTGGTATATTTAATTTTAGCTAATAATAGGTGCGTCTAGACATCTATAGTGACGTAATCAGAAATTTCATGAAGAATGTCAAATATTGGATAGTAAAACTAAAAAAAAAGTAACTCTATAGGGATTCAATCTTACATCCCTTGTATACTTCTACACTCAATTGTCACCGAGCTACTGCTCAATCAGTTCACGTCAAATTTAGGCATTTAAAAAAAATTTACAGCAAGGAATCGAATCTGATCGCTATGTAAGTTTCGTATATATATATATATACACCCTTTTCATTGTGCTATAGGTCTCCCTTGGTTTTGCTGGTGTTTAAGATATTTTATATATATCAATATAAAGTAAGATTTGATAATTTTTCGACGAAGGGTGATCAATCGACTGTAGTTGCGCCACTGATCATCAAGATACTTCAATTTAATATAAGCGTGTTTTACAAATAATTTCTAAAATGCACATCTACATACTCATTTAAGAGGGTGTATTCTAGATGTGCTTTTTTGAGGATGAACTGTTTAATGAAGTCAACTTAAACCAAATTAAGATGTTTAAATGTATATTTTGAGATTTTTCTTTGTATACAAAGTGTGATGAAGTTAGCATTTGGTATTCTATAAAATTTATGTATCAACACTTATAATTAAAGTTTTCGACGTAGAAAGTTTTCCATTTTGAAAGAACTTAATTTTCAAGGAGATTTAACACGGCTCTTAGAGAACAAATTTGTATACATTCATTTAGTTAGTTAATTTATTGAATCTGTATTAAATTTTAATTAGTAGAGCAACATATCTATGATATTTCGAATTTAAATAATTTAATATCTTTTTGTAACATTAAGAAATGAAAAGAATGATTTTTGAATAATTTTTGCTATAATAGTCAAATCATATTATTTAACTGTCAAATATTGTTATAGGTGTAAAACAACCAATCGTTATAAAATTCAAAAAAGTGTTGAAACAAACAAGATTATTACAGTGAAGTTTGACTATTGTAGTTTGGTTATTTAGGGATATTTTAGTTTGTGATGGCTAATTTTTTTGTTACAAGTGTTGTCTTGTTTATGTTAAGGAATTCATTTATAAGGTAGCGTTATTGAATATTAAGAGAATAGAGGCAAAACTATTGAAAACAGTTCTTAAGGTGTTACAAAGGACAATTATAAACTTATTTGGAGTTTGACCTCAAGCTTAGTGAAAAGTTTTGAAATAGTCATGTACAGAGGTTGGTCATAGTTGTTACTCTCTTGAATAACTATTTTTTTCACATAAAATACTTATGGAAATGAAAAGAGCTTTTTGGCATTGAATGGAAAATGACCATTAATAAAATGAAAAGAGCTTTTTGGTATTGAATGGAAAATGACCATTAATTATATTACAACAACAATATAAATATTAAATGAAAAATACATAAATATTAATTCATTTGAGACAAAAAAAAAAGAAGAAAAAAAAAGAGCTTTTTGGTATTGAATGGAAAATGACCATTAATAAACGAGAAAATGGCCAAATTCCCCCCTAATCTATTATCGGATTTCCAACTACACACTTAAACTTCATGGGGGTCCTATGAATGTGGGTTTCATCGAAAATTCAAAATTCTTCGTTGGTTTAAATTAAAATTACAAATTTGGAGCTCCGAAGAACCAAAATAAGAATTTGCCAACCGAATTAACTTTGTGGGTTGACCATGTACAAGGATGATTAACAACTCCAATAATATTGATAAAAAAATGATTTAAAAAAATTCCTAATTCCATACACAAATTAGAATCAAGAGGAATACAAAAATTCTATGGTATATCCGGTGAAGATAGCAATGGCGGCAACGACGTAAAAATGACGGGAGATGGACAGATCTGGTCACAAAGAAGGAAGAGATTTCTATGAAGAAGAAAGAAAAGAATAAGGAAAAAAATAAAAGATATATATATACTAAAAAAAAGTTTTAATATTGTTTTTCGGTGCTCACTCTCTCAGGGAGAGTGAAATACACTTACTTCGCCACATAAGCATTTAGGGGGATGATAATTTCAGTTTTAAACAGTTCAGGGGGGTGATAGAACCCCCGTGAAGTTTAAGTGTGTAGTTGGGAATCCGGTAATAGATTGGGGGGCATTTGACCATTTTCTCTTAATAAAATGAAAAGAGCTTTTTGGTATTGAATGGAAAATGACCATTAATTATATTACAACAACAATATAAATATTAAATGAAAAATACATAAATATTAATTCATTAGATACAAAAATAAATAAAATAAAAAGAGCTTTTTGGTATTGAATGAAAAATGACCATTAATAAAATGAAAAGAGCTTTTTGGTATTGAATGGAAAATGACCATTAATTATATTACAACAACAATATATCTTAGCCTTTTGGTATTGAATGAAAAATGACCATTAATTATATTACAACAACAATATATCTAGTTAAAGGTCAAAGAAGGGTTAAAAGTGTATATATTTAGTCAAAGATAGAAGTGTAGAATATACGCAAATCATTATTCGTATTACAATAACAATACATCTAGTCAAAGGTCAAAAAAGAATTAAATGTCTATTTATCTAATAAAATATAGGAGCGTAAAATATACGCAAGATTTGACTATATATATCCCGTCATAGGTAGAAGTAAGGGTGTACATGACCAGGTTGGTTCGGGTTTTTCAAATATCAAACCAAACCATTTGTGCAAAAATTTTAAATTTATAAACCAAACCAAACTAATAAAATTCGGATTTTCCGACCTCAGGTTGGTTCGAGTTTTTCAAATACCAAACTAAACCATTGTGTCGAATTTTTAAATTTATAAATCAAACCAAACTAATAAACCTCAGATTTTTTCAGATTTTTGGATTTCTTCGGTAAAGTTTGCATACAAACATATAATTAACTTGTGCTCCAAATATTTCTTTAGTCCAACCAAAATACAATTCTCTAAGGTGTTTCTTAAAAAAATAACACAAAATATGAGATTAGTACTGATGACACAAAAATGTTCAATAAAAAATAATAATGAAATCATCATATAAAATAAATATTGCAAAGTCATAATGAAAATGATCATAATTTAAAAGTACTAAATCATGCTAAAATAAGTTTAATAAGTATTAGTTACATTACTAAATATTTAAGGAAAATTAAAATTAGATTATGTATTTTAATTGTCTAAACCAATGTAAAACTAAAGAACAAATATTCAATATTATTGTTGTAATGACCCTAAATGTCATTTTTGGAAATTTTCATAAAATGACCGTTTTACCCCTCCCGATAATTGCCCCGAGTCCTAATTATTGTATTTTCGAAGTTGGTTTGAAGAAAAATTGATGAAAAGTTGAGTTTTTGGAAAGTTGAGTTTTTAAGAGTTAAAGTTTGGTTAAAAGTGCTATTTCGAGTCATTTGGAGTTTCGAGACTCGAATTGGATTTTCGTCGATTCCAGCAGTTTTAGAATGTCGAAATGGGTCTATGAGAATTTACGGAGTCGAATTTGGAGTTAAAACGAAGATTTGAGGTCCTAAGTTGCAAAAATTGTGAAATTTTGATCAAGAGTTGACTTTGGTCAACAAACGAGGTTTCGGGGCTCGAAATGGAATTCCGAGGGCACCGTTGGATTCAGGGGGTGATTCTAAGTCTAGAATGAGTCTTGGTTGAATTTTTAGAGGCCCTGAGTGCGTTTCGAGTTTTTGAGCCTAAAGTTAGTTTCTTGACGCCTTATCGGATATCGGGTCAAGGAGACCTCGAATTCAAATTTCGACGATTTCATTGAGTCCGAAATGTCATTTTCAAGCTAGTAGCATATTTGGTTTGTGTTCGGGAAGTGCCAAATGAGTTTTGGGTGAGCTTTTAAGCTTCTTGGATGCTTTGACACTATTTCAGCAAATTGTGGCAACTAAAGGGTTCATTACTAGTTTTAAAAGTCGAAAAATTATTCCGAAGGTTCTGAAACTTTGTGCATGAATTATAGGACTTATCTGCAAATTTTGGTGCATTTTCGCTAACCCGAGATTGGACTTTTATCGCAAATAAGAAATAATTGTTTACCGAGTAGAAATGATATTTGACTGGGCAAACGAGCATGAAATTGAGCTCCGATTGAACGAGCAGGTCCGTATCATTATTTAAGACATTTAAAAAAAAGAATCGGGTCATTTCACTATCGTATGAGGAAATTACCCCCTTTTTAGTGAAAGATTAACTGCTGTTTTTCTGGTGCATAACAGCCATGTACTGTTATAAAAATCTCAGACTGTGTTCATTTGGTATTTTGAGCATATCGGGAGTTCTAGAGATCGGAATGGAGTGATTCTTATGGGTTTCTTCTTGAATTAATATGAGGGTTAGTATTCAATCTTTAATTCGACATTTTCTCATAATTTCTTTATCTGGTTTTTTTCTCCCTATTCGTAAACCTCTTGGGAAAAATTGGGGTTTTATCGATTTGGACTCCCTTTTTGATGAAAAAGGTATATTTACGATCCTTATGTTATGGGTAAACTGATTTTAACATAAAATTATTGATTCATCGATTATTTTCACCATATTAACCGCCTACCATTTGGACTTTCCCGGTAAAGTTAAAGTTTGATAAATTGAGAATTTCAAGGTCGATCTTAACTCCATTTTTTAATGAAATTTCATATTTGAACTTATCTAAGCATGGGTAAGATGTTTTTCAAGAGATATTTCATTTTCGAGTCGGGGTTTCAGATCCGAATATTTTACGCTTCTTCAAGAACGTGGATTTTCCTTCAAATTGAGTTTGTGAATTGATTTCAACTCCGTTTTCAAATTGGTTTTCACCATTAGCTTCCAAATACTTTAAGGATCATTTTACATCAAAAATTCCAGATTTGGGTATCGTTTTCCGGTATGAGACTTTTGGACCGTTTTGCCCTTTTTCCCTAAATTTCTTGATTTTGGTGTCATTGACTCGAATTGTGATTGTGAATAATTGTTTGAATAGATTATCGTGATCCTGATTATACTCAGAAAGGAAAGGCTCAAGTCAAGTAACTTTTGGAGTTCGTTTTAAGGCAAGTGGCTTCCAAACTTTGTAAAACTCTTAGACTACACATGACTACTTTCCTAATTGTGTTGGGGAGTAATGGGGATTGAGGATGGGTTTTATTTGTTGATTGAAATTGTTGTAAATGAAAGATGGGGAATAAAACGAGCTAAATGTGTTATATGTGACTTGAATTTGTTGAATAAGTCATGTGATAACTGATATTGAGGGGATAGAAGAGCATGAGTAGGCTATGATTGATACAGACATTGATGTTGAGACAGATGATGTGTAATACTATGATGTGGTCGTGATATGGTTGTGATTGAGACAGGTGATGTGTAATACTATGATGTGGTCGTGATATGGTTGTGATTGAGACAGATGATGTGTAATACTATGATGTGGTCGTGATATGGTTGTGATTGAGACAGATGATGTGTAATACTATGATGTGGTCGTGATATGGTTGTGATTGAGACAGATGATGTGTAATACTATGATGTGGTCGTGATATGGTTGTGATTGAGACAGATGATGTGTAATACTATGATGTGGTCGTGATATGGTTGTGATTGAGACAGATGATGTGTAATACTATGATGTGATCGTGATATGATTGTGATTGATGACATGTGCATATTCATTATTCATCCCATGTGTGAACTATCTGTTGCATGAGTTCTGAGACACTGATATGAGGATGGATGGATATGAGACACAGTTGAGACTAGCTCCGGCTAGAGATATATGAGATGGACTAGCTCCGGCTAGCGATTTGGATGCCGATGGGATCTGGTTTCGGCGGTGATACATGGTCCATGTGTGGCCCCCATGGGTTCTGATTTGAGTATTCAGCGCGGACTGATTACGTCAACAGATGTGTATCGTAGGACAGACATGCATCATGACTACATGACATCATTATTGCATTTTGCATCGCATTTGCCGTATCTTTGTCTGTGATGTGTGAATTGTATCGGTTTACCCTTCTTATGTGGAATTTGATCTACTTGCTATTATTTGTTGATCTGAGGTTGATGAGGATATACTATTGGTTCTGGCTGTTGAATATGATCCGTTTAGTATAGGTTGGTTGGTTTGCTGTTAGATTGAAGTTTCGGTGGTTCGGTTGGAATTGAAAGGAGTTGTTTGTAGCTGCTAGTTTTGCTTAGTTTAGAGTTACTTGCGAGTACTTGTGGTTTTCGGTACTCACCCTTGCTTCTACACAATTGTGTAGGTTGACAACTCTCTTAGATTCGACTTAGTATTTTCTTTAGCAGATTGAGCTTCGGGACATACTCGAGAGGTAGTGGTTCATTCCAGACGTGCCCTTGAGTTATCTTTACTTTCAGTTTTGTTCTATTCGAGAACTATACTCTGAGACTTGTATATTTTTATTCAAATTCTGTATTTAGAGGTTTGTACATGTGACAACCAAATTCTGGGTAGTGTTGTCTTAATTAAAGTCTTCCGCTTATTTATTATCTTTTATTCTCGTATTTCTACTTCTCTATCGTTGTGGTTGGGTTAGGCTGACGTGTCCGGTGGGAAATGGACACGTGCCATCACATCCGGATTTGGGGTGTGACAATTGTCATTCTTAGTGTTGAATTGATTTTCTTTTTGCATTGGTATTAATTTGATTTTGATTTAAGTTTTATTATAATTATCAACATCTATGAACTATAATCTTTATTGGACCATTCCAAATTATAAGTTTTAAACTTGAAATAATATATTAAAAGATAAAAACTATGAAATAGTATAAGAAATATTTTAAAATTATATCAAAGTAAATATTTTTATGTATAAAATAAAATTTTAAAATTATATATATAATGTCGGGTTGGTTTGGTCTCAGGTTGGTTTTTTTTAGTTAAAACCAAACCAACCCAAATATAGTCGGATTTTTTTTCCCAATACCAAACCAAGTCAAACCAAACCACTAGTCGGGTTTTTTTCCTGGGTTGACTTGATTTGCGGTTTGGTTTGATTTTCGGTTCGATTTCGTACACCCCTAGGTAGAAGTGTAGAATGTCCACAAAATGAGTACTATGTGTGAAGTTATTAGAAACTCAATACACATAGTAGTCTTAAAAAAAAGGAACAAAATTTTCCTCATTCTTCCTCGAAATTCATTTTCTAGGCTTCATTGTTAGTACAATAAAGGCTAGATTGCTTATTCTTGATTAAGGTTGAAGACTTGAAGAGTCCAAAAAGTGCCTTAGGATCAAAACACTAATAAAAGTTATTCAAAATTTACTTTACTATTTTTTTTAAAACATTACTTTTTCTTTTCGATTAGCGTTATGCTATAGTTACATAGGTTTCTTAGGATTTTCGAATTTTAATACTAGTAAAAATGTTGATTTGATGTTTTAAATCTAGAAAATGAAACAACTTATGTTTATTTATTTTATTACTTAAAATAAAAAGATTTTAGTAATAACAAACTGGTGCTAGTTGAAAATATCCATTATGTTTCTTTGTAGGTTGAGCTCTATAAAACAAAGAGAAATCTGAAACAAAAGGCAGGAATAAAATGTCATGTTCGACAAACTTTCGAGTTCAAATGATTCTTCAGTATCACTATCATCTTCATCGAAAATCTAAGAAACATAACAAAAAGTCGACTCTCAGATTTTGAGGATCCCAAAAAGTACGATAAATAACCAATAATTAAGGAGAAAAAGAGTTAAAACACTACAAACCTGCATTCGAGATATTCCAAATATAGGAAACTCTGAAGAAGGATATGAAGCACCCACAAAGCTTCCCTTTAATCCTGATAGTGTTTCCTATATTTGGAATATCTCGAATGCAGGTTTGTAGTGTTTTAACTCTTTTTCTCCTTAATTATTGGTTATTTATCGTACTTTTTGGGATCCTCAAAATCTGAGAGTCGACTTTTTGTTATGTTTCTTAGATTTTCGATGAAGATGGTATATAGTGATACTGAAGAATCACTTGAACTTGAAAGTTTGTCGGACATGACATTTGATCACCTCGAGGAAGTTAAGCTAGAAAATTTTATAGGAAGAATGTCTGAGATGCAGTTTATCAAGCTTTTGTTAGCCAACTCCCCGGTGTTGGAGAGAATTCTAATAGATCTACAGTTTCTTGATCAAGAACTTCTTGACACAAAATTAGAATTTTTCACTGAGATCTCAAATTTTTTTGTGTGCACCACCTAAAGCAATAATTGTCTACATAGATTTAAGCTGATCTCAATCTTTTGCGTAGAAGTTTAAACTCAAAAGGGAGAAAACAATGTTGATGTAGTATAATTATAACTCTCTATTCTGCCGTAACATCTAATTCATAACATGATCATTGCTTGTATGGATGTTTTGATTAGTTTGTTGTCACTGCATGTTTATAAATGATGCATATATATATATATATATATATATGTATGTATGTTTGTTGTCTAACAAATGATGGATGTATATTTACTCTTTTCGTTAACAAGTGTATATTTTTTGAATTAAAAAAAGTAATCTTAAATTGTTTTTATTGAATTTTTAAAAATACCACACAACCCAAAAAAAATCATCTTGCCCATTTCTTAACTTTTCCCGCCCACTCAACTAAAAAAACCACTTCTTTTTTCATTTGGGTTAGTTCTGGTAATAATTCAGACATGAACCAGAAATAACTGATAATTCATAAGTGTTTTAATAAATAGTTGGTGGCAGTTCAAATAAAAAAAAGTAAACACCAATAGTTTTGATAAGAAACTCTATAAAACATGATATTTTAAATTTATATTTGACTATTATTAATTTAAATAGACGATAATGCTCCAATGTACAAATCATTTCTTAATGTCAATAAATGAAAAGAATAATGACAATAAAGATTAAATATTATAATATGTTAAAATGGATCACTATTTTTATTATTTTACTTTTACCTCTAATTATTTAATATTTATTTAATATTCCTACGTAGATAATATTTATTTTAGGACAGTCAAAATAATAATAATAATTATTGTTTGAATTCATGAAATATAACAAAATAATTGTGTCCTCTTACTTTTATCATTTTATTGTGTGTTAATGCTATTTTCGAGAGTAGAATTTAACATTATTCTATATGAAGAGAAAATCACTAGTAGATTCTGAAGCCAGTTCAATGTCCAACCAAATGTGCTTCGTTTTTTTTCTTCCAAAGATTAGACGTATAATTATAAATTGGTATCTTGACGTTTGATTTTTTTTCTAACGGTTGCTCTTTCTTCAAGGAGAAGAATCGGACGGAGACTCCGAGGGTTAGGAGATAAATTTGGTCGAGAATTTCATTACCTAAGTACGCCACTATAGCCACTAAAAGGGTTATATCTTGTTGAAGAGCAAGTGAAAGGAGCGAGACCTTGTGGAGTAGGTACGGAAGGGGAGGCCTCTTCAGAGGTAGTTAAAGCAACATTTTAAGAAACGTCAACGTATCAGGTTACCGTGATCAGAAATCTTTTAGCTTTACTAACTAATTTTAGTCCTTGAGTACTCTTTCTCATCTGGTTCTATTTTAAAATTGATTTTGCTTGATTACATAATTTTTTTTCTGGTATCAACTTATCTGCACATATTTGAATACACAATTATGAGTGTCACTTAGATATCTATTGATTTTTAAAACTGTTAGATATCCTAATGCTTATTTTTATTGCAGACTGATCAAGAAAAATATGTTAACATGTACAAGGCTTACTGCCTTAATTAAAATTGACAAAATTATCACAGTTAATAAAGTAAAATTTGTCAATGGGAATCCAATTGGAGAGTGTTCTCTTTATGGGGAAAGAGATTTGACATTTACGTAGATTGGACTGCAAATGTAGTTAAATTTGAGGCTTTGGTCACATAAAAAATTTTCAGACAATTTATATTTTGTGTTTGAATACATAGAGCACAGTCAAGTTTGTCAAATCGTAGGTATTTCTTCTATTTAATTATTGTTTTAGCATTTTTAGGGGTTTCATTATTTATAACACGAGTTGACTGCAATTTGATTGAAAAAATAATCATTTTATAAGAAAAATACACATTATATTATGTATATATGTTACAGAGTCGTTTCAATGACGAGTCTTACATATTTTGTAATGTATGTTGATGATGTCTCTTTAATTTGACTCTCCTAAAGCTAAATATATGTTTCCATGTTGACACGGGCTATTACCATCTAAGTAGATAAGAAACATAGTTGGAAATGTCGCTGAAATTTTGTAAGCATTTTCTCCTCATATGAAGATGTGAACCTATCTCTGGTGCCGGTAAGTTTTAAGCTCTTGGTTCTAATAAGTGACTCATTTTATTCTCTTTTTTTTTTTTAAAAAAAATCAATTTTTTATAACCTCAAACTCACTCAACTATGAGTATTTTATCTACAGAGTCATTAAATCTATTTAATTGATTTTCATTTAAATTTGTTGATACGGATTTTTTTTTAAAAAATAATCAAAATTGTAAAAAACAAAAAGAATATTCATTTAGATCATTTAATAATTTGACTCACAAAAAATATATTATTGACCATTTTTATTTTATCCATTTTCCTCATGAAAGTTTAATAAAAAGACAATAACTAGTCGTCTTCTAATGATTCAATTTCACAAAAACAACAGGTTTCAAATTGTTTGGCGAAACATAGTCTCTAGCAGTTTTTTTTGGCTAGCACCCATAGGCTCGTTGCTTTCTGTCAAGATTTTTTTCATATTTAAAATTTGAACTCGATACTTTTAATTACTCCCTCCGTCCCATTTTATATGAGGTACTTTGACTCGGCACATAGTTTAAGAAAGAAAGGAACTTTTAAAACTTGTGGTCCAAAATGAATGATAGAAATTTGTGTGGCTGTAAATCATTTCATTAAGTGTAAAATAGATATTTTATAGTTAGATTGTTACTTTATATAGAAATGTGTTATTTTTTTTGAAATTGATTAAAAATGAAAGTAAGTCATATAAATTGGGACAGAGGGAGTATAAATGAGCAGCCCCATCCGTTAGTACTTGATGGTCAGTCCTTACCATTCAATTTTGATGTTGATAATTATTCTTTGATTTAAAATCTTTTCCTTAATCCTCTGTATTTCTTTCTTACCCACTAAGATCCTTCACCAATATTACTATTATTTTTACCAAAATGAAATCGTATAGCAATTATGTGGATCTTCAATTAATTGCTTAATTATCAAATGTTCAGCTTTCCTTTTACGTGATCAATCAAATCTTGCAAAACTCATATCATCATTTAATTTTTAATATGGTACGTGGGGGTTATGTGAACATTTAATAATTTAAATATGATTTTTCCAAAATAATGATAGTTTAGAGTGATATCAATCTATTTACTCAAGAATTTATTACTAATTGATCGGATCTTTTTTCTAAAATTATAGATATGTGAAATCCGTGATCCAATAAAAATTTTGATGTTTATTTTGAGTTTATAATCAAATACGATATAATAAAATTTTCATAAATTCCATAAGCAAATTAAATAAATATAATAATCTTACCTTCCAAATGTGAAGACAGTTCAATATTGTCCTTAATAAATGCGTTTCCATTAGATAATATAATTGAACGCACGCCTAATATTACCTTAAATTAAAGTCGTCCTTTTTAACGTTTGGGATTCATCCCATAGTAGGGACGGAGTCAATCGGTTGGTTACGTATTCAATCGAGCCCAATAACTTTAGTTTTAAATTCTGAATTTGTAATAAGAAATATATTTATTTAGAAATAAAAGTACATTTATTATGTTATTTTCTGACAAGTATGATTTTATCCTTGAACCCGTGTTTATTAGCATGTGTTTTTTTTTTATAAAAAATTAATTAATCTTCTGATTGATTTGTTTGTTTTACGAAGTTGTCTTCATAAGCCAACTGCCAATGTCTGCTATTGTTTCCTTTTCTGATTGATAAATATATGCATAACAACAAGCAAGTGGTATATATATATATATACTAGAAAGTAATGCACGGGCCCAATATTATTATGTAATATATATTTTTTTTTTGTTAAATTTGTATTTATGTAAAATTGGAGAAATTTTTTTGATAAATCTATCGGTGTATTCTGTAAAATGTTAATTTTCTATATTTGATGAGCTAAATTTTTTGCAACATATTTCCTCTAGAAAATAAGTTTTTCTTCTTCTTTGAAATGAGGAAATGATTTCTATAATAAATATCATAACTTGATATCAATTAAAAGTTGGATTACAAGTATGTAGCGTAAGATAACCTTGCATATTAATCGTTTGTTGATATTTTAAGGAACTAAGTTTTACAAGATAGTTATGTACACTTACTTTACATAATAACAAAATGTGATACATTGTATAGAAAGTTAGTTGAGATGCAAATTGAGTTGTTTTGATCTTTGATCAAAAGATTAAGACCTGATACATATGAGAGAAGAAGAAAAAATATTATTCATAAATTACAAGATTGGAAAAAGAATCAAATCACAGTTGCTTGAAATAGGAGGTATGTACATACATGAAAGCAAGTGTACAATTACTTCACTATAATGACTTAAGAACCAAGTGCAAAGTTGATAAGGCTAGGTAGATAGCTATTGTTTCCAAGGTCGGCCAAAACAGAGACAAATTCATAAACACAAATACAAGTAAAGTTGTGGAGTTATTCTTTAAGTTCACAAAGAAAACACAAGCACAAATCTTCTTGTGGTTCATCTAGGAAAATGACCGCAGACTGGCACTACTTTGACTTGAAGTTCCTTCATCATTCAGCTCTTTATTGGTAAACTAAGAAGTGATTGACTGTACATAGAACTATCTCCAAACTACCTCCAATCAATCGATTAATAAATGAAAAGGACAAACGTAGTTGTTTTACACAATTCAAGTAGCTCATATATCATAATACTCTGAAAAACTATATGAGCTCTAAGGCAGTATATTGATCACAATAATCAAACTACTTTCACGGCTAGTAATATAAGTAAATGCAACAAACTATTAACCACAACTACACAAAGGCCAAGATATATATGGTCCCAGCAAAATCTATAAAATGGAAGATTTTTTGTACTATAATGGAATAGTCTAGTTTTGTGACTTCAATTGTGGCTTAAGATTTATAGTTTTTTATCATAGTTTTGTGCTCTTTTAACCGAATACCTTTTGAGGAATAGATTATAATGCCCAAAGTAAAGACCCCTGCACATACCGAGAATCACTTGAAATGATATATATATAAATATGGTCCCAGCAAAATCTATAAAATGGAAGATTTTTTGTACTATAATGGAATAGTCTAGTTTTGTGACTTCAATTGTGGCTTAAGATTTATAGTCTTTTATCATAGTTTTGTGCTCTTTTAACCGAATACCTTTTGAGGAATAGATTATAATGCCCCAAGTAAAGACCCCTGCACATACCGAGAATCACTTGAAATGATATATTCATGAGTTCAAAAAAAAAACTTACATTGAACCGCTGTTGAACTATGTCTTGAAAGTGTCAAACACTTTAGCCTGTTTTACCTCTTCTCAAATCTAACTCGAACAACAGAAAAAAATGGTGTGGGACATCCCAAGAGCTTAGAATCAATAGGTTTAAAGGAATGATATTGCTACTTATACGCAAGTACACCAATGATAGGCTTATTGTATTGATTAGACTAACTAATAGTGTATATGCAATCACTTACGGTGCTGACTTGTTTTTATTAAAAATCAACGGCAACATTGAAGACAAATTTGAGGCGAAACAGAGAAGCAAAGAGCATCTCAAATTTCTGAATTCAACAAAGATGCAATTCTTATAGTCTAACCGGTAACCCTACATATCTAAAACAAAAGAATCGAATTGGGTCTTGATTTTCATTAAAATTTATGAAAGATGGAGAGAAATTTCAAAACTACAACCCAAAAATATAACCAAAAAGCAGAAAAAGATAACAAAAATCTGCACATTTCTTAATAACACAATATAATCATTTACCTATACAACAACAACACATGCAGGAAAACCAGACAAAAAAACTTGATTTTTTTGCTTTGCAAAATAAAGAAGAAGAGAGACAGAGTATCAACTCTCATAGAATGTCCTAAATACACATCAGTTTGACAGTATTGCTATGTGTCTCTTCCAAAGCAGTATTAAGACACGTATGCAACCTTTATTGATGAGTTTGGTAGTGTAAATGACCAAAAGACTCTTATTCTTTTAAAGATGGCAAAAATCAGTCATCTTGTTGTCTCTTCTATATAAGTAAGTAAAAGTAAAGTATAATAAAAAGCAATAATTTAAATTAATTTGACGTTTTTCTTAATAAATTATTTATTAGGAGTTTATTTTTTAAAAATAATTTTATTAATTATACTTTAAACATATAAATATGACTATTAATAATCTTATATAGTTATTTAATGATATATATAATATTAAAAAATAAAATTGTTTTGAATATAAAAGCTAAATAATAAAATTTTATTAAATTATTTAACTAGAAATATATAGAAACTCAATAAAGTTATCATTGTATAAGTGTCAATTGTAAAATTAAATGGACCCCACTATACTCAATGATAGAAGGCATAATATGTAATTTAGTAGAAAAGTGTAGGGTTTTTTCTAAAGATGTTAAGAAGGTCCAAATAATAAGCTAGTAGTACAATTTTTTCTATGCAATACTTATCAAGTAGGAATGACAAAAATATCCCCACTAGCCAATTGAATGACCAATAAGCAGCCTTTGAAACTCTCTCTTCTAATATATATATAAATATATATTTATATATTTTGGAAAAATAACAGCGTAAAGTAACAACTAGTATGAAAAGCTGGTCGCCTTTGGAAGCCTTCGCCGGTAACCAAAGCGTATCGTTCCTGCAATCACTTTGGTACTTTGTTATAACTTTTTTTTTAAACATATATATATATATATATATATATATACCCTTGTCATTGTGCTACAGGTCTCCATTAGTTTTCTGGTGTTTAAAATATTATTATATATATACCAATATAAAGTAAAATTTGACCTATATATAATGTAATTTTTTGACAAAGGGTGGTTGACCGATTGTAGTTGCGCCACTGATCATCAAGATACTTCAATTTAATAGAACTGTGTTTTACAAATAATTTCTAAAATGCACTTCTACAACTTCTTTAAGAGGGTGTATTCAAGATGTGCATTTTCGAGGACGAAGTGTTTAATGAAGTCAACTTAAACCAAATTAAGATGTTTAAATGTGTATTTTTTGAAGTTGAATGCTTAGTTGTCAATTGAGATCGATCAAGATATGAAGTTAGCATTTGGTATTCTATATAATTTATATATCAACACTTATAATTAAAGTTTTCTATGTAGAAAGTTTTTCATTTTGAAAGAACTTAATTTTCAAGGAGATTTGACACAACTCCTAGAGAACAAATCTGTATAGGTACATTTAGTTAGTTAATTTATTGAATATGTATCAATTTTTAATTAGTAGAGCAACATATCAGTGATATTTCAAATTTAAATAATTTAATATCTTTTTGTAACATTAAGAAATGAAAAAAAATGATTTTTCAATAATTTTTGCTATAATAGTCAAATCATATTATTTAACTGTCAAATATTGTTATAGATGTAAAACAACCAATCGTTATAAAATTAAAAAAAGTGTTGAAACAAACAAGATCATTTTTTTACATCTATCGAGGGTGTCACGACCCAGACCGTCGTGATTAGCACCCACACTAACCCTCCGGTGGGAGAACCACTACTACAACTCAAACCAAGCAACTAAATCAAAGCTAAAGCATTTAAGTTACGGAAGCAAGTTAAATAGGTAAGACTGAAGTTCCCATAAACTTCCAAAAGATCTAACAACTAAACAATGCGGAAAATATACCTAGAACCTGAAAGTCAATGTACCAAAACATCTAGTAATGAACCAAAAGTTTAAACAAGAAGGGTTACAACCCCAGGTAATGAACTAATAACTAACTAGAAAAGTCTAAGTCCGAAATGTAGACATAGACAGAAAGAGAACTCATGGTTGCCCTGAAGAACTGGCTCACCCTTGAATTCGAATAACGATCACTGATCTTCTAAGTGAGGTCTGTCAATAGTCGCTTGAAGATGCCTTGTACTTAACAAAGAAAGAGCAAGTGCAATATCAGTACAACCACAGTGTACTGGTAGGATCACACATCTATCTCACTAAGTGTAACATACATAAATCAATACAACAATATAATCACATGCATATATCGAACATACACAATACTATCACATGCTCAACAATATACATTTATACCAAGTCATTGGTTCTCTTATGGAACCCAAACTCAAACAGTTAGTATATCGGAACGTGGTACCCGATCCAATGTTTATGCCAGAACGTGGCAACCGATTCCATAATTATGCCAACATGTTGCAACCAATCCAAGTTAGTGTGTCGGAACGCAACATCCGATCCATTCAATAAGCCACAATCACAATCACAAGTATATTCTCATAATCATACAATCAAGTCATGATTCAATGGCATTCGTCGATCATATATCCTTATTTACAACAAGTGTGATCAATAATGCAACATCCACATACATACATGTATTATAATGAAACAAGACAAACATACATCACACAATCATAGAATCACAACCATCACCTACCTTGAAACAAGCTTGAAACCCTAAGAAACTTGATCCTTCCCTTTCTGGATTCGTTCCATTTGTTTTTGATCTACAAATAATCAATATAATACGGGAATCAATAAACAATCACTAATTACCTGAATTACAAACAATTCTATGAACCCTAGATCAAACCCATGATCCCAAGTATCCAAATTAGGGTTGTTTCCACCATAGATTCTAGATCAAAATCCTCCCCCATCGATATTTACTCATTAGATTACGTTTTACGAATTGAAAAATAGATTTGGGGAGTTAAAATCTTACATTTAGCCTTAAGAATAGTGGAAAACCGTCAAGAAAAGACTTGGGTTCGTTCCTTAGCTCTCAAATTTGAAAATTACAGAATAAAATGTTTTTGGGATTTATTTACAACTTTAAGTCGCGTCTGGCCCGCCACAACAGTCCTCACCCCGCTACAGCCCTCCCTGTCGGCAGAAATCTCGCCTCAACGGCTTGCACAAAAAAAAGAGCTATTTAAAGAATCCAAAACCCCCATTTCACAACACACCTTCAACCAACAACACTCAGGAAATACCCAATCACGCCAAAGTCAGTTTCGGGAGTTCTACTCCCCCGAATTCAATTCCGCAAAGTAGTACGAGTTCTTTAACGCGTTAGCTATCTACTCATGTAATCAAAATCATATTTAAATCACCCAATTTCTAACAGATTTCCCTTGACCTTACTGACTCTGATTTCGTTTAAATCTGAACTAGGTTGGGAAATTCCAAGTTACTACAAAAAAGTTTTTCGGTTCAAAATCTTTCTCCGTTGGCTTTTCTATAATGACGGAAATCGGTTGTTACAATAGATGGCAATTTACCCATCACTCGTAGCCGAGTGACAAATTTAGAAAAATAGGCTAAGGAAAGAATGAAGTAGTACCTGATTCGACGAACAATTGGGGATACTTGTCTCGCATGTCCCTCTCGGTTTCCCAAGTAGCTTCCTAAACTGTATGATGCTTCCATTGAACTTTCACGGACTTAATATCCTTGGTCCTCAATTTACGCACATCACGATCAAGAATTACAATTAGTTTTTCCTCATATTGTAAGTTCTTGTCTAACACAATTGAGTCCCATTTAATGATGTAATCTCCGTCACCATGATATCTCTTCAACATGAACACATGAAATACCGAATGAACTCCCGATAGGTTAGGAGGTAAAGCCAATCTATATGCTATCGATCGTACACATTCAAGAACCTCAAAGGGACCAATGTATCACAGACTTAGCTTGCCCTTCTTGCCAAATCTCATCACCTCTTTCATGGGTGATACCTTAAGAAGAACATTCTTACCAGTCTGAAATTTCATGTCTCTTACCTTATGATCCACATACTTCTTCTGTCTACTCTGGGATGTTAGAAGCTTAACTTGAATACTCTTCACCTTATCTTGAGCTTCCTTTACTAAATCAACCCCCAAAGGTTTCACATCTCCAGCCTAGAACTATCTTATGGGTGATCTAGATCCCCTCCCATAAAGTGCCTGAAATGGTGCCATATCTATGCTGGAGTGATAACTATTATTATAAGAGAATTCACACAAAGGTATGAACTTATCTCAATGCTCTCCAAAATCAATCACACATGCCCTCAACATGTCTTCTAACACTTGAATAGTCCTCTCTGACTGCCCGTCTGTTTGCAGATGGAAGGCTGTACTAAAAGTGAGTCGTGTGCCCAATTCATCATGTAACTTCCTCCAAAACTTGGATGTGAATTGGGTACCACAGTCTGAGATGATAGAAAGGGGCATCCCATACAACCTTACTATCTCTTTCACATAAACTTTAGCCAGTTGTTCAGCATTATAATCTAGTCTTACCGGAATAAAATGGGCTGACTTAGTCAATCGATCAACCACTACCCAAATAGAATCAAACTTCCCCAAAGTTTTGGGAAGACCAACCACAAAATCCAGGGCTATCATTTCCCACTTCCATTTTGGATTCTTTGAAGCAAACCCGTTGGCCTTTGATGTTCATACTTCACTTGTTGGCAATTTTGACACTTAGCCACAAACTCCGCTATATCCTTCTTCATGCCCGACCACTAATAAATTTGCTTCAAGTCTCGTTACATCTTGATCACACCCGGATGAATGAAATATCGCGAACCATGATATTCTGCTAGTAATTTCTGAATCAAATCATCTACTCTAGGTACACATATTCTTTCTTTAAAATTGAGCACACCCTCCTTATCTAGAGTGGTCTCTTGTGCCTTACCAATCATAATATTCTTTCTAAGCTCCTTCAAATTTTCATCCTCAAATTGCTTGGCCTTGATCTCCTCAATGAATGTGACCCTTACTTCAATGCTAACTAACACCCCGCCTCTTTCTGAGATGCCCAACTGCATGAACTTAGACTCTAAGGTTTGAATTTCCTTAGCCAAAGGTCGCTTAGTTACACTCAAGCAAGCTAAACTACCTATACTCATTGCTTTTCGACTCAAAGTGTCTGCCACAACATTAGCTTTACCCGGATGGTATTGAATGGTGACATCATAATTTTAAGTAACTCCATCCACCATCGTTGTCTCAAACTCAGATCCTTTTGAGTGAACACATGCTGCAAACTACTTGATCAGTAAACACCTCGCACTTAACACCATAAAGGTAATGTCGCCAGTTATTAAGAGCAAACACTACCGCTGCCAACTCCAAATCATGCGTTGGATAATTTCTTTCATGCACCTTCAATTGACGCGATGCATAAGCTATAACATTCTTATCCTGCATCAACACAACACCCAAACCAGAATGTGAAGCATCATAGTCAACTATAAAATCCTTACCCTCTACCGGTAATGCTAGAATAAGTGCGGTGGTCAAAAGAGTCTTGAGCTTTTGAAAGCTCTCCTCACATTTTTCAGTCCATTTAAATGGTATCTCCTTTTTGGTCAAATTTGTCAAGTGAGTGGCAATAGAAACAAAATTCTTTACAAATCGACGGTAGTAGCTAGCATGCCCCACGAAACTCCTAACTTTCGTCACAGAGCTAGGCCTAACCCAATTCTTAACCGCCTCAATCTTTTGGGGATCTACTATTACCACTTCCTTTGAAACTACATGCCCCAAAAATGCAATAGAAGTCAACCAAAATTCACACTTAGAATATTTAGCATACAACCTTTGTTTCCCAAGAACACCCAGAACAGTACTAAGATGGTTGGCATGCTCTTCCTCACTTTTTGAATAGACCAAAATATTATCAATAAAGACTATGACGAAAGAATCAAGAAACGGCTTAAACACCCTATTCATCAAACTCATGAAAGCTGCAGGCGCATTAGTCAAGCCAAAAGACATAACTAGAAACTGTAGTGCCTATAGCGGGTTCTAAACGCCGTCTTGGGCACATCCTTAGGCCTAATTTTTAATTGATGGTAACCAGACCTTAGATCAATTTTAGAAAAAACTGATGCGCTTTGCAATTGGTCAAAAAGATCATCTATTCGAGGCAGTGGATACTTGTTCCGAATGGTGACCCTATTTAATTGACGATAGTCATTACACATTCTCATACTACCATCCATTTTCTTAACAAACAAAACTGGGGCACCCCACGGGGAAGCACTAGGACAGATAAATCCCTTATCTAGAAGCTCTTTTAATTCCGCCGGAGCCATGCGATATGGATGGATAGAAATGGATGAGTACTAGGTTCTAAGTCAATGCAGAAGTCTATATCTCTATTCGGAGGCATACCAGACAAGTCATTAGGGAACACTTCTCTAAATTCTGACACTACAGGAATAGACTCAATAGATGAAGACTCAACCTCAACATCCTGAATATGAGCCAAATAAGCTAAACAACCCTGCTCTACCAATTTCCTATCCCGAATGGAGGATATGATCTTAGCTTGCTTAGGCTTGTACACCCCTTCCCACTCTAAGTTTTCCCTTCCCAAAATCTCTAGAGTTATAGACTTAGTATTACAATTGAACACAACATAATAAGGGGACAACCAAGTCATGCCTGAAATAATATCAAAGTCAGTCATATCCAAAATCACTAAATCAGCCCAAATCTGAAAAACCTATAAATAAAATAGGACAAACATGATAGACATGAGTGACTATTACTGACTCTCCAACTGGGGTAGAAACATGGATAGGGGCATCAAGTACATAACAAATCATATCAAACTCTGAGGCAAATTGCACGGATACATAAGAATAAGTAGAACCCGGATCAAATAACACATTAGCCATCCGGTCATAGACAAGAATAGTACCTGTGATCACCGCGTCAAACGCCTCTGCCTCATTCTTGCCCGAAAAGGCATAACACTGAGATCTATCATCATGTTGAGCGACTTCCCTGCCTTGTTGCATGTTACCCTGCCGACGTTACCATTTCCTCTATCCCCATGACCTCGCTGATTACCTCTTCGCCCACCTTGTGGAAGCCCTCGACCATTATTACCATTTCCCGCGGGTACCACTGCTCTAGTCTGCTGCTGCGCGGACTCCATCATGCACGGGTGGGGACAATCTCTCCTCATATGCCCATGTTCTCCACAATTGTAGCAAGTACGATCAAAAGACGGCTTGCTGCTCGCCGAAGGTGCGACTCCCTAGCTATCCTGAATCAAATTATGAGGTGGAGTTCCCAAGTAATTACATGTAGATGTGGGAATAGTGGACTGAATTGGCTTGGCTAGAAGCGTTGGCATTCCGTACCCCTTGGAGTAAGAACCCTGAAAGTTACTCGAGTTCTTAGCCCTTTTAGACAATGCCTTAGCCTGTCCATCTCGCCTCACCCCCTCTACTTTCTTAACAAAGTCAGTTACCTCATTAAAACTCCTCCCTGCAGAAGGCATATGAACAGATAATACTTGCAACTCAGAGTTTAGTCCCCTAATAAATAACCAATTGAGTAGCATATCTAGACAAAGCATGGAACTTGGCCTCATAAGCAGCCACATACATACCACCTTGCTCCAAAGCCATGAACTTATCCTTATTGCGATCCCTAAAAGTCCTATACATATATTTCTCTAGAAACAGAACATGAAATTGGGTCCAAGTAAGTGGATGTAAAGTTGAAGATCTGCATTCCATATAAGCCCTCCACCACTGCTTAGACTCACCTTGAAGCTGAAAAGTCACGAACTCAACCCCACACTGATGTACAATTCTCAACTTATGAAGCCTCTCATAACAGTCTAAGATAAACTCATAAGCATCCTCATTCACAAAACTAAGAGACACATGAGGCTTTAGCTTCAAAAACTTAGTCAACATTTCATGCTTATTATCAGTCATCATAGAACCCAACAAAGGACGGAAGAAAGCATCATTACCTGCCGTTCTATCCGTTTTGAGGGCAGTGTTAGCAATAGGAGGACGGGCGGGAGCCTGAGCTGCTTGAACACAGGGAAACACTCCAGGACTAACCAATCCCTTCAAGAACAACATAATCTGCTGAGCCAACACTGGATCTAAGGGAGGAATACCTATAGTCTCATCCTGCACCTCTTTCTCTTGTCCCACCTCCTCAACATTCTCAACATCAACATTTTCGTCTATCTCTTCATGATGCGCATGAGGGTTCTCATTCCTAGGAGCATTCTTAATAGGAGCTCCATCCCCAACATGCGCTACCCTTTCACGACCTCTACCCCTAGCTCTTCATCTACCCCTGCCTTGACTGTGACCTCTCGCTGCATATTCCTCAGCTGGAGAATTAATGAGATTTACGGGCCTGACGCCGTTGAATCTAGTATTAACCATTTGCGGACAGAAGAGTGAAGGATGTTAGATACTAATTTTTGAATCGATAGATACCAATTGGAATCAAGTTATAGCACGAAAGGAGACAAAAGAAAATAGATAGATTTCCTAACGTCCTATAGCCTCTCAAAAAAAAGGTAGAGACGTCTCTGTACCATTCCGCAAGACTCTACTAGACTTATTTTGGTACATCGAGATTAACGAACTTAGGCTCTCATGCCAACTTTGTCACGACCCAAATCGTCGTGATTGGAACCCACACTAATCCTCCAGTGGGAGAACCACTACTACAACCCAAACCAAGCAACTAAACCAAAACTAAAGCATTTAAGTTACGAAAGCAAGTTAAATAGCTAAGACTAAAGTTCCCATAAACTTCCAAAAGATCTAACAACTAAACAATGCATAAAATATACCTAGAACCTGAAAGTCAATGTACCAAAACATCTAATAATGAACCAAAAGTTTAAACAAGAAGGGTTACAACCCCAACTAATGAACTAATAACTAACTAGAAAAGTCTAAGTCCGAAATGTAGATATAGACAAAAAGAGAACTCATGGCTTCCCTAAAGAACTGGCTCACCCTTGAATTCGAACAACGATCACTGGTCTTCTAAGCGAGGTCTGTCAATAGCCGTTTGAAGATGCCTTGTACTCAACAAAGAAAAAACAAGTGAAGTATCAATACACAACCACAGTGTACTGGTAGGATCACATGGCTATCCCACTAAGTGTAACATACACAAATCTATATAACAATATAATCACATGTATATATCGAACATAATTCAATATTATCACATGCTCAACAATATATATTTACAACAAGTCATTGGTTCTCTCATGGAACCAAAACTCAAACAATTAGTGTACCGAAACGTGGTTCCCGATCCAATGTTTATGCCGGAACGTGGCAACTGATCCCATAATTATGCCGGAACGTGGCAATCAATCCAAGTTAGTGTGTCGAAAGGCAACACCCGATCCATTCAACAAGCCACAATCATAATCACAAGTACATTCTCATAATCATACAATCAAGTCATGATTTAATAGCATTCGTCAATCATATATCCTCATTTAGAACAAGTGTGATCAATAATGCAACTTCCACATACATACATGTATCATAATGAAGCAAGACAAACATATATCACACAATCATAGAATCACAACCATCACCTACCTCGAAACAAGCTTGAAACCCTAAGAAACTTTATCCTTCCCTTTCCGAATTCGTTCCGCTTGTTCTTGGTCTACAAACAATCAATATAATATGGGAATCAATAAACAATCACTAATTACCTGAATTACTAACAATTCTATGAGCCCTAGATCAAACCTACGATCCCAAGTATCCAAATTAGGGTTGTTTTCACCATAGATTCTGGATCAAAACCTTTCCATTGATATTTACTCATTAGATTACGTTCTACGGATTTAAAAATGAATTCGGGGAGTCAAAATCTTACATTTAGCCTCAAGAATGGTGAAAAACCGTCAAGAAAAGACATGGGTTCGTTCCTTAGCTCTCAAATTCAAAAATTGTAGAATAAAACATTTTTGGGGTTTATTTACGACTTTAAATCGCGTTTGGCCTGCCACAACGGTCCTTACCCCACTACAACGGCCTCGCCCTGGCGGCAGAAATACCACCTCAATGGCTTGCACGGAAACAGTGAGCTATTTAAAGAATTCCAAAACCTCCATTTCACAACACACCTTCAACCAATGACACTCTGGAAATATCCGATCACGCTAAAGTTAGTTTCAGGAGTTCTACTCCCCGAATTCACTTTCATAAAGTAGTATGAGTTCCTTAACGCCTTAGCTATCTATTCATGTAATCAAAATCATATTTAAATCACCCAATTGCTACCAAATTTCCGTAGACTTTACTGACTCCGATTTCGTCCAAATCTGGACTAGGTTGGGAAATCCCAAGTTACTACGAAAAAGTTTTCCGGCCCAAAATCTTTCCCCGTTGTCTTTTCTATAACGACGGAAACTGATCGTTACAGGGGGTAATAGGACCTTAATTTAATTAAGGTGTGTCTCTCAAATTTCGATCAAGGGGTACTTGTGTCTTAATCCCAATTATATATCTAATTATGCTCCATTATATTAGTGCATTACAACATTAAGAAATGAAAAAAAAATGGTTTTTTTTTTGCTATAATAATCAAATCATATTTAAATGTTGAATATCGTTATAGGTGTAAAACAACTGATCGTTACAAAATTCAAAAAAGCGTCTAAACAAATAAGATTGTTGTACAGAAGTCCGATTATTGTAGTTTGGTTATTTAGGGGTATTTTATTTTGTGATGACTTGTTTTCTTGTACGAGCTCCAAGATAAGATCTTGATTGATATTACATCCAGATTGTAGTAGGTATTATCTTGTTTATATCATGGAATTCATTTATAAAGTAGCGTCATTGGATATTAAGAGATTGAGTAGAGGCAAAACTTTTGGAAACAGTTCTTTAGGTATTACAAAGGGCTGCTATAAACTATTGCAAAGTTTCGAAACAGTCAAATACAGATAGGTCGTAGGTTTTTACTCCCTTGAGTAAAAAAGTTTCCCATAAAATACTTATATTAGTTTAGTTTTTTGCAATTTATTTGAAGGAATGCAAAGATATTACACTCAAAAAGTGCATGGCACTTCTAATAGACTATTAAGTTAATTAACACTAATTATATTTTTAAGAGCAACTTTCACATATAGCAAACACAAAATTCATATTTGTATGCTATAACAAAGTTTGCATAATTGCGCTCCATAACAAACATAAATATGTATATTTCGCTATACATATACAAAAGAAAGCAGTTGTATAATCTGCTTTGGTATACGTATACAAAAAGATCAATTGTATAAAGTGAGAGAGGCGAGTGAGCGAGCGAGATTTGAGAGAGGGGAGAGAGAGGAACGAAAATATATGTTTATATACAATTTTCTCTCGCTTTATACAAACACAAACACACTTTATATACTTGCGTTTGTATAAAAACGAGAGAGGTGAGGGAGAGAACGAGAGTGGCGAGCGAGATTCACCAGGAGAGAGGTGAAATAACAACAATTTGCTATGAGGTACAATTAAATCAAACTATATATTAATTTGAATTAATAGTTTGCTATTATATACAATTTTCCCTATTTTTAATCATGCTCCATTAGGTTCTGTTTGAAATAAGATTATTGGGCTTAACTAAATCATTAGTGGAGAAAAAATATAACATTAATTTCACATATTCTGAGGAAAATTTTGACCTTTTTCCTAAAAATTATTACTCTTTTTTTCTTAAATTATTTATCATATTTTTAATACACTAATAGTTATCTCAAATTATTTATTATTTTAGAAGTTCAAGATAAAATATATTTTTCATTTTATTCTTACTAATAAATTTTCTTGAAGAGTACAACCACCTCAATTCTTATTTGGTGCAAACTCTATAGGGATAAGTTTTTACCCAATTGTTATCAAAGCAAAACATGTACACCTAAATAATTGAATATTTACGAAGCATTATATAAATGAGCCAAACTTTGCAATGTGTAAATTAAGGTTTTTTTTTTTTTTATATTTTCTATTAAAGAAATAAAGTTATATCATACTAATGTTATTGAGACATAGTAAAATTTAATGAATTTATAGGAATGTACATAAGCTACATTAGAATTTTATAATCATAAAAAAAGAACATGAAAAGTACCCCAATTGATTTTGTTCCATCAATCACGTCAGCACGAAAAACAAATCATAAAAAAAACTAAATGTCACCAATTTTTTTCATTTCATTACTAATATTATTGTCTGCGCTACACGATCTTAAATAATAAAATTAGATTAGATTATTATCGAATAATGGTGTAAAATTTTTTTAAAATTCATTTTTAATTTATAATTTAATCATTAATCATCTTTTCACAATTTTTTCTAACATTCTATATAAAATTCTTTTGTAGAAAGAATTTGTTAAAAATATTTTTCACTTCCATTTAAAACTTTTCAACCTTATATGGAAAAATTTATTTAAATTGAAATATTAAAAATAAATATGAAAAGGACAAAATATTGGTAATATATAAATTAATGAGCATGTACATGTTCATAGTATATCAGATTCTATTAGAAAACACGACTAAAAACGTGAATCAATCTCAAGAAACTCCAATCAACACAACCCACATGAATTCAAACGAAATTTATCAAGAACTCAAGGATTTACTTTTAAATCTAATAACTTCGCTGAAATTTAATCATGATTGGAGTGTGGGTGAACTAACCCAACGCTATGTGATCTCACATACCTTGTAGGGATCACCCCCGACGAAATCCACAAGCTAAACTCGACGAACTTGACGATTTCCTTGATTCTCCTTCTCTTTTCTCCTCTTCTTTCGTCTTCACTAAAACCCTAACTCTTTTCCAAAAGCGTAAAACTAGCCAAGTTCAGTTTAGACCCTTAATTAATTCACTAAAATGAATTTAATTAATCGGATAAGGAAAAGACTGAAATATCCTCCAAAAATCCGGATTGAACATTTCCTTATTTGAACAACCCAACTTCCAATGGGCGTATCTCATTCATACAAACTTGGAATCGCGCAAACTTGGCGGTGTTGGAAAGATCATTCCAAGAGATTTCCTACCATATCTGGAAGTGCTCCTAACTCATCATGAGCTAGACGTTATGGCTGTTTGTTGACCAAAATCTCACTTTTTCCTAACTTAACAAAATTTCTAGATTTTCATTCTTTTCAAAAATGACTATTTCCAATTATTGGCTTCTTCCTATTTATTTCAAATTGCGATATGTTACAAATAGTCAGTGTTAGGAAAAGAGAAGATATAGGAAAAGGTTTGGGGTGGGGATGAGGGATGTATAATTTTTTTTCCCTTTAGTTGAAAGTACTTTCTTTTTAGATTTTGTTTTGTTTCTATTCAAAATTAAAATTTATAATTATTTTAAATTAAAGTGCCATGTGGCTTTATTTGATTTGCTAGTTTACCACGTCATGTGCATGTGTATTACACACACCTTTTCTTTTGACGAAGTGTCCGAAAAATGTTCAATAGATATTTATTTCTTAAAATTAGAGTGTCTAATAGGAAACAAGGTCTATTGAAGTGTCTAAATGAAATATGCGGACAACTTTAAGGGGCCGTGGATGACTTAAATGTAAAGTGTGTGTGATACACTCTCGATGACATGACAAGATGCTTAATGAAAAGACAACATGTGGCAAGTGGGCTCCAAAATTATAGAAAATGATTTTTAAATTTTAAAAATAAAATTTATTTCAAATTCATTTTCAATCTATATTTCTTATATATAAAAATATTGAAAATAATAACACATACTACCCAACCCATGCTACCCCACCCCCTTTCTTCTTCATCTTTTTCGCTACAACATTTCATTTCCTAAACCACAAAAACTCAATATCTTATCAAATTATTTACCGATTCACTTTTTTTTTGATTTTTAAAATTCATATCTAATACATGAGAGAAATATATATATAGAGAGACACGTACAAGAGTGATGAAGAAGCGGAGTTTGTTGACGGATAATCATTTCAAAATCGATTGTAAAAGTGAAATCAAGAGGACCTAAATTAATTTTATGGAATTCTTTGATATTATTTTTTATAAGTTAAATGAGTTTACATTTTAATTTTGAGTGGTGATGTTTGTTTGAAGGTGGCCGGAAATGGAGCTATCGGCTAAATTTTTTACTCCAAGGTCCAAAAATCTTCTTTCTTCTTTTGTTTTTGAAGATCCAATGTAGTTGGCTTTGAAAACCTAGTTGAGGTGAAGAAGACGATCGAAAGCGGGGGTGGGGGGCTTTTTTTTTTTGCGATTAAAATTTTTTTGTTTTCAAAAATATTTAATTTTTTAAAGTCATTTACAATGCTAAAAATCAATGGAAGAAGAAAAAGCAAAGTTTTCTTGAAAAAATAAAATAAAAATATGATTTTAGATATCTTCACGCGCCCAAGAAAAGTGAAAAACACTTTTTCGGCCATATCAACATTTTGTGTTTAATAGGTATACATTTTGAACAATTTAGATGTTCAATAGGTACTAGCCCTAGTTGAGGTGTCTAAATGAAATATACGGATAACTTTAAGGGGCGGTAGATGAACTAAGTCTTTAATTTTTAATATGGTACGTGAGGGTTATGTGAACATTTAATAATTTAAATATGAATTTTGCAAAAATAATGATAGCTTAGATTGATATCAATCTATTTACTGAATAATTTATCACTAATTGATCGGATCTTTTTTCTTAGATTATAGATATGTGAAATCCGTGATCCAATAAAATGTTGAGTTTATTTTGAGTTCATAATCAAATACTATATAATAAATTTTTCATAAATTCCATAAGCAAATTAAATAAATATAGTAATCTTACCTTCCCAAATGTGAGGATAGTTCAATATTCTCCTTAATAAATGCGTTTCCATTAGAAAATATTATTGAACGCATGCCTAATATTACGTTAAATTAAGTCAAAAAGGTGTACAAAATTATTAAAAAATGGGTTCGAGGAAGGGGGTAATAAGACCTTAATTTAATTAAGGTGTCTCTAGAATTTCGGTCATAGTCTAGGTAGATACTTGTGCCTCATTCAAATTATATTTCTAATTATGCTCCATTATATTTGTGCATTATAGCATTAAAAAATGAAAAAAAAATGATTTTTGAATAATTTTGCTATAAGAATCAAATCATATTTAAATGTTGAATATTGTTATAGGTGTAAACAATCGATCGTTACAAAATTCAAAAAAGCATCTAAACAAACAAGATTGTTATACAAAAGTCTGATTATTGTAGTTTGGTTATTTAGGGGTATTTTATTTTGTGACGGCTTGTTTTCTTGCAGGAGTTCCAAGATAAGATCTTGATGGATATTACATCCAGATTGTAGTAGGCAAAACTATTGGAAACAGTTCTTTATGCATTCATTACAAAGGGCTGCTATAAACTTATTTGGAGTTTTGCCTCGAGTTTAGTGAAAAGTTTCGAAATAGTCAAATACAGATAGGTCATAAGGTTTTTCCTCTCTTGAGTAAAAAAATTTCACATAAAACTCTTATATTGGTTTAGTTTTTTTCAATTTATTTGAAGGAAATAGGAATGCAAATATATTACACTCAAAAAGTGCGGATGGCAAATCTAATAAACTATTAAGTTAATTAACACTAATTATATTTTTAATCATGCTCCATTAGGTTCAGTTTCAAATAAGATTGGGCTTAAAGAAATCATCAGTGGAGAACAAATATATTATGAATTTCACATTGTAACGATCCGAACCGTCGTTATTTAGGCAAAGCCGAAATTCAGGAAATTCTAGGCCATTGTCCCGCCAGGGCGGGCTAGATGCCGCTAGGGCGGCAGCACCACAACGGGGTAAGTAGTCGCCATGGCGGGAAAGACGAGACAAAATGTCATGGTCGAGTTATTGTTAGGTGATATACGTCATGGTATACTTGTATGTGATGGTTGTGATTCTATGATTGTGTGATATATGCTTGTTCTTGCTTCATTATGATACATGTATGTATGCGAATGTTGCATTATTGATCACATAAACTTTAAAAGAGGATATATAAATGTTGAATGCAATGAATCACTTTTTGATTGTATGATTTTGAGAATGTATTCTGTGATTGTGATTGTGATTGTGGCTTGTTGAATGGATCGGGTGTTGTGTTCCAACACACTAACTTGGATAGGCTGCCACGTTCCGGCATAAATATGAGATCAGTTTCCACGTTTTGGCATAATCATTGGATCGGGTACCACGTTTCGGTATGCTAACAATTTGAGTTTGGGTTCAATGAGAGGACCAATTATGTGATATAACTGTGATATTTGAGAATCGTGAAATTGAACGTGGTTCGTAATGATAAATGATATTGTAATTCCCCGGAGTGTTTATATGGTTATGAGGACTTATATTTGATTGTTCTTTTGTGCTGAGTAAACTTGTTTCGTAACGTGTTGTCGAATGAATTGGGATGGCAAAGGGTTGAAGGGTCGAAATAGTTGAGAGTAAGGGTTGTCCGTGTGTTGTAAGAGTGAGAAATGGGGGTAGTGTACTTGAGGTAATCGGTTAGGTGGATTTCACCTTGGAGAAAAGAATTCTTGGTTGGTAGTTTGAAAGCTTGTGGTAATGTCCTATGTGGCAAGGACGAGGCAACTTAGAAGAGAAAGTAAAGGGTATGTTGGGGGTTGTTAGTCAGAATGGTTGTAATGCGTATTGTGGACTTTTTGACGTGTTAGAATGGCTAGGCTGTGATCAAGAACCTAGTAAGTAGGTTGGTGGTAAAAGTGCTAGTGTAATTCTGAGGTAGTTGGAGAGAGAGTAAAGGTGGAGAACTGATGGATGCTAGACATGTTTTACTAGTTGGTTTCTTGTATTATGCGGTGGCGTCGGGTTGACCGATAATGCCTACTAGTACGTGTGTTTTGTACTGATACTACTCTTGCTATATCTTTTTGGCATAGTCTGGATGCAGGGTCGGTGATGTTTCATTAGGTGAAGACGAAGAAAATATCCAACAACTTTTATTTTCCTTCCGCATGGTGGGAGCTATGTCATTTATTATATTGTCCAAATTTTTCTCTTAGTAGCTCTTGTACATGTTTAGACTAGATCCTTGGGGGATGTTAATTACTTTACAAGTCTTAACCCAAATTTGTTTAAGAAGGTTTTCATATAAAAACTTTATGATTTCATTTATGTTTGTTTTTCATTAATTTTCCGCATGTTTTGACTATTGGGATATGTGGGTTCTCCTACTTAGGTGTTAGAGTGGGTGTCCGCACGACCTAGTGGGTTGGGCCGTGAAAAATTGGTATCAGAGCCCATGTTACCGGTCTCCCAGTACAAGAGTAAAATGAGGAATAGACTCATATGGATAGGTGTGTTGACGTCCACACCTAATCTTCAGGAATCTATGAAGCATTCTAGAAATTTGTCTCATTCTTTCTCTCCTTCCGCACGAAGTGTCACTTGTGGTATCAGTTGAGTCCAATTGGTATCTCTCGATTCCAATTGGTATCTCAACGAAGTGGACTAGACGTCATGGTTACGACTGAAGGGACATAATCAAAGTTAATTGGAACTGAGAAGGTTCCAATTGGTATCTGGACTTAGAGGTTGTATCCGTAATAGTCATCTATGGAATGAACTAACTAATAAGGTGAAATTTTTGTGATGTGTAGATTGTAACTGTGAATGTTTGCTTCTTGTCTTTTGAACTAACTATGACTGTGAATGTCTGTTTTAGGTGTCTGAATTAACTGATGATGAGAAAAGTATTTTTGCGGGGTGTGTTGTGGCATGATTATGTGCACAATGTTGCGTGTCTAGATTTGATATGTGTAATATGCTGGCTGAATTGTTGAAATTATTCAAGTATAACTACTTGAGAATCGTGAAACCCGTTGAGGGAAGAAGTCATAACTAAGTTTGGTGCGAGGGTCTAGATAATCTACAAGTAATTCGTAAGAAAAAATCTTGACGTGTGTTGCGACCAATGAATAATCGTGTGAATGTCAAGGCGTATCCTGGGAATGAGTGAGTTGTAGTGCTGAATGTAACGTGAAATAAATCATGGAGTGTGTATCGTTAAGATTGACTTGGGGTAGCTAATGATTATCCTAGCTAAGGGGATTATTCCAAATGTGTTGAGTGAAGTTGGGAACTTTGGTGGAATTGAGAAAAGAGGAAAAACCCAGAAAAACTTGGTCCGGGGATTCTGTTTTCGTCTGAGCCATTGGAGCGGGATATTTCCGCTAGGAAGGGACCGCCAGGGCGGGACGGGACGAGGCAGAACCTCAACTTGCCTTCCCCTGTTTTTCCCAATTACCCAAATCATATCCGGACTAATCCCTGCAATTTAATCACTGTTTCGCAATCGAATAATTCATAACCTTAGCATTTAAATAATTATCGGCTGCATCATATAGGAAAAACAAGCACCCGTGTGCTTACAAAAACATCAGGAAAGGTGAAAAGAAAATAAGTTTTGTTCGAAATACAAGCCCAAGAGGGGCGAAAGGAAAACCAAATCAAGGACTCTAGGAGGTGTCAATATCTGAGCATAGATCCTCCGGATGTACCAGACCGGTCGCTGCCTTATCCATGAAAAGTGAAATGGTTAAAATCCCCTTCTCGATCTAGGGAAGCTCCTGATCAGGGGCGACGCAAGTGAATATGGCCCTCACGGCTTTCCATATTTGGACCATCAGACGATCTCTCTCCAGACCCTTTCTTCTCTCCTGACGCAACTCGCGACGGAGCGTCTCGACCTCTAGGGCAGTGCTGGTGGAACCGGAGTGAAGTTAGCAAAGCTACTCCCCAACCTCTTTTGGACGGCCACAAGATCCTCCTCGACTCGTGTACCTTAGAGTTGGGCCTCGTCGTCCGAATCCACGGTCGCCTTACTACTGCTAGCCCTGCCTGTTCTCCTCTTCTTACCCCTGGAAGTAGAACCTGACCTGATCAAAAGATGGTGGAAAGGGGGATTCATGAGTAATACCTCATCAGTTGCCCAGTAAACTTGATCCCGGTGCGCAGGCTCAATCAGGGTGTCCCTCAGCCAACCCAGGTCTATCTCTCGTAGCTTAGCCTCATACTCAGCATTCGGAACCTCGGGCAACTCTAGAGCCTCATTGATGGTTGTGGCAATAAGGGGGATATCAACTCCTCGAATACGTATGACGGGGTGAGGATCATCCCATTGCACAGTGGGCGGGATGGCGTAGAATTCCCTCATCTAAGTGGAACGTGCATTCGGGGGAGCCTCAGTTAGTGAAGGCCATATGAACACCATCAGGCGAGCATAAAAGGAATGCGCCTTCTCCTCTAGCTCAAGTAAAACAAAACCTCTCTCGCAACATAACCCTGTATTTCTATTATCGTGAGGACTTTCCAGACTCGCGGCATCGGGGAACCGAACGAAAGGTAGGTTTTCCTCATTTATCCCTGCTATTTAGAAAAACCTGCAAGGATTGGAAAATATAGGTTAGAACTCCGTGAGATTGGACACTAGCTGGGCAAGGGGACTCATGCTACTGTTTCCCCAGTTCCACTGCAACAACGAAATAGCCCTCTAGGGTGGGATGATAAAGGCCGCCATAGCGGGATGAAGTTTGCCAGATCGGCCTTCATCTGGGACGAACAACAGGTGTGATCATGGCGCATGTTTGTCCCAAAATCCACGTTTTCGATAGAATTCCAGCAGATCAGAGTATTTTAACTACTCTAGAACTTAAATATGTAATCATATTAGCAAAGTAACCTCGAAATAGTGTCCAAATCCAAGTTTTTCATCAAGAGACCCTTCAACTTCCCCCACCCATTTTGGTACCGATTTAATCATATATTTATAAAATCTTTACGCCCAGGACGTTGTGGAGACTTTAGGGACGTAAGGTCATGTTTGTCACGACCCGGGAGCACCTCCAAGTCGTAACAATGTGTACTCGACCCCGAATGGGTTTTATACAAGCCACATAGTCATTCATTGCATTCAATAATTATAATAGTGCGGAATTAAAAACTTATTTACATCCACACATTCAAACTTCATTAAAACAACTTTAAAAACACACAACGGAAGTCTAAGTCTCACATGACCATCTTAGACACAATCACAAAACATAAGTAGGGACATAACCCTTTACAATCGAAACAAAACTAAAAGTGTCTATTACATGAACAAAAGAACTTAAAAGTCTTATCCTCAAATCCATGAGGACATACCAAGTCTTGGAGGAAAGCAATCCAACACTTCAAACTAGCTAGGAGGGATCACTTGCCGGAACCTACACTTGCAGTAAAAACATGAAGAATATGGGTTAGTACACAAAATGTACTAAGTATGATGACCATGCAAAACATGCTTTAAAAGGGACATTTTGGCTAGAAACCATGCATTATGCAACTTTTTGAAGTATCATAAACAGTTGCATAGAAGACATGCAAGACAAGCATAAACATCAAGTAAATCATAATATCACCTTTAAACAATATCAACATGAAAACCTTTACCTTGGACCTTCACCTCAAGCAACCCTTATGCTATACCTCGTGCAATGTATGGATGGCGTCCCATACCACCATCCATACTAAGGCACCACATTTAGGTCACTTAAAGTAACTTATCATTCCTTTCTTTCACCTTTGCACAATATTCATACATAAGAGGTATATCATTAATTAAGACATGACAAGGGAAAATAACTCATAATATAACCCAAGTATAGCATGCATCTCATATTAAGCATTTGAGAGCCAACATTCTTTAATAACCTTATTTAGGCCACAATTGTGTCACATACATTAGGATTTAGAGAAACTCACTATGACCCTCTCCAAGCCTACTCGTGCAATGTATAGGTAGCATCCCATACTACTACCTACACTTTGTAGAGCCTATCAAGAAACCATAATGAAATCTCACATGATGGGAAGTAAGCATTTAACCGACATAGACCATGAGAGCTTGTCATGGAATCCGGTGTCATAAGTCCCCACACCGTAAAGAGGTGGTCTACTTGCCTAAGGAAGACCGGTATATATAGCTTAATGGATCCACTAGCTACCTATGCGGGCACATAGTTTATGGGATAAGGTAGACGATCATTGAAACTCATGCCTAACTATTGGGGGAGTTTCCATCTAACCAAATCCACTCGGTGCTTAGCCTACATTCCTATAGAATAGTTCGTTACCTTGACATTATCACATATGAGAGGTGCCATTGGCCTACCAACTCCAAATTACATTTATTAACACGTGAAAGGGTGCTTTAAGCCTACCATTTCAAGGTTCATTTAGGAAAGCTCATTAACTCCTCTTAAAAGGGTGCCATGGGCCTACCGGTTCAAGTCTCATCATTAACCTTCATGGAAAGGTGCCATAGGCCTACCGATTCCAATGTTCATTACTATCATTAATGGAAGGGTGCCTTTAGCCTACCGATTCCAAGGTTCATTATTATCATGATTGGAAGGGTGCTACTAGCCTACCGATTCGAGGATTCAACAACCAACAATATAATTATTTAAACAAGAAAAGGATGCACAAACTCTACCAATTCGAGATATGCAATACATTGGAGAATCCTTCATATTCTATCATCAACATTCATGAGTGTCAAATTGAGAAAAAGCCTTTCAATAATAACATAATTACGCTCATAACATGATCACATTAGCTCCATTGAATGTCCATTCATAAAATGTCATGTAACACTTAAATTTCTCATACTATGTCTTCAAGGCCATGGTCACAATGTACAAAATAAGTAAACACCTCCACCTTTCAAGTGGATCATTATCAAGAACAATTCTACTAATAATATGAGATTAAGTCAACTTACCATCCTCCAAAGCCATAATCACCATTACTCAATTCCCAACAATTCTATCACCACAAGGTGATTCACCCATAACTTTCCCATAAGGCCACAATCCTCAATTCATCCATATACCAACAATTCATCATAAATAGATATAGAAAACCATATAAATCAACAATACAATCCAATGTAAACACAATTTCATCAACATTAAATCATAGGCATTAAACCCACTTCATAAGCAAATTCTAGGCTTTTAATGAAAACATGGGTTCTTGAAGAAGTTTCATATAAAATCATCTTAAAATCATAAATCAAACATTAATTCATCAATATAATGGCTTAGAAAATGTTTTGCCAATGAACCCATGCTTAGATTAGAATTTGAGATTTTGTTCTTTGAAACACTTTTGATTGGACTCCTTGAAGGAAAGATTGATCAAGGATCAAGGGTCACCATACCTTTGTTAAGATTCCCCAAGAAAAACCACCTTCAATCCAAGCCCTAGCTCCAAGTTCTTGACCTTCTTAAAATGGATGATTGTAGAGAGAAATACTTGAGAGAAGGTGAGTTTCTTTTTAATTCTAATTGGAGTGACTTAAAATGGAAGAATTTGGTCTAGAAGGGTTTTATAATTGCTAGGAAAGGCATATAATAAAAAGGGCTCAACTTAGGAAAAGAAATAAGGACCCACTTAAAAGTTCCACTAAACCTGTCTCGCCCTTTTTGACAGTGCTTCACTATTTTGGGCATAACTTTTTACTCCGAGATCGGAAAAGGGCAAACTCGGTGGCGTTGGAAAGAGGACTCAGATACCTTTAATTGGATAGGTAATGGTCCACCTAATTCGTTTTGAGCTAAAATATATCATCATTTGAAGTTGACCCTAAAAGTTGTAATTTTAAAAATCTGCCTCTTGTGCGCCTGTTCCAGTGGGATTACTCAAAGGCTGGTCAACTGGGTAGTCCACTAGGCGACCATAGGGGCATAAGGGCAACTCGCCAACCCCTTAGGCGATCTAGCAGCCATATCGCCAAACAGTCCTTCCGAGGACAGGGCTTCTTTCACCTTAACTCGCTAGCCTAGGCCTTTGCTTGCACCATAGGATTCTACCTAGCTCCATTTAAGTTCTAAAACATCATAAACATCAACCTAAGCTCCCACTAACCCAAACGTCAAGGCTCAAGTTCATTCTATCATTTTTCGAGTCGTTACAGTGCCCATGCTTTGTTTTCCTTACAAATCAAGCAACCTAGTTCATTTTCGAATAACTACCCGAAAACCGTTTCTAATCGATTGGGTACCAACATGCAATTGTTGTTAATGAAGTACGAAAGTAAAGAGTGTAAAGAACTAGATTACTACATGTGTTTCGACGTTTGGGGGAGAGTGATCGAGAGGATTTTTGGGAGAGTTTTGAAAGTTTTGGGAGAAATGGGATAAATGTTTCCGTTTTCAATTTTTATTGTTTCCTAAACTCCCGCCTCAGCGGGAGATCCTCGCCCTAGCGGCCCTGCCTCAGCGGGAGGACTGCCGCCCAGCAGGCCAGGCTGTGTAATTTCAACGCATTTGTTTCTTCGTGTGTTGCCTCAATTTTCTTCTATCCGTTGGGGTATAGTACCTCTCATGTGTAAATGTTTGAAAAGTTACCATTCCTCAAGATTTCGTGATGGCCTAATTGTTAGTTTAGAAGTACTCCGAAATAGGACGTGTGATTATCCGTGTACTAGTCGTTCGGGGATGAACGATGGGTAAATTGGTATCTATTATAACGACCTGAACCATCGTTATTAAGGGAAAACAAAAATTCAGGAAATTCTAGGCCACTGTCCCGCCAAGGCAAGCCAGTTGCCGCTAGGGTGGTAGCGCCACAGCGGGGTAAGTAGTCGCCAGGGCGGGATAGGCGAGACAAAATATAAATAACGCGAAATCTTATTTCCTCCTTCTCCTTAAAATACCTATATTAGTCGTAAAACACCCTGGAAACCCCCAAAAAGCTGCTCCAAGCTTGAGAAAGATGGAGAGAGAGATTTCTAGCATAATGATGTCGATGGATTGCAGATTTTCAATCAAGATCACTATTACGAGTTCCAGAAACAAGAATCGAAGAACAAAACTCCGTGCAACTACTTGGCTCCCAGGTAGGCTAGGTTTTATTAATTTAGTAGTTATAATATGTGCTCTCTTCATTGTATTATGATAACCAATGGTAGAATTCATGTGCAGGCCTTCGTGCACCGAACAAGAGATGATTAAATTATGGGAAAAAACCTTAGATGACGAACTAGGGCTGAGTATGGTCGAGTTATTGTTAGGTGATATACGTCATGGTATACTTATCAGTGATGGTTGTGATTCTATGATTATGTGATATATGTTTGTTCTTGCTTCATTATGATGTGTGTATATATGCGAATGTTGCATTATTGATCACTTAAATTGTAAAAAAGGATTTATGAATGTTGAATTCCATGAATCAGTTCCTGATTGTATGATTTTGAGAATGTATTCTGTGATTGTGATTGTGGCTTGTTGAATGGATCGGGTGTTGCATTTCGTCACACTAACTTTGATAGGTTGCCACGTTCCGGCATAAATATGGGATCGGTTGCCACGATTTGGCATAATCATTGGATCGGGTACCACGTTCCAGTATGCTAACAGTTTGAGTTTGGGTTCCATGAGAGAACCAATTACGTGATATAACTGTGATATTTGAGAATCAAGAAATTGAACGTGGTTCGTAATGATAAATGATTTTGTAATTCCTCAGAGTGGTTATATGGTTATGAGGACTTATAACTGATTGTTCTTTTGTGCTGAGTGAACTTGTTTCGTAACGCGTTGGCGAATGAATTGGGAAGGCAAAGGATTCGAGGGTCGAAATAGTTGAGAGTAAGGGCTGTCCATGTGTTGTAGGAGTGAGAAGTGGGGGTAGTGTACATGAGGTAATCACTTAGGTGGATTTCACCTTAAAGGAAGGAATTCTTGGTTGGTAGTTTGAAAGCTTGTGGTAATGTGCTATGTGGCAAGGACGAGGTAACTTAGAAGAGAAAGTAAAGGGTATGTCAGGGGTTGTTAGTCAGAATGGTTGTACTGCGTATTGTGGACTTTTCGACATGTTAGAATGGCTAGGCTGTGACCAAGAACCTAGTAAGTAGGTTGGTTGGGAAGTAGTTTGTGGTAAGAGTGCTAGTGTAATTCTGAGGTAGTTGGAGAGAGGGTAAAGTGGAGAAGCGATGGATGCTATGACATATTTTACTAGTTGGTTTTTTGTATTATGCGGTGGCATCGGGTTGACCGATGATGCCTACCAGTACGTGTGTTTTGGACTGATACTAATCTTGCTATGTCTTTTTGGCATAGTCTGGATGCAGGGTCAGTGATGTTTCATTAGGTGAAGACGAAAAAAATCTCCAGCAGCTTCTATTTTCTTTCCGCATAGTGGGAGTTGTGTCATTTATTATATTGTCTAGATTTTTCTCTTAGTAGCTCTTGTACCTGTTTAGACTAGATCCATGGGGGATGTTAATTACTTTACAAATCTTAACCCGAATTTCTTTAAGAAGGTTTTCATTATAAAAACTTTATGATTTCATTTATATTTGTTTTTTGTTAATTTTCCGCATGTTTTGACTATTGGGATATGAGGGTTCCCCTACATAGGTGTTAGAGTGGGTGCGTGCACGGCCCGGTGGGTTGGGTCGTGACACACATATTCTGAGAAAAGTTTTGACCATTTTCCTAAAAATTATTACTTTTTTTTCTTAAATCATTTGTCGTATTTTTAATACTCTAATAGTTATCTCAAATTATTTATCATTTTAGAAGTTTAAGACAAAATATTTTTAATTTTATTCTTACTAATAAATTTTCTTGAATAGAACCTCAATTCTGATTTGGTGAAAACTCTATACAGATAAGTTTTTACCATATAGTTATCAAGGTAAAATATGTACACCAAAATAATTGAATATTTATAAAATACGATATAGCTGAGTTAAACTTTGCAATGTGTAAATTAAGTTTTTTTAAATATATTTTCTATTAAATAAATAAAGTTATATGATACTAGTGTTATTGAGACATAATAAAATTTAGTGGATTTATCGGAATGTACACAAGCTACATCAGAGTTTTACAATCATCAAAAAAGAACATGAAAAGTACAATTTGTTTTTGTTCCATCAATCACGTCAACACGTAAAACTAATCATAAAAGAACTAAATGACACCAATTTTTATTCATTTCATTACTAATATTATTGTCCGCGCTTCACACAATCCTAAATAGTAAAATTATATTAGATTATTATTGAAGAATAGTATCATTTTTTTTTAAAAAATTCATTATTAATTTTATAATTTAATAATTAATCATCTTTTCAAAAAATTTCTAAAATTCTATATAAAATTCTTTAGTAGAAAGAATTTGTTAAAAATATTTTTCACTTCCATTTAAAACTTTTCGACATTATATAAAAGAACTTATTTGAATTAAAATTTTAAAAATAAATAAGAAAAGGACAAAATATTGGTAATATATGAATTAATGAGCATGTACATGTCATAAGTTTTTTTTCTTCCTTCCTCTAAAACTTATTTGTTTCTTAATGTAAGTTGTTTATAATTTTATGTATATAAGTAAAAAAATGAAATGAAACAAAGAAAAAAATCAAATAAATGTACATTATTGATGAGATCAAATTCCCTAGTACCTTTTTGTTTTTTTGGCACTTACATTTTTCTTTTCATTTAGTTTTTTAGTATATAATCATTCAATTTTCTATTTAACATCTATATTTCAGATATTATATGACGAAAGAAGAAGAGAGAAGATATAGAACTTGTAATATGATTGATGATACACAATCAAATCATAAAAGTAACAGTACAAAATTATTTTGTTATATTTCATGAATTCAATACTAATTATTATTAATTTGACTGTACCGAAATAAGTGTTATCTATATAGGAATATTAAATGAAAAATAGATAAATATTAATTCATTAGAGACAAAAATAAATAAAATTAAAAGAGCTTTTTGGTATTGAATGGAAAATGACCATAAATAAAATGAAAAGAACTTATTGGTATTGAATGAAAAATGACCATTAATTATATTACAACAACAATATATCTAGTTAAAGGTCAAAGAAGGGTTAAATGTGTATTTATTTAGTCAAAGATAAGAGTGTAGAATGTACGCAAACCATTAGTCGTATTACAACAATAATACATCTAGTCAAAGGTAAAAAAGGAATTAAATGTCTATATATCTTATAAAAAATAGGAGCGTAAAATATACGAAAGATTTGACTATATATATTCCGTCATAGATAGTAGTGTAGAATGTACACAGACAAAGTACTATGTATGAAGTTAGAGACTCAATACACATAGTAGTCTTAAAAAGGGAAAAGATTTCCACCATTCTTCCTCGAAATTCATTTTCTAGGCTTCACTGTTAGTACAATAAAAAATGCTAACAATGCCAATTCGTCCTTCCTGGACTCCACTCCATTTCCCCATGATTGAAGGTAAATCTATAACTAATCTATTGATATTCATTATTATTTTGATGTATATATATAATTTGCTCAAATTTGTCCTATAGTTTGCCCCTTTTGTTCTTCTCAATCAAATTTTCATGCATTTGTTATTTTATAAACTGTTTTTGTGAATTCTAACATCAGTTTTAAGTTCCTCTTTTAGTCTTTTCAGGAACATTCTAAGTGACAATGATCTGGTTAGTTTGTGATCGTAGATGAATGTTTTGCAAATTCTTGATAATATACCTGTGTAGAACCTGTTTGTTCATAAGAGTATAAAATCATTTTCTCAATTCCTCTAAACACTTAAAGGCTAAATTGCTTATTCTAGATTAAGGTCGAAGATTTGAAGAGTCCAAAAAGTGCCCTATAATTAAAACACTCATAAAGTTTATTCAAAATTTACTTTACTATCTTTTTGAAAAATCATTACTTTTTCTTTTCGGTCAACGTTATGCTATAGTTACATAGGTTTCTTAGGATTTTCGAGTTTTAATACTGGTAAAATTGTTGATTTGATGTTCTAAATCTAGAAAATGAAATAACTTCTTATGTTTATTTATTTATTACTTAAAATGAACAGATTTTAGTAGGAGCAAACTGGAACTACATGAAAATATCCATTATTTTTCTTTGTAGGTTGAGCTCTATGAAATAAAAAGAAATCCAAAACAAAAGGCAGGAATATAATGTCATATCGGACAAACTTTCGAGTTCAAGTAATTCTTTTGTATCACTATCATCTTCATCGAAAATCTAAGAAACATAACAAGAAGTCAACTATCAAATTTTAAGGATCCAAAAAGTACGATAAATAACAGTAATTAAGGAAAAAATAATTAAAACACTACAAATATGCATTTCGAGATACTACAAATATAGGAGACTTCGTATCAAGCAAAGAGCATATGAGAGCTTATATGATTCCACCAACAAAATATCGGGTAGGTAAAATCGTTTGAAACTGTTAGGATTAATGGGAAGCCTTGTTGGTGCTTCATATTCTTCTTTAGCAAAGAACTAAGATAAGTGAAGAAGGATATGGAGCACCAACAAAGCTTTTCTTTAATCCTAATAGTGTCAAATAATTTTACCTACCTAACATTTTTTTGGTGGAATAAAATTTGCTTTCATATGTTCTTTGCTTGATAAAAAGCTTCCAATATTTGAAATATTTTGGTACGCAAGTTTGTAGTGCTTTAAATCTTTTTTTCCTTATAGCGGTCATTTGTCGTACTTTTTTGGTTCCTCAATAATTTGAGAGTTGACTTCGTGTTATCTTTCTTTGGTTTTCGATGAAGATGATATATAGTGATACTGAAGAATCACTTGAACTCGAAAGTTTGTCGGACATGACATTTGATCACCTCGAGGAAGTTAAGCTAGGGAATTTTATAGGAAGAATGTTTGAGATGTAGTTTATCAAGCTTTTATTAGCCAACTCCCCGCTGTTGGAGAGAATGCTAATTGATCGACAGTTTCTTTATCAGGAACTTCTTGACACAAGATTAAATTTTTTCACTTAGATCTCAAATTTTTCGTGTGCATCACCTAAAGAAAAAGTTATCTACATAGATTTAAGTTGATCGCGATCTCTTGCTTAGAAGTTTAAACTGAAAATCGAGAAAGAGATGTTGATGTAGTATTATAACTCTCTATTCCGCCTTGCTGTAACATCTAATTCATAACATTATTGTTGCTTGAATGAATGTTTTGATTAGTTTGTTGTCACTTCATGTATATAAATGATGCGTATATATGTTTGTTATCTAACATATGATGAATATTTACTCTTTCCGTTAATAAGTGTATATTTTTTTAATTTTAAAAAAATAAACTTAAATTGTTTTTATTAAATTTCTAAAAATACCAGACAACCTTAAAAAATTATCTTACCCATTTCTTAACCTTCCCCGACCCAACTCAACTAAACAAATCAATTTCCTTTTTCATTTGGGTTAGTTCTAGTAATATTTCAGACATTAACAAGAAATACCTTATAATTAAGAAGTGTTTTGATAAATAGCTAGTGACAGTTCAAATAGAAAAGTAAACACTGATAGTGTTAATAAGAAATTCAATAAAATATGATTATTATTAATTTAAATAGACAAGAATGCTCCAATGTACAAATTATTTCTTAATGCCAATAAATGAAAGAACAATCACAATAAAGATTAAATTTTAGGGAAAATGTATAAGTACCCCCCCCCGCCAGCCTATGTCCGAAATCTCAGAGACATACTTATACTATACTAAGGTCCTATTACAACCCCCCTGAACTTATTTTATAATAATATTCTACCCCTTTTCGGCCTACGTGGCACTATCAACCAGAATAGTTTGAAAAAATTGTCAACACACGCTGGGCCCAGAAGATAGTGCCACGTAGGCCGAAAAGGGGTAGAAGATTATTTATAAAATAAATTCGGGGGTAATAGGACCTTAGTATAGTATAAGTGCGTCTCTGAGATTTCGGGCATAGGTTCGGGGGTACTTATGTATTTTCGCTAAATTTTATAATATGTTAAAATAGGTCAATATTTTTATTTTATATTATTTTTACCTTTAATGATTTAATATTTAAGTATTTTTTATTTAATATTCCTATACAGATAATAATTATTTTGGGACAATCAAAATAATAATAATTATAGTGTTGAATTCATGAAATATAACAAAATAATTATGTACTGTTACTTTTATGGTTTTATTGTGTGTTAATGTTTTTTTTGAGAGTAGAATTTGACATTATTTTAGATGCACAGAAAATCACTTGAAGATTCTGAAAATGTCCAAAGATGCTTCTTTTTTCCAAAAATTGAACGTATAATAAATTGGTATCTTGACATTTGAAAAAATTTCAAACAATCGCTCTTTCACCATTACCTTTTCAACTATACATTTATTTCTCCTACAAATTTTTGGGGTATTAATCTCAAAATAATTATTAGGATTATTCAAAAATCATTTTTTCATCTGACAGAAAAAATCTACATTTTAAGGAACATCAATGTGTCAGGTTGTCGTGATCAGAATTATTTTATCTTTAATGTTGTTGTCATGACTCAGACCGTCATGATTGGCACCGACACTAACCCTTCGGTGGGAGAACCAAAACTACAACCCAACTAAGTAACTTAACCAAAAACTATGCAATTAAAGATACAGAAGCAGGTTAAAATGACCTAAGAAATACAGAGTTCCCATAAACTCCATAAGTTTAATAACGACTAACAACTCTTGCGAAAAAACCACCCCTAGAACCTGAAAGTCATTGTACCAAAACATCTAACAAATTTTATTGAATAGTACAACCACCTCAATTCTGATTTGGTGCAAACTCTATACAGATAAGTTTTTACCCTATAGTTATCAAGGTAAAATGTGAACACCTAAATAATTGAATATTTATGAAATACGATATGGATGTGTTAAACTTTGCAATGTGTAAATTAAGTTTTTTAAAATATATTTTCTATTAAATAAATAAAGTTATATGATACTATTGTTATTGAGATGTAATAAAATTTAGTGGATTTATCGGAATGTACACAAGCTACATCAGAGTTTTACAATCATAAAAAAAGAACATGAAAAGTACAATTTGTTTTTGTTCCATCAATCACGTCAACACGAAAAACTAATCATAAAAAAAACTAAATGACACCAATTTTTATTGAGTAAATGGTCAAATGCCATCCCAACCTATTACTGAATTCTCAACTACACACTTAAACTTTACGTGAGTCCTATCACCCCCTGTACTGTTTTAAAATAGAATAAATAAACCCTTAATGCTGAGTTGGTTGAGAAAATGTATTTCACTCTCTTTGAGAGAGTGAAAAGAGAATAAATAGGGCTACTTTTATATTTATTTCATATTTTTATTTTATTTTCTTTCTCTTTCTTATTAAATTAATATAATCTCCCCCACCCCACCTCAACCCAACCTCCCCACACTTCTTCTTCTTCACACTCACCCTACACCTCTTTTTCTTTTTCACACTTTTGCTTTGTTTTATTTTTCATCATAAATCTCTACAAATTTCTTCAGGAATTCTACATATTAACCGTATTTTACATAATCAAAAAACCTTTAAACAAATTTAGTTATTACTCCCAAATCAAAGTAATAAAATAAAGAACTCAAAATTCAATTTTTTTACCGGAACCCATTTCAAACAAACATAGAATTTTCAGTTTCCAACACCTTCACAAGCTCTTCTCTCAAACGTTAATTCTAATTTCACATTCTTGAATTTAATCACAAATTGGGGTATTTTAAAAATGGGGCATAAAAATTCAATTGGATCATAATTTTTTTCAATTGGATTAATTTCAATGTTTTAATTTGATTTGCTATTTTCACCAACATTAAGAAAAGAAAGAAATTGAATTCAAAATTTATGGCATGCCATATACTACTTTGGGTATATCCCTTCATAAGCCCCAACATGAGTAAAATGTGTAGCAATGAACTTTGAGAGAAATTGTTGGGAATAAGATAGAGATATTGGTCAGAGAAACTTTTACTCGTCGGAAAAAAATTACCATCTTTTCTCTTGCCGGAATGTCAATGGATGAGAAGTGAGTTTGATAATGGTGATGTTCTTAATGATAATGGAGGGCTTCTAATGGGGCATATAATAATTAAAAAAAAAGTAGAAAAAATAATTCATTTATTATATTTATTAGGTGGCATTGACATGGCGCTGACATGGCATGTGCGTGTGTTACACCACAATACACATGAGTGACTATGTCATTTTAGGGTGAAATTTATTTTCTTATAAAATAGTTCAGGGGGGTAATAGGACCCCCGTAAAGTATGAGTGTGTAGTTGGAAATCCGGCCATAGATTGGAGAGGTTTTTGACCATTTTCTCATTTTTATTCATTTCATTACTACTATTACTGTCCGCGCTTCACACGATCCTAAATAATAAAATTAGAGTAGATTATTATTGAATAATAGTGTCATTTTTTTTAAAAAAATCATTATTAATTTTATAATTTAATAATTAATCATCTTTTCAAAAAATTTCTAAAATTCTATGTAAAATTCTTTAGTAGAAAGAATTTGTTAAAAATATTTTTCACTTCCATTTAAAACTTTTAGACCTTATATAAAAAAAATTATATAAATTAAAATTTTAGAAAGGGAAAAGGGCCTAATATACCCCTCAACTTTATCAATTAGAGCTGATATACCCCTCATTATGAAAGTGGCTCATATATGCCCCTATTGCTATGTAAATGGCACACATATACCCTTTTCCTTTAACAGAAGTGAAAATATAAATTTTAATTTAATATTTTTATTATTATTATTTTAAAAAACATATAATCCCATATGGATATATTTAATCCTCCTCACACATAATTTTTTTTGGACTTTTTTTGTTTCAACGACTAATTTAAAGTTATTATTTTGATGGTCAAATTTATTTCTGTTTCACTAATTTTCTTGTAAACTTTATTATAGATGACCCAATTTTTTTCAATACAAAAACTAAATAACAATATAGTAAAAAAAAATAGTTTTAAATTATAATATAGCCCCAAAAAAATTAGTTTTAAAATTTTCTCTTTACACTAACAAACGAAAGAAAAAAATAAAATAAGAATAAAAAACTCAAAAAATGATAATCAAAGACGTCAAAAAATAATTTATGTATAAAAAAGATTAAAATATACCTTGAAATTCGCTAGAAGGATCATATATACCTCTACATGATTTTTTTAAAAATTTAAAAGTCAAAAACATAAATTTAATACTATTTTTTCACTTCCGTTAAATTAAGGGTATATGTGAGATCATTTTGTAATGGTAGGGGTATATGTGAGCTGTTTGTATAACGGTAAGGGTATCTATGAACCACTTTCATAACGAGGGGCATATCATCTCCAAATGACAAAGTTGAGGGGTATATCAGGCCCTTTTTCCTTTTCAAAATAAATAAGAAAAGGACAAAATATTGGTAATATATAAATTAATGAGCATGTAGATGTCATAAGTTCTTTTATGTAACATCCGACAATTTGAAATAACTATGGAGAAGCTGGAAATCGGAAATAGTCATTTTTGGAAGGACTTTAAAATCTGAAAATTTGGTTAAGTGTGGGAAAAAGTGAGTTTTTGGCCAATTTTGAGAAGTCATAACTCCTAGTTTAGGATGAGTTAGGTGTAGTTCCAGTTATATTTGCGAATCTCGTGGAATGATCTTTCCAACGCCACCGAATTTGCCCGATTCCGAGTTCGTATGAGTGAGTTATTCCCTTTGGAAGTTGGGCAGTTGGCAGGGAAATCCGTCCGAAAATTTTAAGGGTATTTTGGTCTTTTCCCTAACCAATTCTTTTGGTTATATTGTTGTGTTAGACTGATTTTTAGATCAGTTTGTCCCATTTTAAAAGAGTGAGAGTGAGAGTTAGGACTTTTGAGAGAAGAGGAGAAGAAGAGGAGAAAGAGAAGATCAAGCAAGGTTTCGTCAAATATCATCGTGGATATCGTCGGGGGTGATCCCTACTAGGTATTGAGTTCATATTGTTGGGTTGGTTCTTTCCCCCACACGCCAAACTCGTTTTATTTATGAGAAAAGGTTGGTTGTGTTTTTGAAGTTGTTGGTTGTGTTGTTGATGTTGTTGAATGTGTTGTTGAAGTTCCTTGTTGATTTGGGACATGATTTGGTTGTGTTTTTGAGTTGAATCTCTTGTATGTTGAGGGATTTTATGATCCTTAGTGTTTGGGGTTGAAACCTTTGAAGTTAGGGTGGTTTAGAATTGGGAAAAAGAGGGAGAAAAGTCGGATTTTCTGGGGAAGGGGCTGGCGCGTCGCGCCTGCCAGCGCTCCCCAAAAGGGACTCTGAAGTCCAGCCTTTGGGGCGGCGCGCCTAGCAGTGCGCCAGCAGGCCCCTTCTGAGCTTCGAGGGCTGGCGCTCCGCGCCTTGCAGAGTGCCAAGGACGCCAAGTTTCCCCATTCTTTTCATACTTTCTCATGCATGTTCCTTGGTATTGTACCTATGTTTCCTAGTTGTTTCCAACACTCCAAAGTACTTCTAAACGTCAAGAACTCATCCATAAATGTGTGATCATATACCTTGAATCCACAATCCAATTCAAGGCGAGTTAGGATCAAGTCAAAGTGAAGTTAAGGGTCAAGTCTAGAAGTTAAAAGAAGTAAGTCAAAGCAAGTTTTCAAAGTTGTTCAAGAGTCTTTATTGAACGTTCTAACTTCGTTTTAAGGTTCGAGTTTCAAGTCAAGTAAAGAGTATCGAGTTTCAAGTTAAGTCAAGAGTTTAAAGTTGAGTTCTTTTCTCAAAAGCTATTAGGGAACTAAGTATTCCCAAAGAAGGTTATAAATGTTTTTTTTTTCATTTGAGTAAGAGGGGAACCATGTTTTCCAAAAGAACCTTTGGGCTAAGTTTTGAGTAATTACCTCAACTAAAGCAAGATGTGTTTAAAGACACTTATGAGCCAAAGTATTTTTGGGAGAAGTATTGAGCGCCGAATTGGGGACACGAGTTCATATTAACTCAACTTTCCATAAGAACCATGCGCCAACATGGGACTTGACGGGTCATTCTTTTTAGATGACCACGTAAGATTAAGCTAGTGGATCCACTAAGTTTAAGTAAGGTCCTATATCACGGCAATGTATAGGATGGTCCTTGGGCAACGTGAGGTAAATTGTTGTATCACCACTAGGGCTCATAGTGGTGGTTGTCGGTTAAAGAATCTCCCACTAAAGTTATATCACTTTTATATAAGTAAAGTTGAGTTTGTTATTGTTTTACCATTAACGAGCAAAGTTGTTTACACTGTTTTTACAAGTTTTATATATTGCATGTGTCTTATTGCTTTATATATTGAGTTGAGTGATTCATGAGTCGTACAGAGCCAAGATAAGTGTTCTTTTGCACTCTTTTCGAGCTTAAGTCGTGGTTTAGCTTTCCAGTTCGCATACTCGTACATTCCATGTACTGATGCCAGTTGGCCTGCATCTTATTATGATGCAGACGCAGGTACCCAGTATCAGTATCCAGCACGCCGTTGATCCAGTTGAGCACTCCAGAGTCAGTGGTGAGCCTCCTTGCTTTCCGGAGGACTCGATTGTTTTGTTCTCTTAGTTTAGTTTTATTAGGATGTTGCAGGGTCTGTCCCAACATCCATCTCAGTATTATAGAGGCTTCATAGACAGTCAGTCGGTTAGTGTTGAGTCTCTCATCTGTATATATGTAAATATTCTAGTTTGGGACTCGAGTTGCCTTTTTGGCCAGATTTTTATCAGTTAAGTTGTTTTATGTCCTTGCAATGCATGGAGTTATTCTGTTGAGTTAGTTTTTGTTGAGTTAAGAAAGCCAGGCCAAGGGTTCGCTTGGGGGCCAACAATGGTCTTTGAGTGCCGGCCACGTCTAGGGTGTAAGCTCGGGGCGTAACATTTTACTTCTTTCCTTTAAAATTTACTTGTTTCTTAATGTAAGTTGTTTATAATTTTATTTATTTAAGTAAAAACATGCAATGAAACAAAGAAAAAATAAAACAAATGTACATTATTGATGAGATCAAATTCCCTAGTATCTTTTTTGTTTTTTGGCACTTACATTTTTCTTTTCATTTATTTTTTTAGTATATAATCATTTAATTTTCTATTTAACATCAATATTTCAGATATTATATGACGAAAGAAGAAGAGAGAAGATATAGAACTTGTAATATGATTGATGATACACAATCAAAGCATAAAAGTAACAGTACAAAATTATTTTGTTATATTTTATAAATTCAATACTAATTATTATTAATTTGACTGTACTGAAATAAATGTTATCCATATAGGAATATTAAATGAGAAATACATCAATATTAATTCATTAGAGACAAAAATAAATAAAATTAAAAGAGCTTTTTGGTATTGAATGGAAAATGACCATAAATAAAATGAAAAGAGCTTATTGCTATTGAATGGAAAATGACCATTAATTATATTACAACAACAATATATCTAGTCAAAGGTCAAAGAAGGGTTAAATGTGTATTTATTTAGTCAAAGATAAGAGTGTAGAATGTACGCAAACCATTAGTCGTATTACAACAATAATACATCTAGTCAAAGGTCAAAAAGGAATTAAATGTCTATATATCTTATAAAAAATAGGAGCGTAAAATATATGAAAGATTTGACCATATATATCTCGTCATAGATAGTAGTGTAGAATGTACACAGACAAAGTACTATGTATGAAGTTAGAGACTCAATACACATAGTAGTCTTAAAAAGGGACAAAATTTCCCCCGTTCTTCCTCGAAATTCATTTTCTAGGCTTCACTGTTAGTACAATAAAAAAACCCTAACAATGCTAATTCATCCTTCCTGCCTTCCTGGACTCCAGTCCATTTCCCCCATGATTAAAGGTAAATCTATAACTAATCTATTGATATTCATTATTATTTTGGTGTATATATATAATTTTCTCAATTTTGTCCTAAAGTTTTCCCCTTTTGTTCTTCTCAATCAAATTTTCATGCTTTTGCTTTTCTATAAACTGTTTTTGTGAATTCTAACATCAGTTTTACGTTTCTCTTTTAATCTTTTCAGGAACACTCTAAGAGACAATGATCTGGCTAGTTTGTGATCCTAGATGAATGTTTTGCAAATTCTTGATGGTATACCTGTGTAGAACCTGTTTGTTCATAAGAGTATAAAATCATTTTCTCAATTCCTCTAAACACTTAAAGGCTAAATTGCTTATTCTAGATTAAGGTCAAAGATTTGAAGAGTCCAAAAAGTGCCCTATAATTAAAACACTCATAAAAGATATTCAAAATTTACTTTACTATCTTTTTAAAAAATCATTACTTTTTCTTTTCGGTCAGCGTTATGCTATAGTTACATAGGTTTATTAGAATTTTAAAATTTTAATAGTAGTAAAATTGTTGATTTGATGTTCTAAATCTAGAAAATGAAATAACTTCTTATGTTTATTTATTTATTACTTAAAATGAATAGATTTTAGTAGGAGCGATCTGGAACTACATGAAAATATTCATTAATTTTCTTTGTAGATTGAGCTCTATGAAATAAAGAGAAATCTGAAACAAAAGGCAGGAATATAATGTCATGTCTGACAAAATTTCGAGTTCAAGTGATTCTTTAGTATCACTATCATCTTCATCGAAAATCTAAGAAACATAACAAGAAGTCAACTATCAGATTTTTAGGATCCAAAAAGTACGATAAATAACAGTAATTAAGAAAAAAAGAATTAAAACACTATAAATCTGCATTTCGAGATATTCCAAATATAGGAGACTTCGTATCAAGCAAAGTGCATATGAGAGCTTATATGCTTCCGCCAACAAAATATTGGGTAGGTAAAATCGTTTGAAACTGTTAGGATTAAAGGGAAGCCTTGTTGGTGCTTCATATTCTTCTTTAGCAAAGAACTAAGATAAGTGAAGAAGGATATAAAGCACCAACAAAGCTTTCCTTTAATCCTAATAGTGTCAAATAATTTTACCTACCTAACATATTGTTGGTAGAATCATATTAGCTATCAAATGTTCTTTGCTTGATAAAAAACTTCCCATATTTGAAATATTTCGGTATGCAAGTTTGTAGTACTTTAAATCTTTTTTTCCTTATAGTGGTCATTTGTTGTACTTTTTGGTTCCTCAATAATTTGAGAGTTGACTTCGTGTTATCTTTCTTAGGTTTTCGATGAAGATGATATATAGTGATACTGAAGAATCACTTAAGCTGGAAAGTTTGTCGGACATGACATTTGATCACCTCGAGGAAGTTAAGCTAGGGAATTTTATAGGAAGAATGTCTGAATTGTAGTTTATGAAGGTTTTATTAGCCAACTCCTCGGTGTTGGAGAGAATGATAATTGATCGATAGTTTCTTTATCAGCAACTTCTTGACACAAGATTAGAATTTTTCACTGAGATCTCAAATATTTCGTGTGCATCACCTAAAGGAAAAGTTATCTACATAGATATAAGTTGATCTCAATCTCTTGCTTAGAAGTTTAAACTGAAAATCGAGAAAGAGATGTTGATGTAGTGTTATAACTCTCTATTCCGCCTTGCTGTAACATCTAATTCAGAAAATTATCGTTGATTGAATGATTCTTTTGATTAGGTTGTTGTCACTTCATGTTTATAAATGATGCGTATATATGTTTGTTGTCTAACAAATGATAAATATTCAATCTTTCCGTTAATAAGTGTATATTTTTTAAATATTTTTTTAAAAAACTTAAATTATTTTTATTAAATTTCTGAAAATACCACACAACCTTAAAAAAATATCTTACCCATTTCTTAACCTTTCCCAACTCAATTCTACTAAAAAAATCAATTTCCTTCTTCATTTGGGTTAGTTCTAGTAATATTTCAGACATCAACAAGAAATACCTAATAATTCAAAACTGTTTTGCTAAATAGCTAGTGATAGTTCCAATAGAAAGGTAAACACTGATAGGTTTTTAATAAGAAATTCTATAAAATATGATATTTTTGACTATTATTAATTTAAATAGACAAGAATGCTCGAATGTACAAATCATTTCTTAATGCCAATAAATGAAAAGAACAATCACAATAAAGATTAAATTTTAGGGAAAATGCATAAGTACTTCCCCCCCCCCCTCCCCAGCCTATGTCCTAAATCTTAGAGACACACTTATACTATACTAAGGTCCTATTACAACCGCCCCCCCTCCCCCCCNTAAGGTCCTATTACCCCCGAACTTATTTTATAAATAATTTTCTACCCCTTTTCGGCCTACGTTACACTATCAACCAGAATAGCTTGAAAAAATTGTCAACACACGCTGGGCCCAAAATATAGTGCCACGTATGCCGAAAAGGGGTAGAAAATTATTTATAAAATAAGTTCGGGGGTAATAGGACCTTAATATAGTATAAGTGCGTCTCTGAGATTTCGGACATAGGTTCGGGGGTACTTATGCATTTTCCCTAAATTTTATAATATGTTAAAATAGGTCAATATTTTTATTTTATATTATTTTTACCTCTAATGATTTAATATTTATGTTTTTTTTTATTTAATATTCCTATACAGATAATATTATTTTGGGACAGTCAAAATAATAATACTTATAGTCAAAATAATAATAATTATAATAATTATAGTGTTGAATTCATGAAATAGAACAAAATAATTATATACTGTTACTTTTATGATTTTATTGTGTGTTAATGTTATTTTTGAGAGTAGAATTTCACATTATTTTAGATGCACAGAAAATCACTTGAAGATTCTGAAAATGTCCAAAGATGCTTCTTTTTTCCAAAAATTGAACGTATAATAAATTGGTATCTTGACGTTTGAAATAATTTCAAACAATCGCTCTTTCCCCATTACCTTTTCAACTATACATTTATTTCTCCTACAAATTTTTGGGCTATTAATCTCAAAATAATTATTAGAATTACCCAAAAAATATTTTTTCATCTGACAGAAAAAATCTACATTTTAAGGAACATCAATGTGCCAGGTTGTCGTGATCAGAATTTTTTTATCTTTAATGTTATTGTCACAACTCAGACCGTCATGATTGGCACCCACACTAACCCTCCGGTGGGAGAACCAAAACTACTACCCAATTATGTAACTTAACCAAAAACTATGCATTTAAAGATACAGAAGCAGGTTAATATGACCTAAGAAATACAAAGTTCGCATATATTTCGGAAGTTTAACAATGACTAACAACTATTGCGGAAAAACCGCCCCTAGAACCTGAAAGTCATTGCACCAACACATCTAATAAATTTTCTTGAATAGTACAACCACCTCAATTCTGATTTGGTGCAAACTCTATACAGATAAGTTTTTATCCTATATTTATCAAGGTAAAATATGAACACCTAAATAATTGAATATTTAATACGATATAGATGAGTTAAACTTTTCAATGTGGAAATTAAGTTTTTTTAAATATATTTTCTATTAAATAAATAAAGTTATATGATACTAGTGTTATTGAGACATAATAAAATTTAGTGGATTTATCGAAATGTACACAAGCTACATCAGAGTTTTACAATTATCTAAAAAGAACATGAAAAGTACAATTTGTTTTTGTTCAATTACGTCAACACGAAACACTAATCATAAAAAAACTAAATGACACCAATTTTTATTCATTTCATTACTAATATTACTGTCTGCGCTTCACACGATCCAAAATAATAAAATTAGATTAGATTATTATTGAATAATAGTGTCACTTTTTTTTTAAAAAAAAATCAATATCAATTTTATAATTTAATAATTAATCATCTTTTTAAAAAAAATCTAAAATTATATATAAAATTCTTTAGTAGAAAAAATTTGTTAAAAATATTTTTCACTTCCATTTAAAACTTTTCGACCATATATAAAAAAAATATTTTAAAAATAAATAAGAAAAGGACCAAATATTGGTAATATATGAATTAATGAGCATGTAGATGTCATAAGTTCTTTTTCTTCCTTCCTCCAAAATTTACTTGTTTCTTAAGGTAAGTTGTTTATAATTTTATTTATAAAAGTAAAAAAATGAAATGAAACAAAGAAAAAATCAAATAAATGTACATTATTGATGAGATCAAATTCCTTGGTATCTTTTTGTTTCTTGGCATTTACATTTTTCTTTTTATTTATTTTTTTAATATATAATCATTCAATTATCTATTTAACATCAATATTTCAGATATTAAATGAAGAAAGAAGAAGAGAGAAGATATAGAACTTGTAATATGATTGATGATACACAATCAAATCATAAAAGTAACAGTACAAAATTATTTTGTTATATTTCATGAATTCAATACTAATTATTATTAATTTGACAGTAGCGAAATAAGTTTTATCTATATAGGAATATTAAATGAAAAATACATCAAAATTACTTCATTAGAGACAAAAATAAATAAATTTAAAAGAGCTTTTTGGTATTGAATGGAAAATGACCATAAATAAAATGAAAAGAGCTTATTGGTATTGAACGGAAAATGACCATTAATTATATTACAACAACAATATATCTAGTCAAAGGTCAAAGAAGGGTTAAATGTGTATTTATTTAGTCAAAGATAAGAGTGTAGAATGTACGCAAATCATTAGTCGTATTACAACAATAATACATCTATTCAAAGGTCAAAAAGGAATTAAATGTCTATATATAAAAAATAGGTGCGTCAAATATACGCAAGATTTGACTATATATATCTCGTCATAGATAGTAGTGTAGAATATACACAGACAAAGTACTATGTATGAAGTTAGACAGTCAATACACATATTAGTCTTAAAAAGGGAAAAAATTTCCCCCTTTCTTCCTCGAAATTTATTTTCTAGGCTCCACTGTTAGTACAATAAAAAATCATAACAATGCCAATTCGTCCTTCCTGGACTCCACTCCATTTCCCCCATGATTATAGGTAAATCTATAACTAATCTACTGATATTCATTATTATTTTGTTTTATATATAGAATTTGCTCAATTTTGTCCTAAAGTTTGCCACTTTTGTTCTTCTCAATCAGATTTGCATGCTTTTGCTTTTCTATAAACTGTTTTTGTGAATTCTAACATCAATTTTAAGTTCCCCTTTTAGTCTTTTCAGGAACACTCTAAGAGACAATGATCTGGCTAGTTTGTGATCCTAGATGAATGTTTTGCAAATTCTTGATGATATACCTGTGTAGAACCTGTTTGTTCATAAGAGTATAAAATCATTTTCTCAATTCCTCTAAACACTTGAAGGCTAAATTGCTTATTCTTGATTAAGGTCGAAGATTTGAATAGTCCAAAAATTTCTCTATAATTAAGACACTTAAAAAGGTATTCAAAATTTATTTTACTATCGTTTTAAAAAAATCATTACTTTTTCTTTTCGGTCAGCGTTATGCTATAGTTACATAGGTTTCTTAGGATTTTCGAATTTTAATACTAGTAAAATTGTTGATTTGATGTTCTAAATCTAGAAAATGAAATAACTTCTTATGTTTATTTATTTATTACTTAAAATGAACAGATTTTAGTAGGGACAAACTGGAACTACATGAAAATATCCATTATTTTTCTTTGTAGGTTGAGCTCTATGAAATAAAAAGAAATCTGAAAAAAAAAGGCAGGAATATAATGTCATGTCTGACAAACTTTCGAGTTCAAGTGATTCTCTAGTATCACTATAATCTTCATAAAAAATCTAAGAAATATAACAAGAAGTCAACTATTAGATTTTGAGGATCCAAAAAGTACGATAAATAACAGTAATTAAGGAAAAAGAATTAAAACACTACAAATCTGCATTTCGAGATATTCCAAATATAGGAGACTTCGTATCAAGTAAAGAGCATATGAGAGCTTATATGATTCCACCAACAAAATATCGGGTATGTTAAATCGTTTAAAACTGTTAGGATTAAATGGAAGCCTTGTTGGTGCTTCATATTCTTCTTTAGGAAAGAACTAAGATAAGTGAAGAAGGATATGAAGCACCAACAAAGCTTTCCTTTAATCCTAATAGTGTCAAATAATTTTATCTGCCTAACATTTTGTTGGTGGAATCATATTAGCTTTCATATGTTGCTTGATAAAAAGCTTCCCATATTTGAAATATTTCGGTATGCAAGTTTGAAGTGATTTAAATTATTTTTTCCTTATAATGGTCATTTGTCGTACTTTTTTGGTTCCTCAATAATTTGAGAGTTTACTTCGTGCTATCTTTCTTAGGTTTTTGATGAAGATGGTATATAGTGATACTGTAGAATCACTTGAACTCGTAAGTTTGTCGGACATGACATTTCATCACCTCGAGGACGGTAAGCTAGGGAATTTTATAGGAAGAATGTCTGAGATGTAGTTTATCAAGCTTTTGTTAGCCAACTCCCCGATGTTGGAGAGAATGTTAATTGATCGACAGTTTCTTTAACAGGAATTTCTTGACACAAGATTAGAATTTTTCACTGAGATCTCAAATTTTTCTGTGCATCACCTAAAGAAAAAGTTATCTACATAGTTTTAAGTTGATTTCGATCTCTTGCTTCAAAGTTTAAATTGAAAATCGAGAAAGTGATGTTGATGTAGTATTATAACTCTCTATTTTGCCTTGCAGTAACATCTAATTCAGAACATTATCATTGCTTGAATGAATGTTTTGATTAGTTTGTTGTCACTTCATGTTTATAAATGATGTGTATATATGTTTGTTGTCTAACAAATGATGAATATTCACTCTTTCCGTTAATAATTGTATATATATTTTTTTTAAAAAATAAACTTAAATTATTTTTATTAAATTTTTAAAAATACCACACAACCTTAAAAAATTATCGTACCCATTTCTTAACCTTTCCCGACCCAACTCAACTAAAAAAATCAATTTCCTTTCTCATATGGGTTAGTTCTAGTAATATTTCAGACATCAACAAAAATACCTAATAATTCAGAAGTTTTTTGATAAATAGCTAGTGACAGTTCAAATAGGAAAGTAAACAATGATACTTTTAAAAAGAAACTCTTGAAAATATGATTTTTTGACGTATTTTTGACTATTATTTATTTAAATAGACAAGAATGCTCCAATGTACAAATCATTTCTTAATGGAAATAAATGAAAAGAACAATCACAATAGAGATTAAATTTTAGGGAAAATACATAAATAGTCCCCCCCCCCNCCCCCCCCCCCCCCCCCGAACTTATTTTATAAATAATTTTTCTACCCCTTTTCGGTCTACGTGGCACTATCAACCAGAATAGCTTGAAAAAATTATCAACACACGCTGGTTCCAGAAGATAGTGCCACGAAGGCCGAAAAGGGGTAGAAAATTATTTATAAAATAAATTCGTGGGGTAATAGGACCTTAGTATAGTATAAGTGTGTCTATGAGAATTCGGGCATAGGTTGAGGGTACTTATGCATTTTCCCTAAATTTTATAATATGTTAAAATAGGTCAATATTTTAATTTTATGTTATTTTTACCTCTAATGATTTAACATTTATTAATTTTTTATTTAATATTCCTATATAGATAATAATTATTTTGGGACAATCAAAGTAATAATAATTATAGTCAAAATAATAATAATTACAGTGTTGAATTCATGAAATATAACAAAATAATTATGTATTGTTACTTTTATTATTTTATTGTGTGTTAATGTTATTTTTAAGAGTAAAATTTTACATTATTTTAGATGCACAGAAAATCACTCGAAGTTTCTGAAAATGTCCAAATATGCCTCTTTTTTCCAAATATTGAACGTATAATAAATTGGTATCTTGACGTTTGAAAAAATTTCAAACAATCGCTCTTTCCCCATTACCTTTTCAACTATACATTTATTTCTCCTACAATTTTTGGGGTATTAATCTCAAAATAATTCTTAGTATTACTCAAAAATCATTTTTTCGTCTGACAGAAAAAATCTACATTTTAAGGAACATCAAAGTGTCACGTTGTCGTGATGAGATTTTTTTATCTTTAATGTTTTTGTCGCGACTCAGACCGTCATGATTGGCACCCACACTAACCCTTCGGTGGGAGAACCAAAACTACAACCCAACTAAGTAACTTAACCAAAAATTATGCATTTAAAGATACAGAAGCAGCTTAAACTGACCTAAGAAATACATAGTTCCTATAAACTCCGGAAGTTTAATAACGACTAACAACTATTGCGGAAAAACCACCCCTAGAATTTGAAAGTCATTGTACCAAAACATCTAATAAATTTTCTTGAATAGTACAACCACCTCAATTCTGATTTGGTGCAAATTCTATACAGATAAGTTTTTACCCTATAGTTATCAAGGTAAAATATGAACACCTAAATAATTGAATATTTATGAAATATGATATAGATTAGTTAAACTTTGCAATGTGTAAATTAAGTTTTTGTTAATATATTTTCTATTAAATAAATAAAGTTATATGATACTAGTGTTATTGAGACATAATAAAATTTAGTGGATTTATCGGAATGTACACAAGCTACATCAGAGTTTTACAATCATCAAAAAAGAACATGAAAAGTACAATTTGTTTTTGTTCCATCATTCACATCAACACGAAACACTAATCATAAAAAAACTAAATGACACCAATTTTTATTCATTTTATTACTAATATTACTGTCCGCGCTTCACACGATCCTAACTAATAAAATTAGATTAGATTATTATTGAATAATAGTGTCATTTTTTTTAAAAAAAATGAATTACTAATTTTATAATTTAATAATTAATCATCTTTTAAAATAAATTCTGAAATTCTATATGAAATTCTTTAGTAGACAGAATTTGTTTAAAATATTTTTCACTTCTATTTAAAAGTTTTCGACCTTATTTAAAAAAACTTATTTTAAAAATAAATAAGAAAAGGAACAAATATTGGTAATATATGAATTAATGAGCATGTAGATGGCATAAGTTCTTTTTCTTCATTCCTATAAAATTTACTTGTTTCTTAATGTAAGTTGTTTATGATTTTATTTATATAAGTAAAAAAATAAAAGAAACAACGAAAAAATCAAATAAATGTACATTTTTTATGAGATCAAATTCCCTAGTATCTTTTTTTTTTTTTTGGCACTTACATTTTTCTTTTCTTTTATTTTTTTAGAATATAATCATTCAATTTTCTATTTAACATCAATATTTTAGATATTATATGAAGAAAGAAGAAGAGATAATATATAGAACTTGTAATATAATTGATGATACACAATCAAATCATAAAAGTAACAGTACAAAATTATTTTGTTATATTTCATGAATTCAATACTAATTAATATTAATTTGAATGTACCGAAATAAGTGTTATCTATATAGGAATATTAAATGAAAAATACATCAATATTAATTCATTAGAGACATAAATAAATTAATTAAAAGAAGCTTTTTGGTATTGAATGGAAAATAACCATTAATTATATTACAACAATAATATATCTAGTCAAAGGTCAAAGAAGGGTTAAATGTGTATTTATTTAGTCAAAAATAGGAGTGTAGAATATACGCAAATCATTAGTCGTATTACAACAATAATACATCTAGTCAAAGGTCAAAAAGGAATTAAATGTCTATATATCTTATAAAAAATAGGTGCGTTAAATATACGCAAGATTTGACTATATATATCTCGTCATAGATAATTGTGTAGAATGTACATAGACAAAGTACTATGTATGAAGTTAGAGACTCAATACACATAGTAGTCTTAAAAAGGGGAAAATTTTCCCCCATTCTTCCTCGGAATTCATTTTCTAGGCTTCACTGTTAGTACAATAAAAAAAACGCTAATAATGTTAATTCGTCCTTCCTGCCTTCGAGGACTCCACTCCATTTCGCTCATGATTATAGGTAAATCTATAACTAATCTATTGATATTCATTATTATTTTGATGTATATATATAATTTGCTCAGTTTTGTCCTAAAGTTTTCCCCTTTTGTTCTTCTCAATCAGATTTTCATGCTTTTGCTTTTCTATAAACTGTTTTTGTGAATTCTAACATCAGTTTAAAGTTCCTCATTTAGTCTTTTTAGGAACACTCTAAGAGACAATGATCTGGCTAGTTTGTGATCCTAGATGAATGTTTTGCAAATTCTTGATAATATACATGTGTAGAACCTGTTTGTTCATAAGAGTATAAAATCATTTTCTCAATTCCTCTAAACACTTAAAGGCTAAATTGCTTATTCTTGATTAAGGTCGTAGATTTGAAGAGTCCAAAAATTGCCCTATGATTAAAACACTGATAAAAGGTATTGAAAATTTACTTTACTATCTTTTTAAAAAATCATTACTTTTTCTTTTCGGTCAGCGTTATGCTATAGTTACATAAGTTTCTTAGAATTTTTGAATTTTAATACTAGTAAAATTGTTGATTTGATGTTCTAAATCTAGAAAATGAAATAACTTCTTATTTTTATTTATTTGTTACTTAAAATGAACAAATTTTACAAGGAGCAAACTGGAACTACATGAAAATATCCATTATTTTTCTTTGTAGGTTGAGCTCTATGAAATAAAGATAAATCTGAAACAAAAGGCAGGAATATAATGTCATATCTGACAAACTTTCGAGTTCAAGTGATTCTTTAGTATCACTATCATCTTCATCGAAAATATAAGAAACATAACTAGAAGTCAACTATCAGATTTTGAGAATCCAAAAAGTACGATAAATAACAATAATGAAGGAAGAAGAATTAAAACACTACAAATCTGCATTTCGAGATATTCCAAATATAGGAGACTTCGTATCAAGCAAAGAGAATATGAGAGCATATATGATTCCACCAACAAAATATCGGGTAGGTTAAGTAGTTTGAAACTGTTTGGATTAAAGGGAAGCCTTGTTGGTGCTTCATATTCTTATTTAAGAAAGAACTAAGATAAGTGAAGAAGGATATGAAGCACTAACAAAGCTTTCCTTTAATCCTAATAGTGTCAAATAATTTTACTTGCCTAACATTTTGTTGGTGGAATCATAAATATTAGCTATCATAGTTCTTTGCTTGATAAAAAGCTCCCCATATTTGAAATATTTCGGTATGCAAATTTGTAGTGGTTTAAATTATATTTTCCTTATAGTGGTCATTTGTCGTACTTTTTTGGTTCCTCAATAATTTGAGAGTTGACTTCGTGTTATCTTTCTTAGGTTTTCGATGAAGATAATATATAGTGATACTGAAGAATCACTTGAACTCAAAAGTTTGTCGGACATGACATTTGATCACCTCGAGGAAGTTAAGCTAGGGAATTTTATAGGTAGAATGTCCGAGATGTAGTTTATCAAGCTTTTGTTAGCCAACTCGCCGGTGTTGGATAGAATGCTATTTGATCGACAGTTTCTTTATCAGGAACTTCTTGACACAAGATTAGAGTTTTTCACTGAGATCTCAAATTTTTCGTGTGCATCACCTAAAGAAAAAGTTATCTACATAGATTTAAGTTGATCTCGATCTCTTGCTTCGAAGTTTAAACTGAAAATCGAGAAAGAGATGTTGATGTAGTATAATAACTCTCTATTCCGCCTTGCTGTAACATCTAATTCAGAACATTATCGTTGATTGAATGAATGTTTTGATTAGTTTGTTGTCACATCATGTTTATAAATGATGCGTATATATGTTTGTTGTCTAAAAAATGATGAATATTTACTCTTTCCGTTAATAAGTGTATAACTTAAAATATTTTTATTAAATTTCTAAAAATACCACACAACCTTAATAAATTATCTTACCCATTTCTTAACCATTCCAGACCCAACTCAACTAAAAAAATCAATTTCCTTTGTCATTTGGGTTAGTTCTAGTAATATTTCAGACATCAACATGAAATATCTAATAATTCAGAAGTATTTTGATAAATAGCTAGTGAAAGTTCAAATAGAAAATTACACACTGATAGTTTTAATAAGAAACTCTATAAAATATGATTTTTTGACGTATTTTTGACTATTATTAATTTAAATAGACAAGAATGGTCCAATGTCCAAATCATTTCTTAATGGAAATAAATGTAAAGAACAATCACAATAAAGATTAAATTTAAGGGAAAATGCATAAGTATCCCCCAGTCTATGTCCGAAATCTTAGAGGCACACTTATATTATACTAAGGTCCTATTAATACCCCCACACCCCCGAACTTATTTTATAAATAATATTCTACCACTTTTCGGCCTATGTGGCATTACCAGCCATAATAGGTTGAAAAAATTGTCAACACACGCTGGTCCCAGAAGATAGTGCCACGTACGCCAAAAAAGGGTAGAAACTTAATTATAATATATGTTCAGGGGGTAATAGGACCTTAGCATAGTATAGTGTGTCTCTGAGATTTCGGACATAGGTTCAGGGGTACTTATGCATTTTCCCTAAATTTTATAATATGTTAAAATGGATCAATATTTTTATTTTATATTATTTTTACCTCTAAAGATTTAATATTTATTTATTTTTTATTTAATATTCCTATATAGATAATAATTATTTTTGGACAATCAAAGTAATAATAATTATAGTCAAAATAATAATAATTACAGTGTTGAATTCATAAAATATAACAAAATAATTATGTACTGTTACTATTATGATTTTATTTTGTGTTAATGTTATTTTTGAGAGTAGAATTTAAATTTATTTTAGACTCACAGAAAATCACTTGAAGTTTCTGAAAATGTCCAAATATGCTTCTTTTTTTCCAAATATTGAACGTATAATAAATTGGTATCTTGACGTTTGAAAAAATTTCAAATAATCGCTCTTTCCCCTTTCAACTATACATTTATTTCTCCTACAAATTTTGGGGTATTAATCTCAAAATAATTATTAGGATTACTCAAAAATTATTTTTTCATCTGATAGAAAAAATCTACATTTTAAGGAACATCAATGTGTCAGTCAGGTTGTGATCAAAATTGTTTTATCTTTAATGTTGTTGTCACGACTCAGACCGTCATGATTTCCACCCACACTAACCCTTCGGTGGGAGAATCAAAACTACAACCCAACTAAGTAACTTAACCAAAAACTACGCATTTAAAGATACAAAAGCAGGTTAAAATGACCTAAGAAATACAGAGTTTCCATAAACTCCGGAACTTTAATAACGACTAACAACTATTGCGGAAAAACCACCCCTACAACCGGAAAGTCATTGTACCAAAACATCTAATAAATTTTCTTGAATAGTACAACCACCTCAATTCTGATTTGGTGCAAACTCTATACAGATAAGTTTTTACCCTATAGTTATCAAGGTAAAATATGAACACCTAAATAATTGAATATTTATGAAAAACTATATAGATGAGTTAAACTTTGCAATGTGTAAATAAAGTTTTTTTTAATATATTTTCTATTAAATAAATAAAGTTATATGATACTAGTGTTACTGAGACATAATAAAATTTAGTGGATTTATCGGAATGTACACAAGCTACATCAGAGTTTTACAATCATAAAAAAAGAACATGAAATGTACAATTTCTTTTTGTTCCATCAATCACATCAACACGAAACACTAATCATAAAAAAACAAAATGACACCAATTTTTATTCATTTCATTACTAATATTACTGTCCGCGCTTCACACAATCCTAAATAATAAAATTAAATTAGATTTTTATTGAATAATAGTGTCATTTTTTTAAAAAAATTCATTATTAATTTTATAATTTAATAATTAATCATCTTTTCATAAAAATTCTAAAATTCTATATTAAATTCTTTAGTAGAAAGAATTTGTTAAAAATATTTTTCACTTCCATTTAAAACTTTTTGACCTTATTTAAAAAAACTTATTTTAAAAATAAATAAGAAAAGGACAAAATATTGGTAATATATGAATTAATGAGCATGTAGATGTCATAAGTTCTTTTTCTTCCTTCCTCTAAAATTTACTTGTTTCTTAATATAAGTTGTTTATAATTTTATTTATATAAGTAAAAAAATGAAATGAAACACAGAAAAAATCTAATAAATGTACATTATTGATGAGATCAAATTCCCTAGTATCTTTTTGTTTTCTGGAACTTACATTTTTCTTTTCAATTTTTTTTTTTTGTATATAATCATTCAATTTTCTATTTAACATCAATATTTCAGATATTATACAAAAAAAGCAGAAGAGAGAAGATATAGACCTTGTAATATTATTGATGATACACAATCAAATCCTAAAAGTAACAGTACAAAATTATTTTGTTATATTTCATGAATTCAATACTAATTATTATTAATTTGACTGTACCGAAATAAGTGTTATCTATATAGGAATATTAAATGAAAAATACATCAATATTAATTCATTAGGGACAAAAATAATTAAATTTAAAAGAGCTTTTTGGTATTGAATGGAAAATGACTAATAATAAAATGAAAAGAGCTTATTGGTATTGAAGGGAAAATGACCATTAATTATATTACAACAACAATATATCTAGTCAAAGGTCAAAGAAGGGTTAAATGTGTATTTATTTAGTCAAAGACAAGAGTGTAGAATGTACGCAAATCATTAGTCGTATTACAACAATAATACATCTAGTCAAAGGTCAAAAAGGAATTAAATGTCTATATAGCTTATTAAAAACAGGTGCGTTAAATATACGCAAGATTTGACTATATATATCTCGTCATAAATAGTAGTGTAGAATGTACACAGACGAAGTACTATGTATGAAGTTAGAGACTCAATACACATAGTAGTCTTAAAAAGGGAAAAAAATTTCCCCATTCTTCCTCGAAATTCATTTTCTAGGCTTCATAGTTAGTACAATAAAAAAAAAACCCTAACAATGTCAATTCATCCTTCCTGCCTCCCTGGACTCCACTCCATTTCCCCTATGATTATCGGAAAATCTATAACTAATCTATTGATATTCATTATTATTTTGATTTATATATATAATTTGCTCGGTTTTGTCCTAAAGTTTGCAGATTTTCATGCTTTTGCTTTTCTCTAAACAGTTTTTGTGAATTCTAACATCAGTTTTAAGTTCCTCTTTCAGTCTTTTCAAGAACACTCCAAGAGACAATGATCTGGCTAGTTTGTGATCCTAGAGGAATGTTTTGCAAATTCTTGATGATATACATGTGTAGAACCTATTTGTTCATAAGAGTATAAAATCATTTTCTCAATTCCTCTAAACACTTAAAGGATAAATTGCTTATTCTTGATTAAGGTCAAAGATTTAAAGAGTCCAAAAAGTGCCCTATAATTAAAATACTCAAAAAGGTATTCAAAATTTACTTCACTATCGTTTTAAAAAATCATTACTTTTTCTTTTCGGTCAGCGTTATGCTATAGTTACATAGGTTTCTAAGGATTTTCGAATTTTAATACTAGTAAAATTGTTGATTTGATGTTCTAAATCTAAAAAATGAAATAACCTCTTATGTGTGTTTATTTATTACTTAAAATGAACAGATTTTAGTAGTAGCAAACTGGAACTACATGAAAATATCCATTATTTTTCTTTGTAGGTTGAGCTCTATGAAATAAAGAGAAATCTATAAAAAAAAAAGGCAGGAATATAATATGACAAACTTTCGAGTTCAAGTGATTCTCTAGTATCACTATCATTTTCATAAAAAATCTAAGAAACATAACAAGAAGTCAACTATCAGATTTTGAGGATGCAAAAAGTACGATAAATAACAGTAATTAAGGAAAAAGAATTAAAGCACAACAAATCTGCATTTCGAGATATTCCAAATATAGGAGACTTCGTATCAAGCAAAGAGCATATAAGAGCTTATATGATTCCACCAACAAAATATCGGGTAGGTTAAATCGTTTGAAACTGTTGGATTAAAGTCAAGCCTTGTTGGTGCTTCATATTCTTCTTTAGGAAAGAACCAAGATAAGTGTAGAAGATTATGAAGCACCAACAAAGCTTTCCTTTAATCCTAATAGTGTCAAATAATTTTACCTGCTTAACATGTTGTTGGTGGAATCATATTAGCTTTCATATGTTGTTTGCTTGATAAAAAGCTTCCCATATTTGAAATATTTCGGTATGCAAGTTTGTAGTGGTTTAAATTATTTTTTCCTTATAGTGGCCATTTGTCGTACTTTTTTGGTTCCTCAATAATTTGAGAGTTGACTTCGCGTTATCTTTCTTAGGTTTTCAATGAAGATGATATATAGTGATACTGAAGAATCACTTGAACTCAAAAGTTTGTCGGACGTGACGTTTGATCACCTCGAGGAAGTTAAGCTAGGGAATTTTATAGGAAGAATGTCTGAGATGTAGTTTATCAAACTTTTGTTAGCCAACTCCCCGGTGTTGGAGAGAATGCTAATTGATCGACAATTTCTTTATCGGGAGCTTCTTGACACAAGATTAGTATTTTTCACTGAGATCTCAAATTTTTCGTATTCATCACCGAAAAAGTTATCTACACAGATTTAAGTTGATCTCGATCTCTTGCTTCGAAGTTTAAACGGAAAATCGAGAAAGAGATTTTGACGTAGTATTATAACTCTCTATTCCGCCTTGCTGTAACATCTAATTCAGAACATTATCGTTGCTTGAATGAATGTTTTTATTAGTTTGTTGTCACTTCATGTTTATAAATGATGCGTATATATGTTTGTTGTCTAACAATTGATGAATATTTACTCTTTCCGTTAATAAGTGTATATTTTTTTTATTTTAAAAAAATAAACTTAAATTTTTTTCATTAAATTTCTAAAAATACCACACAACCTTAAAAAATTATCTTACCCATTTCTTAACCTTTCCCGACCAAACTCAACTAAAAAAATCAATTTCCTTTTTCATTTGGGTTAGTTCTAGTAATATTTCAGACATCTACAAGAAATACCTAATAATTAAGAAGTGTCTTGATAAATAGCTAGTGACAGTTCAAATAGAAAAGTAAATACTAATAGTTTTAATAACAAACTCTAAAAAATATGATAATTTTGACGTATTTTTGACTTTTATTAATTTAAATAGACAAGAATTCTCTAATGTACAAATCATTTCTTAATGGAAATAAATGAAAAGAACAATCACAATAAAGATTAAATTTTAGGGAAAATGCATAATTACCCCCCCTCCCCCTCTCAGCCTATGTACGAAATCTTAGATACACACTTATACTATTCTAAGGTCCTATTACAATCCCCNCCCCCCGAACTTATTTTATAAATAATTTTCTACCCTTTTCGGCCTACGTGGCACTATCAACCAGAATTGCTTGAAAAAATTGTCAACACATGCTGGGCCCAGAAGATAGTGCCACGTAAGCCAAAAAGGGGTAAAAATTTATTTATAAAATAAGTTCGTGGGGTAATAGGACCTTAGTATAGTATAAGGGTGTCTCTGAGATTTCGGGCATAGTTTGGGGGTACTTATGCATTTTCCCTAAATTTTATAATATGTTAAAATAGGTCAATATTTTTAGTTTATATTATTTTTACCTATAATGCTTTAATATTTATTTATTTTTTATTTATTATTCCTATATAGATGATAATTTTTTTGGGACAATCAAAGTAATAATAATTATAGTCAAAATAATAATAATTACAGTGTTGAATTCATGAAATATAACAAAATAATTATGTACTGTTACTTTTATGATTTTATTGTGTGTTAATGTTATTTTTATTTTAGACTCACAGAAAATCACTTGAAGTTTCTGAAAATGTCATATGCCTCTTTTTTCCAAATATTGAACGTATAATAAATTGGTATCTTGACGTTTGAAAAAATTTCAAACAATCGCTCTTTCCCGATTACCTTTTCAACTATACATTTATTTCTCCTACAAATTTTGGGGTATTAATCTCAAAATAATTATTAGTATTACTCAAAAATCATTTTTCCATCAGACAGAAAAAATCTACATTTTAAGGAACATCAATGTGTCAGGTTGTCGTGACCAGAATTTTTTTATCTTTAATGTTGTTGTCACGACTCAGACCGTCATGATTTCCACCCACACTAACCCTTCGGTGGGAGAACCAAAACTACAACCCAACTAAGTAACTTAACCAAAAACTATGCATTTAAAGATACAGAAGCAGGTTAAAATGACCTAAGAAATACAAAGTTCCCATATATTCCGTAAGTTTAATAACGACTAGCAAATATTGCGGAAAAACCACCCCTAGAACCTGAAAGTCATTGTACCAAATCATCTAATAAATTTTCTTGAAGTGCACAACCACCTCAATTCTGATTTGGTGCAAACTCTATACAGATAAGTTTTTATCTCCTATAGTTATCAAGGTAAAATATGAACACCTAAATTATTGAATATTTATGAAATATGATATGGATGAGTTAAACTTTGCAATGTGTAAATTAAGTTTTTGTTAATATATTTTCTATTAAATAAATAAAGTTATATGATACTAGTGTTATTGAGACATAATAAAATTTAGTGGATTTATCGAAATGTACACAAGCTACATCAGAGTTTTACAATCATCAAAAAAGAACAAGAAAAGTTCAATTTGGTTTTGTTCCATCAATCACGTCAACACGAAACACTAATCATAAAAAAACTAAATGACACCAATTTTTATTCATTTCATTACTAATATTTCTGTCCACGCATCACATGATCCTAAATAATAAAATTAGATTAGATTATTATTGAATAATAGAGTAATTTTTTTTTAAAAAAATCATTATCAATTTTATAATTTAATATTTAATCATCTTTTCAAAAAAATTATAAAATTCTATTTTAAATTCTTTAGTAGAAAGAATTTGTTAAAAATATTTTTCACTTCCATTTAAAACTTTTCGACCTTATATAAAAAAACTTATTTTAAAAATAAATAACAAAAGGACCAAATATTGGTAATATATGAATTAATGAGCATGTAGATGTCATAAGTTCTTTTTCTTCCTTCCTCTAAAATTTACTTGTTTCTTAATGTAAGTTGTTTATAATATTATTTATATAAGTAAAAAAATGAAATGAAACAAAGGAAAAATCAAATAAAAGTACATGTTTGATGATATCAAATTCCCTAGTATCTTTTTGTTTTTTGCCACTTACATTTTTCTTTTCATTTATTTTTTTAGAATATAATCATTCAATTTTCTATTTAACATCAATATTTTAGATATTATATGAAGAAAGAAGAAGAGATAATATATAGAACTTGTAATATAATTGATGATACACAATCAAATCATAAAAGTAACAGTACAAAATTATTTTGTTATATTTAATGAATTCAATACTAATTAATATTAATTTGACTGTACCGAAATAAGTGTTATCTATATAGGAATATTAAATGAAAAATACATCAATATTAATTCATTAGAGACATAAATAAATAAATTAAAAAAAGCTTTTTGGTATTGAATGGAAAGTGACCATAAATAAAATGAAAAGAGCCTATTGGTATTGAATGGAAATTCCATTAATTATTTTACAACAACAATATATCTAGTCAAAGGTCAAAGAAGGGTTAAATGTGTATTTATTTAGTCAAATACAAGAGTGTAGAATGTACGCAAATCATTAGTCGTATTACAACAATAATACATCTAGTCAAAGGTAAAAAATGAATTAAATGTCTATATATCTTATAAAAATTAGGTGCGTTAAATATACGCAAGATTTGACTATATATATCTCGTCATAGATAGTAATGTAGAATGTACACAGACAAAGTACTATGTATGAAGTTAGAGACTCAATACACATAGTAGTCTTAAAAATTGAAAAAATTTCCCCCATTCTTCCTCGAAATTCATTTTCTAGGCTTCACTGTAAGTACAATAAAAAATCCTAACAATGCCAATTCGTCCTTCCTGGACTCAACTCCATTTCCCCCATGATTATAGGTAAATCTATAACTAATCTATTGATATTCATTATTATTTTGTTTTATATATAGAATTTGCTCAATTTTGTCCTAAAGTTTGCCCTTTTTGTTCTTCTCAATCAGATTTTCATACTTTTGCTTTTCTATAAACTGTTTTTGTGAATTCTAACATCAGTTTTAAGTTCCAGTCTTTTCAGGAACACTCTAAGAGACAATGATCTGGCTAGTTTGTGATCCTAGAGGAATGTTGTGCAAATTCTTGATGATATACCTGTGTAGAACCTATTTGTTCATAAGAGTATAAAATCATTTTCTCAATTCCTCTAAACACTTAAAGGCTAAATTGCTTATTCTTGATTAAGGTCGAAGATTTGAAGAGTCCAAAAAGTGCCCTATAATTAAAACACTCAAAAAGGTATTCAAAATTTACTTTACTATCATTTTAAAAAATCATTACTTTTTTTTTTTCGTTCAGCGTTATGCTATAGTTACATAGGTTTCTTAGGATTTTCGAATTTTAAAACTAGTAAATTGTTGATTTGAGTTTCTAAATCTAGAAAATGAAATAACCTCTTAAGTTTATTTATTTATTACTTAAAATAAACCGATTTTAGTAGGAGCAAACTGGAACTACATGAAAATATCCATTATTTTTCTTTGTAGGTTGAGCTCTATGAAATAAAGAGAAATCTGGAAAAAAAAAAGACAGGAATATAATGTCATGTCTGACAAATTTTTGAATTCAAGTGATTCAAAAAGTACGATAAATAACAGTAATTAAGGAAAGAGAATTAAAATACTATAAACCTGCATTTCGAGATATTCCAAATATAGGAGATTTCGTATCAAGCAAAGAGCATATGAAAGCTTATATGATTCCACCAACAAAATATCGGGTATGTTAAATCATTTAAAATTGTTAGGATTAAATGGAAGCCTTTTTGGTGCTTCATATTTTTCTGTAGGAAAGAACTAAGATAAGTGAAGAAGGATATGAAGCACCAACAAAGCTTTCCTTTAATCCTAATAGTGTCAAATAATATTACCTGCCTAAAATTTTGTTGGTGGAATCATATTAGCTTTCATATGTTGTTTTCTTGATAAAAAGCTTCCCATATTTGAAATATTTCGGTATGCAAGTTTGTAGTGGTTTAAATCATTTTTTCCTTATAATGGTCATTTGTCGTACTTTTTTGGTTCCTCAATAATTTGAGAGTTGACTTCGTGTTATCCTTCTTAGGTTTTCGATGAACATATATGATATATAGTGATATTGAAGAATCACTTGAACTCGAAAGTTTGTCGGACATGACGTTTGATCACCTCGAGGAAGTTAAGCTAGGGATTTTTATAGGAAGAATGTTTGAGATGTAGTTTATCAAGCTTTTGTTAGCCAACTCCCCGGCGTTGGAGAGAATGCTAATTGATCGACAGTTTCTTTATCAGGAGCTTCTTGACACAAGATTAGAAAATTTCAAGTTATCTACATAGATTTAAGTTGATCCCGATCTCTTGATTCGAAGTTTAAACTGAAAATCGAGAAAGTGATGTTGATGTAGTATTATAACTCTCTATTTTGCCTTCCAGTAAGATCTAATTCAGAACATTATCGTTACTTGATTGAATGTTTTGATTAGTTTGTTGTCACTTCATGTTTATAAATGATGCGTATATATGTTGGTTGTCTAACAAATGATGAATATTTACTCTTTCCGTTAATAAGTGTATATATTTTTATTTTAAAAAAATAAACTTAAATTATTTTTATTAAATTTCTAAAAATACCACACAACTTTAAAAAATTATCTAACCCATTTCTTGTCCTTTCCCGACCCAACTCAACTAAAAAAATCAATTTCCTTTTTCATTTGGGTTAGTTCTAGTAATATTTAAGACATCAACAAGAAATACCTAATAAATCAGAAGTGTTTTGATAAATAGCTAGTGACAGTTCAAATAGAAAAGTAAACGTTGATAGTTTTCATAAGAAATTCTATAAAATATTATATTTTTGACGTATTTTTGACTTTGATTAATTTAAATAGACAAGAATGCTCCAATGTACAAATCATTTCATAATGGAAATAAATGAAAAGAACAATCACAATAAAGATTAAATTTTAGGGAAAATGCATAAGTACCCCCCCCCTGCCCCCGAACTTATTTTATAAATAAATTTCTACCCCTTTTCGGTCTACGTGGCACTATCAACCATAATAGGTTTGAAAAATTGTCAACACACGCTGGGCCCAGAAGATAGTGCCACGTAGGCCTAAAAGGGGTAGAAAATTATTTATAAAATAAGTTCGGGGGGTATTAGGACCTTAGTATGGTATAAGTGTGTCTCTGAGATTTCGGGCATAGGTTGGGGGTACTTATGCATTTTCCCTAAATTTTATAATATGTTAAAATAGGTCAATATTTTTATTTTAAATTATTTTTACCTATAATGATTTAATATTTATTTATTTTTTATTTAATATTCCTATATAGATAATAATTATTTTGGGACAATCAAAGTAATAATAATTATAGTCAAAATAATAATAATTACAGTGTTGAATTCATGAAATATAACAAAATAATTATGTACTGTTACTTTTATGATTTTATTGTGTGTTAATGTTATTTTTGAGAGTAGAATTTAACATTATTTTAGATAAACAGAAAATCACTTGAAGTTTCTGAAAATGTCCAAATATGCCTCTTTTTTTCCAAATATTGAACGTATTATAAATTGGTATCTTGACGTTTGAAAAAATTTCAAACAATCGCTCTTTCCCCATTACCTTTTCAACTATACATTTATTTCTCCTACAAATTTTGGGGTATTAATCTCAAAATAATTATTAGGATTACTCAAAAATCATTTTTTCGTCTAATAGAAAAAATTTACATTTTAAGGAACATCAATGTGTCAGGTTGTCAAGATCAGAGTTTTTTTATCTTTAATGTTTTTGTCACGACTCAGACCGTCATGATTGCCAACCGCAATAACCCTTCAGTGGGAGAACCAAAACTACAACCCAATTAAGTAACTTAACCAAAAACTATGCATTTAAATATATAGAAGCAGGTTAATATGACCTAAGAAATACAGAGTTTCCATGAACTCCGGAAGTTTAATAACGACTAACAACTATTGCGGAAAAACCACCCCTAGAACCTGAAAGTCATTGTACAAAAACATCTAATAAATTTTCTTGAATAGTACAAAAACCTCAATTCTGATTTGGTGCAAATTCTATACATATAAGTTTTTACCCTATAGTTATCAAGATAAAATATGAACACCTAAATTATTGAATATTTATGAAATATGATATAGATTAGTTAAACTTTGCAATGTGTAAATTAAGTTTTTGTTAATATATTTTCTATTAAATAAATAAAGTTATATGATACTAGTGTTATTGAGACATAATAAAATTTAGTGGATTTATCGGAATGTACACAAGCTACATCAGAGTTTTACAATCATCAAAAAAGAACATGAAAAGTACAATTTGTTTTTGTTCCATCATTCACATCAACACGAAACACTAATCATAAAAAAACTAAATGACACCAATTTTTATTCATTTCATTACTAATATAACTATCCGCGCACATGATCCTATGTAATAAAATTAGATTAGATTATTATTGAATAATAGTGTCATTTTTTTAAAAAAATTCATTATTAATTTATAATTTAATAATTAATCATCTTTTCAGAAAAATTCTAAAATTCTATATTAAATTCTTTAGTAGAAAGAATTTGTTAAAAATATTTTTCACTTCCATTTAAAACTTTTCGACCTTATTTAAAATAACTTATTTCATAAATAAATAAGAAAAGGACAAAATATTGGTAATATATGAATTAATGAGCATGTAGATGTCATAAGTTCTTTTTCTTCCTTCCGCTAAAATTTACTTGTTTCTTAATGTAAGTTTGTTTATAATTGTATTTATATAATTAAAAAAATGAAATGAAACAAAGAAAAAATCAAATAAATGTACATTTTTGATGAGATCAAATCCCCTAGTATCTTTTTGTTTTTTGCCACTTACATTTTTCTTTTCATTTATTTTTTTAGAATATAATCATTCAATTTTCTATTTAACATCAATATTTCAGATATTATACGAAGAAAGAAGAAGAGAGAAGATATAGAACTTGTAATATGATTGATGATACACAATCAAATCATAAAAGTAACAGTACAAAATTATTTTGTTATATTTCATGAATTCAATACTAATTATTATTAATTTGACTAGACCGAAATAAGTGTTATCTATATTGGAATATTAAATGAAAAATACATCAATATTAATTCATTAGAGACAAAAATAAATAAATTTAAAAGAGCATTTTGGTATTGAATGGAAAATGACCATAAATAAAATGAAAAGTGCTTATTGGTATTGAATGGAAAATGACCATTAATTATTTTACAACAATAATATATCTAGTCAAAGGTCAAAGAAGGGTTAAATGTGTATTTATTTAGTCAAAGATAAGAGTGTAAAATATACGCAATTCATTAGTCGTATTACAACAATAATAGATCTAGTCAAAGGTCAAAAACGAATTAAATGTCTATATATCTTATAAAAAATAGGTGCGTTAAATATACGCAAGATTTGACTATATATATCTCGTCATAGATAGTAGATTAGAATGTACACAGACAAAGTACTATGTATGAAGTTAGAGACTCAATACACATAGTAGTCTTAAAAAGGGAAAAAAAATTCCCCATTCTTCCTCGAAATTCATTTTTTAGGCTTCACTGTTAATACAATAAAAAAACCCTAATAATGTCAATTCGTCCTTCCTGCCTTCCTATACTCCACTCCATTTCCCTCATGATTATAGGTAAATCTATAACTAATCTATTGATATTCATTATTATTTTGATGTATTTATATAATTTGCTCAGTTTTGTCCTAAAGTTTGCCACTTTTGTTTTTCTCAATCAGATTTTCATGCTTTTGCTTTTCTATAAATTGTTTTTGTGAATTCTAACATCAGTTTTAAGTTCCTCATTTAGTCTTTTTAGGAACACTCTAAGAGACAATGATATGTCTAGTTTGTGATCCTAGATGAATGTTTTGCAAATTCTTGATGAAATACCTGTGTAGAACCTGTTTGTTCATTAGAATATTAAATCATTTTCTCAATTCCTCTAAACACTTAAAGGCTAAATTGCTTATTCTAGATTAAGGTCGAAGATTTGAAGAGTCCAAAAATTTCCCTATAATTAAAACACTCATAAAAGGTATTCAAAATTTACTTGACTATCATTTTAAAAAATCATTACTTTTTCTTTTCGGTTAGCGTTATGCTATAGTTACATAGGTTTATTAGAATTTTCAAATTTTAATAGTAGTAAAATTGTTGATTTGATGTTCTAAATCTAGAAAATGAAATAACTTCTTATGTTTATTTATTTATTACTTAAAATGAATAGATTTTAGTAGGAGCAATCTGGAACTACATGAAAATATTCATTATTTTTCTTTGTAGGTTGAGCTCTATGAAATAAAGAGAAATCTGAAACAAAAGGCAGGAATATAATGTCATGTCTGACAAAATTTTGAGTTCAAGTGATTCTTTAGTATCACTATCATCTTCATCGAAAATCTAAGAAACATAACAAGAAGTCAACTATCAGATTTTGAGGATCCAAAAAGTACGATAAATAACAGTAATTAAGAAAAAAAGAATTAAAACACTACAAATCTGCATTTCGAGATATTCCAAATATAGGAGACTTCGTATCAAGCAAAGAGCATATGAGAGCTTATATGCTTCCACCAACAAAATATTGGGTAGGTAAAATCGTTTGAAACTGTTAGGATTAAAGGGAAGCCTTGTTGGTGCTTCATATTCTTCTTTAGCAAAGAACTAAGATAAGTGAAGAAAGATATAAAGCACCAACAAAGCTTTCCTTTAATCCTAATAGTGTCAAATAATTTTACCTACCTAACATATTGTTGGTAGAATCATATTAGCTATCAAATGTTCTTTGCTTGATAAAAAACTTCCCATATTTGAAATATTTCGGTATGCAAGTTTGTAGTACTTTAAATCTTTTTTTCCTTATAGTGGTCATTTGTCGTACTTTTTGGTTCCTCAATAATTTGAGAGTTGACTTCGTGTTATCTTTCTTAGGTTTTCGATGAAGATGATATATAGTGATACTGAAGAATCACTTAAGCTGGAATGTTTGTCGGACATGACATTTGATCACCTCGAGGAAGTTAAGCTAGGGAATTTTATAGGAAGAATGTCTGAATTGTAGTTTATGAAGGTTTTATTAGCCAACTCCTCAGTGTTGGAGAGAATGATAATTGATCTACAGTTTCTTTATCAGCAACTTCTTGACACAAGGTTAGAATTTTTCACTGAGATCTCAAATATTTCGTGTGCATCATCTAAAGGAAAAGTTATCTACATAGATTTAAGTTGATCTCAATCTCTTGCTTAGAAGTTTAAACTGAAAATCGAGAAAGAGATGTTGATGTAGTGTTATAACTCTCTATTCTGCCTTACTGTAACATCTAATTCAGAAAATTATCGTTGCTTGAATGATTCTTTTGATTAGGTTGTTGTCACTTCATGTTTATAAATGATGCGTATATATGTTTGTTGTCTAACAAATGATGAATATTCACTCTTTCCGTTAATAAGTGTATATTTTTTTAATATTTTTTTAAAAAACTTAAATTATTTTTATTAAATTTCTGAAAATACCACACAACCTTAAAAAAATATCTTACCCATTTCTTAACCTTTCCCAACTCAATTCTACTAAAAAAATCAATTTCCTTCTTCATTTGGGTTAGTTCTAGTAATATTTCAGACATCAACAAGAAATACCTAATAATTCAGAACTGTTTTGCTAAATAGCTAGTGACAGTTCCAATAAAAAGGTAAACACTGATAGTTTTAATAAGAAACTCTATAAAATATGATATTTTTGACGTATTTTTGACTATTATTAATTTAAATAGACAAGAATGCTCGAATGTACAAATCATTTCTTAATGCCAATAAATGAAAAGAACAATCACAATAAAGATTAAATTTTAGGGAAAATGCATAAGTACCTCCCCCCCTTCCCCAGCCTATGTCCTAAATCTTAGAGACACACTTATACTATACTAAGGTCCTATTACAACCGCCCCCCCNCCCCCCCCCCCCCCCCCCCCCCGAACTTATTTTATAAATAATTTTCTACCCCTTTTCGGCCTACGTTACACTATCAACCAGAATAGCTTGAAAAAATTGTCAACACACGCTGGGCCCAGAAGATAGTGCCACGTAGGCCGAAAAGGGGTAGAAAATTATTTATAAAATAAGTTCGGGGGTAATAGGACCTTAATATAGTATAAGTGCGTCTCTGAGATTTCGAACATAGGTTCGGGGGTACTTATGCATTTTCCCTAAATTTTATAATATGTTAAAATAGGTCAATATTTTTATTTTATATTATTTTTACCTCTAATAATTTAATATTTATGTTTTTTTTTATTTAATATTCCTATACAGATAATAATTATTTTGGGACAATCAAAATAATAATACTTATAGTCAAAATAATAATAATTATAGTGTTGAATTCATGAAATATAACAAAATAATTATATACTGTTACTTTTATGATTTTATTGTGTGTTAATGTTATTTTTGAGAGTAGAATTTAACATTATTTTAGATGCACAGAAAATCACTTGAAGATTCTGAAAATGTCCAAAGATGCTTCTTTTTTCCAAAATTTGAACGTATAATAAATTGGTATCTTGACGTTTGAAATAATTTCAAACAATCGCTCTTTCCCCATTACCCTTTCAACTATACATTTATTTCTCCTACAATTTTTTGGGCTATTAATCTCAAAATATTTATTAGAATTACTCAAAAAAAAATTTTTCATCTGACAGAAAAAATCTACATTTTAAGGAACATCAATGTGTCAGGTTGTCGTGATCAGAATTTTTTTATCGTTAATGTTATTGTCACGACTTAGACCGTCATGATTGGCACCCACACTAACCCTCCGGTGGGAGAACCAAAACTACAACCCAATTATGTAACTTAACCAAAAACTATGCATTTAAAGATACAGAAGCAGGTTAATATGACCTAAGAAATACAGTGTTCTCATAAACTTCGGAAGTTTAATAATGACTAACAACTATTGCGGAAAAACCACCCCTAGAACCTGAAAGTCATTGTACCAAAACATCTAATAAATTTTCTTGAATAGTACAACCACCTCAATTCTGATTTGGTGCAAACTCTACATATAAGTTTTTACCCTATAGTTATCAAGGTAAAATATGAACACCTAAATAATTGAATATTGATGAAATACGATATAGATGAGTTAAACTTTGCAATGTGTAAATTAAGTTTTTTTTAAATATATTTTCTATTAAATAAATAAAGTTATATGATACTAGTGTTATTGAGACATAATAAAATTTAGTGGATTTATCGGAATGTACACAAGCTACATCAGAGTTTTACAATCATCAAAAAAGAACATGAAAAGTACAATTTTTTTTTGTTCCATTAATCACGTCAACACGAAACACTAATCATAAAAAAACTAAATGACACCAATTTTGATTCATTTCATTACTAATATTACTGTCCGCGCTTCACACGATCCTAAATAATAAAATTAGATTAGATTTTTATTGAATAATAGTGTCATTTTTTTAAAAAAAATTCATTATTAATTTTATCATTTAATAATTAATCATCTTTTCAAAAAAATTCTAAAATTCTTTAGTAGTAAGAATTTGTTAAAAATATTTTTCACTTCCATTTAAAACTTTTCGACCTTACATAAAAAAACTTATTTGAATTAAAATTTTAAAAATATATAAGAAAAGGACAAAATATTGGTAATATATGAATTAATGAGCATGTAGATGTCATAAGTTCTTTTTCTTCCTTCCTCTAAAATTTACTTGTTTCTTAATGTAAGTTGTTTATAATTTTATTTATATAAGTAAAAAAATAAAATGAAACAAAGAAAAAATCAAATAAATGTACATTATTGATAAGATCAAATTCCCTAGTATCTTTTTGTTTTTTGGCACTTACATTTTTTTTCCATTTATTCTTTTAGTATATAATCATTTAATTTTCTATTTAACATCAATATTTCAGATATTATATGAAGAAAGAAGAAGAGAGAAGATATAGAACTTGTAATATTATTGATGATGCACAATCAAATCATAAAAGTAACAATACAAAATTATTTTGTTACATTTCATGAATTCAATACTAATTATTATTAATTTGACTGTACCGAAATAAGTGTTATCTATAAAGGAATATTAAATGAAAAATACATCAATATTAATTCATTAGAGACAAAAATAAATAAATTTAAAAGAGCTTTTTGATATTGAATGGAAAATGACCATAAATAAAATGAAAAGATGTGATGACCCAGAAGGTCATTTTTGGAAATTTTGAACTATTCATTTAACTTGAGTTAACTAATCGATAGTTAGTGGGCTAAAGTGATCATTTATTTAAGACCCTATACCATTAGGGCCATGTGTTAAAAATAAATTAGAGTTAAATATGGTTTAATAAAATAAATTTCTTTTCCTTTTCATTCTTTGCACGAGTTCATGCGGCATCCCACTATCAAAACTAATAACGGAGAAGAAGAAAGCAGTTAACAAAGATTGTTCAGGTAAGGTTTAATTAGAATTCTCATCTTTGTATACGTGTTGGTCTATCTATGTAGTAATTTCTTAAGAATCGGATAGAAATTTATGATTATTATATTAATGAAGTGAAGATGAGGAATTTAAATTTTAGAATTTTTCAGCCATATGTGGCTGCCGCATGTGTTCGTGGGTATGGTGTCTTTAAAGGTGATAATTATTACTACGAAAGGATTTGTTATACTATCATTTACCTAGCTACTATTGAAATAGTTCTCTGGATTAGTACTTTAACAAATTAGTATTTTATTCTCTGATTGGAACATTAGCTTAAGGATTTTGGGGATAAGTGGGATGAATAATTATGGCATAGGGGAGGACAGCGTGAGTAATAGTTAAGGATAGTATATATGAATGGAAATTGGTATAATTCTTGAATCCTGCAAATTGTTTCATTGTTGGAAGTTATTTGGAGGCTAGTTGAGACAAATTAGTGGCTGGCATTAGAGAAGGCAGTGAATGATAATAAAAAAGTAAAATTATTGGATAGAAGTATTGGATGAGAGAATAAGGTATATTGTTGTATGTTTGTACCGTGAGTTTGTTCTGGAAATTTAAAGGTAAGTATCGGGGGTTAATTGAATAAGTAATGGTGAGCCAATCATTGGTTGGAATAAAGGGTGTCAAAAAGGAAGGAAAAATGAATAAATATATGATGGTAAAATGTTAATTGGCATCAAGAGTTACGAACTTGATTATAAAGTCTAGCGAATTTTTAGGTCAAAGCTAAACCTATATATAGTGATATGAGAGTTGTTAGTTTCGAAATCTTATTGTGAATATGTACTTGAATAGATTGCATTGATTTGGAAGCTCAACGAAAAGGGAAGGCTCAAGGCTTGGAGTGATTGTTCGATTATTTGAGGCAAATGGATTTCTAAACCCTTGTTAAGCGTATGAAATTCATGTATTTCCTTGTGGTATATGTTTGGGAGTAATGGGAATTGGTGATGGGTTGATTTGTCCATGTTGAATAATTCTAGTGATGGAAAAAGGGTAATAAAATGGCTTGTTGTTTATTTGTTGATGTTGTGTGACGATTGTATTATTGTGAATTGTACATTGATATTAAATTGGTCATCTCCTTATTATTTGTGTGAACATGTTATTTGCATTGTTCTGAGACATGATTGTGATAAGTGTTATGTGATAAGATGATGTACCATTTCGAGGGGCATATCGCGCGCCACGATGGACACTATATTTCGAGGGACATATCGCGCGCCGCGATGGATATTATATTTTGAGGGACGTATCGCGCGCCGCGATGGTTACTATTATTGAGGATCGTATCGCGAGCCGCGATGGATGCATGGAAAGATATGTCCCCCATGGGTCCCAGACTAAGAGACAACGGGTGTGTATCGTTAGGTCAGACATGCATCACTATACTTGACATTGCATTGTACATTTTTTTCTTATCATTGATGAACTTGATCTTGTGTGTTGCTGACCTTGTGAGTGCTTTCTGTGAAACTTGTTATTGATGAATATTGAGTTGTTATTGAGAATATATAATCTGTTAGAGTGTTGTTGTTGAGCAGTATGCTTTGTAAACTGTGAACTGTTAGGTTGGGCTGGTTTTATGCAGGTTGTAGTTGTGGAGGTTAGGATGAGGTGTAAGGAGTACCCGTATTCTGTTCCCTTAGCTTGTGTTTAGAGGGTTACTTGTTGAGTACCGTGTGGTTTGGTACTCACCCCTTGCTTCTACAATCTTTTGTAGGTTACGAGCCCAGATTGTTGTGATACATTCCATTCTCTTCGTTTCTGAGGCTTTCTGTGGAGATTTGATAGGTAGTTGTTTGTCATCTCAACGAACCTTCGTACTCCTGTTTATGATTTTGTTTTTACTTGAAAGACAACGTCATTTGAGACTTAGGTATTTTATTTCAATTCTAGTATTTACATTAGAGGCTTGTGCACGTGACAACCGGGTTTGGGGATTGAATTAAGTTGACTTGTTTTCGTAATAGTAATTGTTATTGAACTTTGTTTTATTTCCGCACTTTATCGAAATGATTGAATTTTAGGCTGACTTGTCTTGGTGGGATACGACGAGTGCCATCACATCCATTTTTGGGTTGTGACAAAAGAGCTTATTGGTATTGAATGGAAAATGTACATTAATTATATTACAACAACAATATATCTAGTCAAAGGTCAAATAAAGGTTAAATGTGTATTTATTTAGTCAAAGATAAGATTGTAGAATGTACGCAAATCATTAGTCGTATAACAATAATAATACATCTAGTCAAAGGTCAAAAAAGAATTAAATGTCAATATATCTTATAAAAAATAGGTGCGTTAAATATACGTAAGATTTGACTATATATATCTCGTCATAGATAGTAGTGTAGAATGTACACAGACAAAGTACTATGTATGAAGTTAGACACTCAATACACATAGTGGTCTTCAAAAGGGAAAAAATTTCCCCCATTCTTCCTCGAAATTCATTTTCTAGGTTTCACTGTTAGTACAATTAAAAAAAACCTAACAATGTCAATTCGTCCTTCCTGCCTTCCTGGACTCCACTCCATTTCCCCTAATATTATGGGTAAATCTATAACTAATCTATTGATATTCTTTATTATTTTGATTTATATATATAATTTGCTCAATTCTGTCTTAAAGTTTGCAGATTTTCATGCTTTTGCTTTTCTATAAACTCTTTTTGTGAAATCTAACATTAGTTTTAAGTTCCTCTTTTAGTCTTTACAAGGACACTCTAAGAGACAATGATCTAGCTAGTTTGTGATCCTAGATGAATGTTTTGCAAATTCTTTATGATATACATGTGTAGAACCTGTTTGTTCAAAAGAGTATAAAATCATTTTCTCAATTCCTCTAAACACTTAAAGGCTAAATTGCTTATTCTTGATTAAGGTCGAAGATTTGAAGAGTCCAAAAAGTGCCCTATAATTAAAACACTCATAAAAGATATTTAAAATTTACTTTACTATACTTTTAAAAAATCATTACTTTTTCTTTTCGGTCAGCTTTATGCTATAGTTACATAGGTTTCTTAGGATTTTCAAATTTTAATACTTGTAAAATTGTTGATTTGATGTTCTAAATCTAGAAAATTATATAACTTCATATGTTTAATTATTTATTACTTAAAATGAACAAATTTTAGTAGGAGCAAACTGGAACAACATGAAAATATCCATTAGTTTTCTTTCTAGGTTGAGCTCTATGAAATAAAAAGAAATCTGAAACAAAAGGCAAGAATATAATGTCATGTCTGACAAACTTTCGAGTTCAAGTGATACTTTAGTATCACTATCATCTTCATCGAAAATCTAAGAAACATAACAAGAAGTCAACTATCAGATTTTGAGGATGCAAAAACTACGATAAATAACAGTAATTAAGGAAAAAGAATTAAAACATTACAAATCTGCATTTCGAGATATTCCAAATATAGGAGACTTCGTATCAAGCAAAGAGCATAGGAGAGCTTATATGATTCCACCAACAAAATATCGGGTAGGTTAAATCGTTTGAAACTGTTAGGATTAAAGGGAAGCCTTGTTGGTGCTTCATATTCTTCTTTAGGAAAGAACTAAGATAAGTGTAGAAGGATATGAAGCACCAACAAAGCTTTCCTTTAATCCTAATAGTGTCAAATAATTTTACCTGCCTAACATTTTGGTGGTGGAATCATATTATCTTTCATATGTTCTTTGCTAGATAAAAAGCTTCCCATATTTGAAATATGTCGGTATGCAAGTTTGTAGTGGTTTAAATCATTTTTTCCTTATAGTGGTCATTTGTCGTACTTTTTTGGTTCCTCAATAATTTGAGAGTTGATTTCGTGTTATCTTTCGTAGGTTTTCGATGAAGATGATATATAGTGATACTGAAGAATCACTTGAACTCGAAAGTTTGTCGGACATGACATTTGATCACCTCGAGGAAGTTAAGCTAGGGAATTTTATAGGAGGAATGTCTGAGATGTAGTTTATCAAGCTTTTGTTAACCAACTCCCCGGTGTTGGAGAGAATGCTAATTGATCGACAATTTCTTTATCGAGAGCTTCTTGACACAAGATTAGAATTTTTCACTGAGATCTCAAATATTTTGTGTGCATCACATAAAGAAAAAGTTATCTACATAGATTTAAGTTGATCTCGATCTCTTGCTACGAAGTTTAAACTGAAAATCGAGAAAGAGATGTTGATGTAGTATTATAACTCTCTATTCCGCCTTGCTGTAACATCTAATTCAGAACATTATCGTTGCTTGAATGAATGTTTTGATTAGTTTGCTGTCACTTCATGTTTATAAATGATGCGTATATATGTTTGTTGTCCAACAAATGATGAATATTTACTCTTTCCGTTAATAAGTATATATTTTTTTTAATTTTAAAAAAATAAACTTAAATTTATTTAATTATATTTCTAAAAATACCACACAACCTTAAAAAATTATCTTACCCATTTCTTAACCTTTCCCGACCCAACTCAACTAAAAAAATCAATTTCCTTTTTCATTTGGGTTAGTTCTAGTAACATTTCAGACATCTACAAGAAATACCTAATAATTAAGAAGTGTCTTGATAAATAGCTAGTGACAGTTCAAATAGAAAAGTAAACACTGATAGTTTTAATAAGAAACTCTATAAAATTTGATATTTTTGACGTATTTTTGACTATTATTAATTTAAATAGACAAGAATGCTCTAATGTACAAATCATTTCTTAATGGAAATAAATGAAAAGAACAATCACAATAAAGATTAAATTTTAGGGCAAAAATTTCAAATAATCGCTCTTACCCCATTACCTTTCAACTATACATTTATTTCTCCTACAAATTTTGGGGTATTAATCTCAAAATAATTATTAGGATTACTCAAAAATAATTTTTCCATCTGACAGAAAAAATCTACATTTTAAGGAACATCAATGTGTCAGGTTGTAGTGATCAGAATTTTTTATCTTTAATGTTGTTGTCACGACTCAGACCGTCATGATTTCCACCCACTCTAACCCTTCGGTGGGAGAACCAAAACTACAACCCAACTAAGTAACTTAACCAAAAACTATGCATTTAAAGATACAGAAGCAGGTTAAAATGACCTAAGAAATACAAAGTTCCCATATATTCCGGAAGTTTAATAACGACTAACAAATATTGCGTAAAAACCACCCCTAAAACCTGAAAGTCGTTGCACCAAAACATGTAATAAATTTTCTTGAATAGTACAACCACCTCAATTCTGATTTGGTGCAAACTCTATACAGATAAGTTTTTATCCTATAGTTATCAAGGTAAAATATGAACACCTAAATAATTGAATATTTATGAAATACAATATAGATGAGTTAAACTTTGCAATGTGTAAATTAAGTTTTAAAAAAATATATTTTCTATTAAATAAATAAAGTTATATGAAACTAGTGTTATTGAGACATAATAAAATTTAGTGGATTTATCCAAATGTGCACAAGCTACATCAAAGTTTTACAATCATCAAAAAAGAACATGAAAAGTACAATCTGTTTTTGTTCCATCAATCACGTCAACACGAAACACTAATCATAAAAAAACTAAATGACACCAATTTTTATTCATTACATTACTAATATTACTGTCCGCGCTTCACACGATCCTAAATAATAAAATTAGATTAGATTTTTATTGAATAATAGTGTCTTTTTTAAAAAAAATTCATTATTAATTTTATAATTTAATAATTAATCATCTTTTCAAAAAATTCTAAAATTCTATATTAAATTCTTTTGTAGAAAGAATTTGTTAAAAATATTTTTCACTTCCATTTAAAACTTTTCGACCATATTGAAAAAAACTTATTTTAAAAATAAATATGAAAAGGCAAAATATTGGTAATATATGAATTAATGAGCATGTAGATGTCATAAGTTATTTTTCTTCCTTCCTCTAAAATTTACTTGTTTCTTAATGTAAGTTGTTTATATTTGTATTTATATAATTAAAAAAATAAAATGAAACAAAGAAAAAATCAAATAAATGTACATTACTGATGAGATCAAATTCCCTAGTATCTTTTTGTTTTTTGCCACTTACATTTTTCTTTTCATTTATTTTTTTTAGTAAATAATCATTCAATTTTCTATATAACATCAATATTTCAGATATTGTATGAAGAAAGAAGAAGAGAGAAGATATAGAACTTGTAATATGATTGATGATACACAATCACATCATAAAATTAACAGTACAAAATTATTTTGTTATATTTCATGAATTCAATACTAATTATTATTAATTTGACAGTACTGAAATAAGTGTTATCTATATAGGAATATTAAATGAAAAATACATCAATATTAATTCATTAGAGACAAAAATATATAAATTTAAAAGTGCTTTTTGGTATTGAATGAAAAATGACCATAAATAAAATGAAAAGAGCTTATTGGTATTGAATGGAAAACGACCATTAATTATATTACAACAACAATATATCTAGTCAAAGGTCAAAGAAGGGTTAAATGTGTATTTATTTAGTCAAAGATAAGAGTGTAGAATGTACGCCAACCATTAGTCGTCTTACAACAATAATACATCTAGTCAAAGGTCAAAAACGAATTAAATGTCTATATATCTTATAAAAAATAGGTGCGTAAAATATACGCAAGATTTGACTATATATATCTCGTCATAGATGGTAGTGTAGAATGTACACAGACAAATGGCTATTTATGAACTTAGAGACTCAATACACATAGTAGTCTTAAAAAGGGACAAAATTTCTCCCATTCTTCCTCGAAATTCATTTTCTAGGCTTCACTGTTAGTACAATAAAAAATCCTAACAATGTCAATTCTTGGACTCCACTCCATTTCCCCCATGATTATAGGTAAATCTATAATTAATCTATTAATATTCATCATTATTTTGTTTTATATATATAATTCTCTCAATTTTGTCCTAAAGTTTGCCCCTTTTGTTCTTCTCAATCAGATTTTCATGCTTTTGCTTCTATAAACAGTTTTTGTGAATTCTAATATCAATTTTAAGTTCCTCTTTTAGTCTTTTAAGGAACACTCTAAGAGACAATGATCTGGCTAGTTTGTGATCCTAGATGAATGTTTTGCAAATTCTTTATGATATACCTGTGTAGAATTTGTTTGTTCATAAGAGTATAAAATCATTTTCTCAATTCCTCTAAACACTTAAAGGCTAAATTGCTTATTCTACATTAAGGTCGAAGATTTGAAGAGTCCAAAAAGTGTCCTATAATTAAAACACTCATAAAAGGTATTCAAAATTTACTTTACTATGATTTTAAAAAATCATTACTTTTTCTTTTCGGTCAGCGTTATGCTATAGTTACATAGGTTTCTTAGGATTTTCAAATTTTAATAGTAGTAAAATTGTTGATTTGATGTTCTAAATCTAGAAAATTAAATAGCCTATTATGTTTATTTATTTATTACTTAAAACGAACAGATTTTAGTAGGAGCAAACTGGAACTACATGAAAATATCCATTATTTTTCTTTGTAGGTTGAGCTCTATGAAATAAAGATAAATTTGAAAAAAAAGGCAGGAACATATTGTCATGTCTGACAAACTTTCGAGTTCAAGTGATACTTTAGTATCACTATTATCTTCATCGAAAATCTAAGAAACATAACAAGAAGTCAACTATCAGATTTTGAGGATCCAAAAAGTACGATAAATAACAGTAATTAAGGAAAAATAAATTAAAACACTACAAATCTGCATTTCGAGATATTCCAAATATAGGAGACTTCGTATCAAGCAAAGAGCATATGAGAGCTTATATGATTCCACCAATAAAATATCGGGTAGGTAAAATCGTTTGAAATTGTTAGGATTAAAGGGAAGCCTTGTTAGTGCTTCATATTCTTCTTTAGGAAAGAACTAAGATAAGTGAAGAAGGATTTGAAGCACCAACAAAGCTATCCTTTAATCCTTATAGTGTCAAATAATTTTACCTGCCTAACATTTTGTTGGTGGAATCATATTATCTTTCATATGTTCTTTGCTTGATAAAAAGCTTCCCATAATTGAAATATTTCGGTATGCAAGTTTGTAGTGGTTTAAATCATTTTTTCCTTATAGTGGTCATTTGTCGTACTTTTTTGGTTCCTCAATAATTTGAGAATTGACTTCGTGTTATCTTTCTTAGGTTTTCGATGAAGATGATATATTGTGATTCTGAAGAATCACTTGAACTTTAAAGTTTGTTGGACATGACATTTGGTCACCTCGAGGAAGTTAAGCTAGGGAATTTTATAGGAAGAATGTCTGAGATGTAGTTTATCAAGCTTTTGTTAGCCAACTCCCCGGTGTTGGAGAGAATTCTAATTGATCGACAGTTTCTTTATCAGGAACTTCTTGACACAAGATTATAATTTTTCACTGAGATCTCAATTTTTTTATGTGCATCACCTAAAGAAAAAGTTAAATACATAGATTTAAGTTGATCTCGATCTCTTGCTTAGAAGTTTAAATTGAAAATCGAGAAACAGTTGTTGATGTAATATTATAACTCTCTATTCCGCCTTGCTGTAACATCTAATTCAAAACATTATCGCTGTTTGAATGAATGTTTTGATTAGTTTGTTGTCACTTCATGTTTATAAATGATGCGTATATATGTTTTTTGTCTAACAAATGATGAATATTTATTCTTTCCGTTAATAAGTGTATATTTTTTTAATTTTAAAAAAATTAACTCAAATTATTTTTATTAAATTTCTAAAAATACCACACAACCTTAAAAAATTATCTTAACCTTTCCCCACCCAACTCAACCAAAAAAATCAATTTCCTTTTTCATTTGGGTTAGTTCTAGTAATATTTCAGACATCTACAAGAAATACCTAATAATTCAGAAGTGTTTTGATAAATAGCTAGTGACAGTTCAGACAGAAAAGTAAACACTGATAGTTTTAATAAGAAACTCTCTAAAATATGAAGTTTTTGACGTATTTTTGACTATTATTAATTTAAATAGACAAGAATGCTCCAATGTACAAATCATTTCTTAATGCAAATAAATGAAAAGAACAATCACAATAAAGATTAAATTTTAGGGAAAATGCATAAGTACCCCCCCTTCCCCCCTCAGCCTATGTCTGAAATCTTAGAGACACACACATACTATTCTAAGGTCCTATTACAACCCCCCCCCCTCCGAGTTTATTTTATAAATAATTTTCTATCCCTTTTCGGCCTACGTGGCACTATCAACCAGAACAGCTTGAAAAAATTGTCAACACACGCTGGGCCCAGAAGATAGTGCCATGTAGGCCGAAAAGGGATAAAAAATTATTTATAAAATAAGTTCGGGGAGTAATAGGACCTTAGTATAGTATAAGTGTGTCTCTGAGATTTCGGGCATAGGTTGGGGATACTTAAGCATTTTCCTAAATTTTATAATATGTTAAAACGGGTCAATATTTTTATTTTTTATTATTTTTACCTCTAATGATTTAATATTTAATATTCCTATATAGAACAATCAAAATAATAATAATTATAGTCAAAATAATAATAATTACAGTGTTGAATTCATGAAATATAACAAAATAATTATGTGCTATTACTTTTATGATTTTATTGTGTGTTAATATTATTTTTGAAAGTAGAATTTAACATTATTGTAGATGCACAGAAAATCACTTGAAGTTTCTCGAAGTGTCAAAATATGCCCCTTTTTTCCAAATATTGAACGTATAATAAATTGGTATCTTGACGTTTGAAATTTTTTTAAACAATCGCTCTTTCCCCATTACCTTTTCAACTATACATTTATTTCTCCTACAAATTTTGGGGTATTAATCTCAAAATAATTATTAGGATTACTCAAAAATCATTTTTTCATCTGACAAAAAAAATCTACATTCTAAGGAACATCAATGTGTCAGGTTGTCGTGATCAGAATTTTTTTATCTTTAATGTTGTTGTCACGACTCAAACCGTAATGATTGGTACCCACACTAACCCTTCGGTGGGAAAACCAAAACTACAACCTAACTAACTTAAGCAAAAACTATGCATTTAAAGATATCGAAGCAGGTTTAAATGACCTAAGAAATACAGAGTTCCCATAAACTCCTAAAGTTTAATAACGACTAATAACTATTGCGGAAAAACCGCCCCTAGAACCTGAAAGTCATTGTACCAAAACATCTAATAAATTTTCTTGAATAGTACAACCACCTCAATTCTGATTTGGTGCAAACTCTATACATATAAGTTTTTACCCTATAGTTATCAAGGTAAAATATGAACACCTAAATAATTGAATATATATGAAATACGATATAGATGTGTTAAACTTTGCAATGTGTAAATTAAGTTTTTTTAAAATATATTTTCTATTAAATAAATAAAGTTATATGATACTAGTGTTATTGAGACATAATAAAATTTAGTGGATTTATCGGAATGTACACAAGCTACATCAGAGTTTTACAATCATAAAAAAAGAACATCAAAAGTACAATTTGTTTTTGTTCCATCAATCACGTCAACACGAAAAACTATTCATAAAAAAACTAAATGACACCAATTTTGATTCATTTCATTACTAATATTACTGTCCGCGCTTCACACGATCCTAAATAATAAAATTAGATTAGATTATTATTGAATAATAGTGTCATTTTTTAAAAAAACAATTCATTATTAATTTTATAATTTAATAATTAATCATCTTTTCAAAAAAAATCAAAATTTCTATAAAATTCTTTTGTAGAAAGAATTTGTTAAAAATATTTTTCACTTCCATTTAAAACTTTTCGACCTTATATAAAAAAACTTATTTAGATTAAAATTTTAAAAATAAATAAGAAAAGGACAAATTATTGGTAATATATGAATTAATGAGCATGTAGAAGTCATAACTTCTTTTTCTTCCTTCCTCAAAAATTTACTTGTTTCTTAATGTAAGTTGTTTATAATTTCATTTATATAAGTAAAAAAATGAAATGAAACAAAGAAAAAATCTAATAAATGTACATTATTGATGAGATCAAATTCCCTAGTATCTTTTTGTTTTTTGGCACCTACATTTTTCTTTACATTTATTTTTTTAGTATATAATCATTCAATTTTTTATTGAACATCAATATTTCAGATGTTATATGTAGAAAGAAGAAGAGAGAAGATATAGAACTTGTAATATGATTGATGATACACAATCAAATCATAAAAGTAATAGTACAAAATTATTTTGTTATATTTCATGAATTCAATACTAATTATTATTAATTTGACTATACCGAAATAAGTGTTATCTATATAGGAATATTAAATGAAAAATACATCAATATTAATTCATTAGAGACAAAAATAAATAAATTTAAAAGAGATTTTTGGTATTGAATGGAAAATGACCATAAATAAAATCAAAAGAGCTTATTGGTATTTAATGGAAAATGACCATTAATTATTTTACAACAACAATATATCTTGTCAAAGGTCAAATAAAGGTTAAATGTGTATTTATTTAGTCAAAGATAAGAGTGTAGAATGTACGCAAATCATTAGTCGTATTACAACAATAATACGTCTAGTCAAAGGTCAAAAACGAATTAAATGTCTATATATCTTATAAAAAATAGGTGCGTAAAATATACGCAAGATTTGACTATATATATCTCGTCATAGATAGTAGTGTAGAATGTACACAGACAAAGTGCTATGTATAAAGTTAGAGACTCAATACACATAGTAGTCTTAAAAATCCACAAAATTTCCCCCATTCTTTCTCGAAATTCATTTTCTAGGCTTCACTGTTAGTACAATAATAAAAAACCCTAACAATGTCAATTCGTCCTTCCTGCCTTCCTAGACTCCACTCCATTTACCTCATGATTATAGGTAAATCTATAACTAATCTATTGATATTCATTATTATTTTAATGTCTATATATAATTTGCTCAATTTTGTCCTAAAGTTTGCCCCTTTTGTTCTTCTCAATCAGATTTTCATGCTTTTGCTTTTTCTATAAACTGTTTTTGTGAATTCTAACATCTGTTTTAAGTTCCTCTTTTAGTCTTTTCAGGAACACTCTAAGAGACAATGATCTGGCTAGTTTGTGATCCAAGATGAATGTTTTGCAAAGATATGATATTCCACTCTGGATACTCAACTCTGAATACTCAACTAAATATGATTGAACTCATTTCAATATAAAGCAATTTAAAACAAGTGCAATATAAAGAAACAAACTGTTTAGAAACATTCTGTCAAATATGTGTGTATACAAGGATACGACATAACTCTGAAATGTATATAAAAATACAATAAACTGATGTATATAAAAATACAATAACTTCTGTGGGAGTTTCTCTAACCGACAACCATCACATAAGAGCTATAGTGATGATACAGCGATCTACCTCACGCTGCCAGCGCATCCTATACCCGGCCAAAGGTATAGGACCTGAACTACTAATGGATCCACTAGTCTATGTGAAAAAGGTTCATCTAAAAAGTATGACCCTTTTCTACCCATAATGGCTACATGGTTAATGGGGGCTGTGAGTTGTCTGAACTCTCCCCCATATCGGTGCTCAATACTACTCCCAAAAATATACTAGCTCTTATGTTTTAAAAACATACTTCTTTCTGCTGATTTGAGATAATTGCTCAAAAACTTAGCTCAAAGGCTATCTTGGAAATCTCAGTTTCCCTACTTGCTTCATTTAGAAAGCTATTACTCTTTTCTGAAAACTAGCCCGAAGGCCCTTTGGAAATCTCAGTTTCCGTTCTTATTTAAATGTGAAAACATTTATAAACTCTTTGGGAATACTTAGTCCCCATATACTTTTGAAGAAAAAGACTTCAAACTTTACTCTTTACTCTTTACTGAACTCAAAACTTAAGTCTTAAAACAAAGTTAAAACGTTTGTAAAAGACTTCTTAAAATATGGTTCATACCGAATTATGGACATGAACTACTCAATGCAAGGTTTTCAATAACCATAGATAGAACTCAAATACTTGGAACTCAAGAACTTCAATGATATTACTAATTTCAAGAATGCTCAACTCAGAGGGTTCGTGCGGAATTATAAGCATGAACGACTCAACTCAAAGACTCAAAGATACTTCTCTTCTCAAGACTGCTCGACTTATAGGATTCATGCGGAATTATGGGCATGAACAATTCAACTCAAAGACTTTATGGGTAACATGTAATAGTCCCATGCTTAGAAATATAATCTCAAAGGGGATTAGGAACTCAATACTCAAGACTTAGAACTTGAAGATACTACTCCTCTCAAAGATACTCAACTTCTGGAGTTCATGCGGAATTTATGGGCATGAACGACTTGACTCGTAGGTCTACATAACATTATGAAACTCATGTATGTGACTCTTCTCATTCTCTGACTTACTTCCTCAAAACTTAGTTCAAATCGATAGTTGATCTCAAAGGATTCACAATTGAACTCAAAGGCTTCCTTGAACTCTACTCTTAACTCTCTCTTGAATTTGAATTATGAATTCAAGAGTTATGATTCATGATATGAAGGATCTCAATAACAATATAGCTATTCGATAATTAGGAATATAACTTTTAAAAGAAACGTGAATTCAAGAACTCAAAATCAACTTATCTCAAGAATACTCAAATCTAGGGAAAGTTTCCTAGATTACTCTTTTACTGATCTGAAAGTAGATGTAGGGTGTGAGGACGAACTAGTCCAACACTATGATAGCCTTACATACCTAGAAGAACAAGATTATTGAAGAATCTTGAAGAATCTTTAAGAATCTTGAAGAAGAACTTGATTAGAAGCCTTGAAACCCTAGCTTGAAGGTAAACAATCAAGAAGACCTTTCTTGAGATTCTCGAGTTAGTTTCTTAAAATCTCTATAGCCAAAAATTATGATTTTCATGAGTGAAGATGAAAATCTGATTGTTTTGAGCTTTTTATTAGTCAAGAAATTCGTTGATGGTTTTCTTGGAGGTAAAAAGACAAAAACCGATTATTTTCAATATTTTCCCGTCGGCTAATTCGTAACAGCACTGTATAGGTTACTAAAATAGTCATAACTTTTTACTCAGATATTGGATTGACGTGAAATTGGTGGGGTTGGAAAGTAGATTCAATTACCTTTAATTGGATAGGTTATGGCTCACGTAACTCTTAATATTCTAAGAGATATGGTCGTTTAAAGTTGACCCAAGTAGAATCTTACATCAAAACTTAATGAAACTTCAAGAACACTTGTCAAGAACTCATCAAGAACTTAAATCCTTAAATTTCAAGAACGAAATTACGCTGAATAAATCATGATTGGCATGTGGGTGAAAGAACCCAACACTATGGAAGCTTACATACCTCTTAGGGATTAACCCATGGCGAAAATCCGCAACAAAACGCAAGACTCTCGACGAACGCTTTGATCCTCTCTTTTCTCCTCTTTTCTCTTCTTCTTTTCTCTTCTTGAACTCTCAACTAAAACCCTAGGCGTAAACTAGGATTATAAAACTGAACCTAATCAGATTAGACCCCTAAAATATTACTAAAAACGAATTAAATCTGTTTTGGTAAGGAAAAGACCAAACTACCCCTCTAAAACCCGGTTTTGACTTTCCTTAACTGGACAGCCTAACTTCAAAAGGCCATAGCTCACTCATCCGACCTCGAAAGTTATCAAACTCGGCGGCGTTGGAAAGATAATTCAAAGATCTTCGCTACGGTATCTGGTAGCGCACCTAAATCATCTTGATCTAGGATTTATGGTCGTTTGAAGTTGACCCAAAACTGATACTTAAGCATAACTTGCAAAATTTCAGATTTTGCTATTTCCAATTTAATTCTTTTTTGAAACTCAAGGTGCTACATCTAGTGACCTTAACACTTAAGAAATTTTAAATTCCTTGGTAAAATCTCACTCACTACGAAGAACGGTTCGGGTCTTAGCTCAAAAAATTTCTGGGGTGTTACAACCTATGTAGAACCTGTTTGTTCATAAGAGTATAAAATCATTTTCTCAATTCCTCTAAACACTTAAAGGCTAAATTGCTTATTCTAGATTAAGGTCAAAGATTTGAAGAGTCCAAAAAGTGCCCTATAATTAAAACACTCATGACAGGTATTCAAAATTTACTTTACTATCTTTTTAAAAAATCATTACTTTTTTCTTTTCGGTCAGCGCTATGCTATAGTTACATAGGTTTCTTAGGATTTTCAAATTTTAATAGTAGTAAAATTGTTGATTTGATGTTCTAAATCTAGAAAATTAAATAGCCTATTATGTTTATTTATTTATTACTTAAAACGAACAGATTTTAGTAGGAGCAAACTGGAACTACATGAAAATATCCATTATTTTTCTTTGTAGGTTGAGCTCTATGAAATAAAGATAAATTTGAAAAAAAAGGCAGGAACATATTGTCATGTCTGACAAACTTTCGAGTTCAAGTGATACTTTAGTATCACTATTATCTTCATCGAAAATCTAAGAAACATAACAAGAAGTCAACTATCAGATTTTGAGGATCCAAAAAGTACGATAAATAACAGTAATTAAGGAAAAATAAATTAAAACACTACAAATCTGCATTTCGAGATATTCCAAATATAGGAGACTTCGTATCAAGCAAAGAGCATATGAGAGCTTATATGATTCCACCAATAAAATATCGGGTAGGTAAAATCGTTTGAAATTGTTAGGATTAAAGGGAAGCCTTGTTAGTGCTTCATATTCTTCTTTAGGAAAGAACTAAGATAAGTGAAGAAGGATTTGAAGCACCAACAAAGCTATCCTTTAATCCTTATAGTGTCAAATAATTTTACCTGCCTAACATTTTGTTGGTGGAATCATATTATCTTTCATATGTTCTTTGCTTGATAAAAAGCTTCCCATATTTGAAATATTTCGGTATGCAACTTTGTAGTGGTTTAAATCATTTTTTCCTTATAGTGGTCATTTTTCGTACTTTTTTTGTTCCTCAATAATTTGAGAGTTGACTTCGTGTTATCTTTCTTAGGTTTTCAATGAAGATGATATATAGTTATACTGAAGAATCACTTGAACTCGAAAGTTTGTTGGACATGACATTTGGTCACCTCGAGAAAGTTAAGCTAGTGAATTTTATAGGAAGAATGTTTGAGATGTTGTTTATCAAACTTTTGTTAGCCAACTCCCCGGTGTTGGAGAGAATGCTAATTGATCGACAGTTTCTTTATCAGGAACTTCTTGACACAAGATTAGAATTTTTCACTGAGATCTCAAATTTTTCGTGTGCATCACCTAAAGAAAAAGTTATCTACGTAGATTTAAGTTGATCTCGATCTCTTGCTTGGAAGTTTAAACTGAAAATCGAAAAAGAGATGTTGATGTAGTATTATAATTCTCTATTCCTCCTTGTTGTAACATCTAATTCAGAACATTATCGTTGCTTGAATGAATGCTTTGATTAGTTTGTTGTCACTTCATGTTTATAAATGATGCGTATATATGTTTAATGTCTAACAAATGATGAATATTTACTCTTTCCGTTAATAAGTGTATATTTTTTTAATTTTAAAAAAATAAACTTAAATTATTTTTATTAAATTTCTACAAATACCACACAACCTTAAAAAATTATCTTACCAATTACTTGACCTTTCCCGACCCAACTCAACTAAAAAAATCAATTTCCTTTTTCATATGGGTTAGTTCTAGTAATATTTCAGACTTCAACAAGAAATACCTAATAATTCAAAAGTGTTTTGATAAATAGCTTGTGACAGTTTAAATAGAAAAATAAACACTGATAGTTTTAATAAGAAACTCTATAAAATATGATATTTTTGACATATTTTTGACTATGATTAATTTAAATAGACAAGAATGCTTCAATGTACAAATCATTTCTTAATGCAAATAAATGAAAAGAACAATCACTATAAAGATTAAATTTTAGGTAAAATGCATAAGTACCCTCCCCCCCCCCAACCTATTTTCGAAATCTTAGAGACACACTTATACTATTCTAAGGTCCAATTACA